>NC_054487.1:6597372-6912872 GCF_017639515.1 Carcharodon carcharias
GAGAGGCATTATCATAAGGGAGGCCACTAACAACCACCAGCCTGCTAAGCTCTGGGAAGAGTGTTAAGGTACACTCTATCTAATTAAAGGAGCCTTCATTCGACTGGCTGTCCAGCAAATGCACAAACTGTCCTGACACATACACAATAAAATGGATAATCGGCCATTCCTTTCAGCGCTCTCTGCCCAACATCAACTTCCATGGAAATCTATCCATTCTTCTGTCACTATCATACTCTGTCCCATTCCAAGTGAATTTTCTGACACTGTTGAAAAAAATGAACGCATTTCATTAACTCTAATGTGATGCTCAGTATAATTAACTTTGTGAAAATGTGTATGTCTTTCTAGTTCCTAAGTTAGTGCTCCACCTAAGTTATTGCCTGGTGGGAGGAGAGAGTGTGGTGCTTGTTGTTGGTGTTGATGAGACTGTTGTACAGTGTACAGTTTTACAGGGTATTGATGAGACTGGAGTACTGTGTACAGTTTTACAGGGTATTGATGAGACTGGGGTACGGTGTACAGTTTTACAGGGTATTGATGAGAATGGGGTATTGTGTACAGTTTTACAGGGCATTGATGAGACTGGAGTACTGTGTACAGTTTTACGGCGCATTGATGAGACTGGGGTACTGTGTACAGTTTACAGGGTATTGATGAGACTGGAGTACTGTGTACAGTTTTACGGCGCATTGATGAGAATGGGGTATTGTGTACAGTTTACAGGGTATTGATGAGACTGGAGTACTGAGTACAGTTTTACAGAACTTTGATGAGACTGGAGTAAGGTGTACAGCTTTACAGGGTATTGATGAGATTGGAGTATCGTGTACAGTTCTACAGGGTATTGATGAGACTGGAGTACTGTGTACAGTTTTACAGGGCATTGTTGAGACTGGGGTACTGTGTACAATTTTACAGGGTATTGATGAGACTGTGGTACTGTGTACAGTTTTACAGGTTATTGATGAGACTGGAGTATCGTGCATAGTTTTACAGGGTATTGATGAGACTGGAGTACTGTGTACAGTTTTACAGGGCATTGATGAGACTGGAGTACTGTGTACAGTTTTACAGGGCATTGATCAGATTGGAGTACTGGATAGTTGACCCCAGAGGGGTCAAGGACAGAGTCTCTCTGGCTAGAGATAAGGAATGAAAAACGTGCAATAACATTGATCGGTGTAGTGTATAGACCACCAACTAGTGGAAGGGATGTGGAGAAACAAATTTGCAAAGAAATTATGGAAGGGTGCAAGAATTATAGAGTAATTGTAATGGGGGACTTCAATTATCCAAATACAGGCAGGAATAGGAATAGTATATAGGGACAAGAGGAGCGAGAGTTCCTGGAATGCTTTCAAGATGTTTATCTGCAGAAGTGTTTCCAGTTCAATGAGAGGACAGGCACTGTTGGATCTGGTTCTGGGGAATGAGTTGGCCCAAGTGGATCCAATCTGAGTGGGAGAGCCTCTAGGGGATAGTGAACATTGTATCAGAAAGTTTAGGTTAATCATGGAAAAGGATAGGGAACAATCCAGAGCAAAGATAATTAATTGGGGGAAAGCCAATTTCAATGGGATGAGAATGCATCTGAGTTGAGTGAGTTGGAATCAAATGTTGGCAGAAAAGTCAGTGGCTGAACAATGGGCCACCTTCAAAGAAAAAGTATTGCAGGAAATGACAAGGTATATTCCCTTGAAGGGGAAAGGTAGGACAAATAAACCCAGTGCGCCCTGGATGATGAGAGAGATAGAGGTAAAGATGAAAAGGAAGAATTGTACATGCAACAGATGTCAGGTAGAAAATACATTGGAGAACCAGGCTGGATACAGAAGGATCAGAGGGTGTGAAGAAACTAATAAAAAAAAGCAAGGAGAGAGCATGAAAAGGGACTGGCAGTGAACATAAAAGGGAATCCCAAGGTCTTCTATAAGCATGGAAATAATAAAAAGGTGGTAAAAGAAAGAGTAGGGCCAATTAGGGACAAAAAAGGGCTTGGAGGCTGGAGAAATAGGGCAGGCCAAGGTGAGACAGGAGGTAACTGGTACACTAGAAGAACTTACAATTGAGAGGAAGGATGTGTTAGAAAGGCTATCTTTACTTAAAATTAATAAGGTGAGATGCATTCAAGGGTGTGGTGGAAAATGAGAGTAGAAATTGCAGAGACCCTAGTGATAATCTTCCAGTCTCCTGTAGACACAAGGGAGGTACCAGAGGACTGGAGAATTGCAAATGTTACACTGGAATAATATCAATAGCCACTTAGACAAGTGCAGGATAACTAAGGAAGCCAACATGGATTCATTATGGGAAAATCATGTTTAACTAACTTGCTGGAATTTTTTCAGGAGGTAACAGAGAAGGTTGATGAAGGTTGTTGATGTGGTGTACATGGATTTTCAAACTGATAGAGTGCCACAATGGTTGTTCTTCAGATTGGAGGAAGTTCTGTGGGTCTGTGCTGGGACCTTGCTCTTCCTGATATATATATATAAATGAACTAGACTGTGCTGTGCAGGGCATAATTTCAAATTTTGCAGGTGATACGAATTTGGAAATGTTGTCAACTGTGATAGGAATAGTCTTGAACTTCAAAAGGACATAGTCGTGTCGGTGGATTGAGCAGACAAGTGGCAGATGAATTCAATGCAGAGAAGTGTGAGGTGATTTATTTTGGCAGGAGAAATATGGTGAGACAGTATAAAATAAAGAGAGATCCTATAAAGGAAGTGCAGGGACAGAGGGACCTTGGTGTAAAAATAAATAGGTCATTGAAGATGGCAGGGCATGTTGAGAGAGCATTAATAAAGCACATAGTATCTTAGGCTGTATTAATAGGAGCATTGAGTACAAGAGTAAGGAGGTCATGTTGAACTTGTGTAAGGCACAGGTTAGGCCTCATGTGGAGTACTGTGTCTTGTTCTGGGCGCCATTCTTGAGGAAGGATGTGAAGGCATTGGAGAGAGTATAGAGGAGATTCACAAGAATGGTTCCAGGGGTAAAGTATTGTAGCCATGATGATAGACTGGAGAGATTGGGACTCTTTTCCTCGGAGAAAAGGAGGCTGAGAGGAGACTTGATGGAGGTATTTAAGATCCTGAGAGGTATGGACAGGGTAAATATTGAGAAACTGTTCCCACTCAAGAGAACATCAAGAACTAGAGGGCACAGATTCAAAATAATAGGCAAAAGGAGTAAGTGTGATGTGAGGAAATTTTTTTTCACCCAGAGATTGGTTAGGGTCTGGAACATACTTCCTGAAAGGGTGGTGGAGACAGGTTCAATCGAGGTATTCAAAAGGGAATTGGATTTCTACCTGAAAAGAGAGAATGTGCAAAGTTCTTTCTATAGAAGGAGAGCAGCGGAGCTTTACCAACCTGATTCCTGGGATGTCAGGACTGACATGTGAGGAGAGATTGAGTTGGTTAGGATTATATCCACTGGAGTTCAGAAGAATGAGGGAGGATCTTATAGAAACCTATAAAATTCTAACAGGACTTGACAGGGTAGATGCAGGAAGGATGTTCCCGATAGTGGGAGAGTCCAGGACCAGGGGTCACAGTCTGAGGATATGGGATAGACCGTTTAGGACTGAGATGAGGAGAAATTTCTTCACCCAGAGAGTGGTAAGCCTGTGGAATTCGTTACCACAGAAAGTAGTTGAGGCCAAAACATTGTATGTTTTCAAGAAGGAGTTAGATATAGCTCTTGGGGAGAAAGGGAACAATGGATATGGGGAGAAAGTGGGAGCAGGATATTGAGTTGGATGACCAGCCATGACCATAATGAATGGCGGGGCAGGCTCGAAGGGCCGAATGGCCTACTCCTGCTCCTAGATTCTATGTTTCTATGTTACGGGGATAAGACAGGGGAGTGGTACTAGGTGGAGTGCTCTTTCAGAGAGCCAGTGCAGACTCAATGCCGAACGGCCTCCTTCTACACTGTAAAGACACTGTAATACTGTGCTCACGAGCTTGTTTTTGCAGCCTCAGCAACTGAGGTATGAGCGAGTCCAGAGGCTCATCATCTGACTCAGACTCAGCAGATTCTTGGCCTCCAGCAACCCTCCAATTTCCCTACTTCCACTTGCTACGAATCAGACTGTACAATATGCTCACCATATTGTGACCCCGAGGCTACTCTAGAAGTAGGTCTCAATGAGGTGTGTGTCTCTGCACTGGTGAAGGGTGTGGGTGAGCGCTGAGATGGATCTTCAATGTGGGTGCCTGCAGATATCTCTCCTTGGTGCCCTTGGGGCTGGAGTCGAGGACTTGGCTCGTGGACCTCCTTAGCTGCTTCCCAGATGTGCCTGTAAAAAAAACGGAGAGATAATTAATGCATGGCAGTGGCCTGTGAAACAGAGCATATCACTCACAGCATGGTTATCTGATGGATGTTGCACTGCTGGATCCTCACTTCGTCAAGCATCACCAACCTCACCGTCAGCACACAAGCGGTCCACATCCTCGCTGGCCAGCTGGATAGCTCTGTTTACTGAGTCTGTCAGGACCTTGAGGTTAGGCATTCCTCCACCAGCCTTAGATCTCTCCCTTTTGTTGTGTGCCAGCTTGTCCTGCATAAAGACAGATGGAGAGAGTGTAAGCAGGATGCCTGCCAGGCCAGATAAGAAAGATGCCTGGCATTTGTAGGTGGTGAGTGGTTCCATTGATGGAATGAAAATACAATCCACAGGGCAGATGAAGGTGTGAGAGCGAGTGAATAGTGATGTCCCTTGAACTGGCAGTGAATGAGACTCCTGTGGATGTGCAGTGGGTTTGTGTGTGTTTGAGTTGAGATGAGAAGAGTGACTTATCCTGGCAGAACAGAGGAGATCATTCATTCTCCTCCTACACTGGGTGAGTGTCCTCTTTTGGAGTATGTTGGTGCTGACCATCACTGCCTCCACCTCCCATGCTGGATTGGTGACTTTGCTTGATGGTCTTCACCCAGAGTGGAGGCAGAGGACATTGCAGCGGGTCTCCACTACATCTGAATGGTTCTCGAGGGAGGCGCTGCTAAATCTGGGTGCAGCATATTTCCTAGCTTTGGCAGCCATCAGCTCCCACAGCTTCCTATCCCTTGGAATGTACCAGATCTGAGCAGCGGCACCCGGATTACTGAAGCTCTGAGGTGATGGTGGGGTGGGCCAATTCGAGGCCACCCTGCCAGCCATCCGACATAAAACCCATGCCTCTGATTATTTATAACAATCTTCCACGTGATACAAGGTGAAACTCTGCCATTGCTGTCGGCGGGTCAAACACCGATTTCCCCATCTGAAAACGGACTTTGCCGATTTCAGGGAAAATTCCGACTGCAGTCTCCCATTTCCACAGGTTGTGGAAGAAGTTGAGGGAAAAATAATCATAAGAGGAAGATTATCTAGGAAAGGTTGCCTAAACTCTGTCTGCTCGAAGTACACAGCCATAGGATAGGTGGTTCAAAGACTTTCACAAAATCACAGAATTGTTTACAATCGACTTCCAACAGTTTCACTGAAGCAACACATAAGGCTCTCAGCCAATGTTTACATGCACACTCAAAATACCACAGTACAAACTGTGTTTCTATCAGTCAAATATAATTCTAACCTTACCGACTAATCATCCATTTGAGGCCACAAAGGATGATGCCAAAAGACGGTACTTGCTTGTTGTATGTCCAAGGACTCACACAAAGTGAAATGTAGGCTCATCGCTTTGGGTAATACTCTGTGTTTTCCAAATTCCAAACAAGTAGGACATTTTGAATCAGCTTATGGAAAAAGGATGGACACAACAGATTGGAGAAAATCCTGACCACAGGAGCCCCTCCCACTGTTGCCCATTGACTTGGTAGAAGTTAGTCATTAAAATTCTGGGGCTGGACTGATGGGGGATAAGCTTAGAGGCCTCACTCGATCCTAGCATCATCCATTGCTTTTCCATCTTTCTCCCCTGTACATCTACTGCCACAGAGTCATGTGCAGCAGCATAATTCACAATGTCTTGCCCATACTCTCTGTTGGATAGAGGTATCTTAGTGCCCACACTCTAACAAACGTCATCTCCCTTCATCACTCACTCA
Organism: Carcharodon carcharias; assembly: GCF_017639515.1. Taxonomy (NCBI): domain Eukaryota; kingdom Metazoa; phylum Chordata; class Chondrichthyes; order Lamniformes; family Lamnidae; genus Carcharodon; species Carcharodon carcharias. The sequence continues at coordinate 6,603,442 of NC_054487.1, forward strand.
AGTATGGCAAACATCAGCTCAGGTATTTTCACTTCGGCATGTAAGGACTTTTGACGACTTTTGCAATGCAGTAAGGAAAATTTGTAATTTCTTTAAAATGCCTGTGGAATATGTAATTTTTTCTAAGAATATTTGAAAAGGACTTTTAGGAGTTTTCATCAATTGTAAAGGGAGCAGTTAAATTTTTCTTGGATAATAAGAAATACTGGCCCATGTGACCTGACAACACTTGACCTGACAGCGGTATCAGCAGGAAGGGAGTTAAGAAAGAAACCATGAGGCTGGCAGACACAAAGGAGAGCTGCAGATACAAAGGAGGTACAAGCAGAGGAGCTAGAGGATGAAGGCCATTAGTGCACAAATACAGACTCAAACAGAAAGCACACAAAGATAGAAAGAGGAACACAGAGAATTCTTGTGAGGAGAAGAAGAAAATCATTCTCAGAAAGAGGTCAGCTCTTTTGTCGGGCAGAGAAGGAGACGGGGACTTTTGGAGTTACTGTGTGAACTGGCTGAAAATGTTGAAAACCTGGAAAGCTGTGTAAATAGCTCAGGGATGCTGAAGAGTTGGGTGTTTTCCCAGAAGTGGCCATACTGTGAATAAGGGCGTTATCAATTAGTCAGTTGACAGGGAATTCTGGAAAGCTACATGATCAGGACTGTTGTGAGCCATGGGAGAGAGTATTCATAGAAATGTGCCTTGCTGTAGATAATCATACCTGTGAAACTCAGGGTTGAAAGCTGTTGTTTGATAGGATTTCAGACCTACCCTGCATGAATAAAGAACAGCAGATTGTGGAACTGTGTAGCTATGCAATGCCACACATGCTGAAGGGAAATATTTGTCATTGTGTAAGATGTAAATTTGTTGTATCAACTATTTAAAGTGATATTTACTTTGTCATTTGAAGTATCATTTGTCTGTTAATGTAAGTTTAAATTGTTCCAAGGAAGAGTCATATTGGACTCGAAATGTTAACTGTTTCTCTCCTGTCAAATGCTGGCATACCTGCTGAGTTTTTCCAGCAATTTTCAATTTTATTTCAGATCTAAAGCATCCACAGTATTTTGCTTTTATTTTCATGTTTGGATTGTGGTGGTTCTGGTTCACATTAAAGTAAAAGTTGCCAGAAATGAAATCTTGGTGGTAATTTCTTCATTTAGGGCTTGTTTAGTAATTTGGCTATTTTGGATTATGGTTCCCTCATGGGGATTGTAACAGACAAGCTTGGGGAATGAGTTACAGGGCATAGTAATAAATCACCAGCACAATTAGAACCATAGAACCATAGAAAAGTTACAGCACAGAAGGAGGCCATTCAGCCTATCTTGTCCATGCCAGCCCGAGGACACCCAGGTGCCCTTTCTAATCCCATCTTCCGGCACCCGGCCCATAGCCCTGCAGCTTACAGCACTTAAGGTGCAGATCCAGGTACTTTTCAAGAGTTTAGAGTTTCTGCCTCTACCACCAACTTGGGCAGTGAATTCCAGACACACACTACCCTCTGTGTAAAAAAGTTCTTCCTCATGTTCCCCCGACACCTTCTGCCACTTATCTTGAATCTCTGTCCCCTGGTTCTAGAATTCTCCACCAAGGGAAACAATTTTATCCTGTCCACTCTATCTATTCCTATCATAATTTTGTACACCTCAATCAAGTCACCTCTCAGCCTTCTTTGTTCTAAGGAAAATAACCCCAACCTATCCAATCTCTCCTCGTAGCTACACTTTTCTAACCCTGGCAATGTTCATGTAAACCTCCTCTGCACTCTCTCCAGAGTTATTACATCCTTCCTGTAATGTGTGACCAGAACTCCACACAATACTCCAGTTGTGGCCTCACCAGTGTTTTATACAAATCCACCATTATGTCCTTACTTTTATATTCTATACCTCTGCCAATGAAGGAGAGCATTCCATATGCCTTCTTTACAACCTTGTCTACTTGAACTGCTGCCTTCAGGGACCTGTGTACTTGTACGCCAAGATCTCTCACTTCATCTACCCCTCTTAGTATATTCCCATTTATTGTTTAATCCCTGTAACTGTTTGACCTCCCTAAATGTATGACCTCTCACTTCTCTATGTTAAAATCCATCTGCCACTTTACCGCCCACTCCACCAACCCATCTATATCGTTTTGGAGATTATGGCTATCCTCTACACTATCCACTACTTGGCCAATCTTTGTGTCATCTGCAAATTTCCCAATTGTGCCCCCCACGTTCACGTCCAAATCATTAATATATAACACAAACAGCAAGGGTCCCAACACCGAGCCCTGTGGAACACCACTTGAGACAACTTTCCATTTACAAGGGCATCCATCAACCATTACCCTTTGTTTCCTGTTACAAAGCCAACGTTTTATCCAGTTTGCCACATTACCCTAAATCCCATGGGCTTTTACTTTCCTGACCCAATCTGCCATGTGGGACCTTGTCAAATGCCTTGCTAAAATCCATGTACACAACATCCACTGCACTACCTTCACCAACCCTTCTTGTCACTTCCTCAAAGAATTCAATCAAATTTGTGAGGCAAGATCTTCCTTTAACAAATCCATGCTGACCATCCCTGACTAGTCCACGCCTTTCCACATGACAGTTAACCCCATCTCTCAGGATTGATTCTACTAATTTGCTCACCACTGATGTAAGACCAACTGGCCTATAATTGTTTGGCATTTCCTTTGATCCCTTTTTAAACAATGGAACTACGTTTGCATTTCTCCAGTCCTCCGGTACCTCCCCTGTATCTAGTGAAGAAGGGAAAATCATCCTCAGAGCATCTATCTCCTCCCTGACTTCCTCCAGCAGCCTCGGAAACAACCCATCTGGCCCTGGTGACTTATCAACTTTCAAGGATTTCAACCCTTCGAGTACTTCCTCTCACTTTATGACTATCTCGTCCAATATCTCGCAGTGTTCCTCCTGGACTACTATATCTACATCCTCCCTTTCCTTTGTAAACACGAAGACAAAATATTCATTCAAAACCCTTCCCACAGCCTCTGCATCTACACACAAGTTTCCATCTTCATCTCTGATAGGTCCCACTTTTTCCTTAACTAATCTTTTAGCATTTGTATATTGATAAAACATCTTTGGGTTATCTTTAACTTTACTTGATAATTTTTTTTCATGCCCTCTTTTTGATTTCCTTATTTCCTTTTTTACTTCGTCCCTGCACTTCCTATATTCGTCTAGGCTATCTGCAGTGCTTAGTTCTTTGTGCCTATCATAAGTTTTCTTTTTCTGTTTGATCTTCCCCTGTATTCCTCTAGACAACCAGGGGGTCTAGATTTGGCAGTGCCAGTCTTATTTTTGTAGGTTACATGTCTACTTTGTACAATTAGGATCTCTCTTTTTAGTGCATCCCACCGGTTTTCCACTGTTTTATCTTCCAGCAGTGCTGTCCAGTCCACCTCAGCCAAGTCCCTTCTCATTTCTGCAAAATTTGTCTTCCCCCAGTTCAAGACTTTTACTCTTGCCTTATCTCTGTCCTTTTCCATGGTAATGCTAAATCTAACTGAATTGTGATCACTGTCCCCGATATGGTCGCCAACTGTCACTTCACCCACTTGCCCTTCTTCATTCCCCAAGACTAGGTCTAGAATTGCATCTCTTCTCATTGGGTTTGTCACTCATTGGTTGAAAAATTTTCCTGGACACACTGCATGAATTTTTCTCCCTCAGTGCCCCTTATATTGTTTGAATCCCAGTTGATATTAGGATAGTTGAAGTCTCCTACTATTATTGCCCTCTTGTTCTTACAATTGAAGAGTAGTAAGTGAGGACCAGAAATCTGTTGATTGGAAGGCCAACTGGAGTCTTCCTGCTGAGACCTAGCATCACAGATTCTGGCTACAAAGTCTGACACATAAACAATAGTATTTTATACAGCTGAGAGCTTGTGAAGCACACTAGAAAGTCTGGCAGCAACTGCAGAAGAGCTGCATTTGATGTGTGCTTGCCTAACTGAACTGCAGACAGTCAGAGCATGGCAGCTCCACTCCAGGACTATCTGCAGAGGCCTCCCACTGATCAGGATCCTAACCACTGGAGCAGTTTTATTAACATACCTGATTGGGCTATACAGGCCTTGGACTCTGACTTACAGCAGTCATCCTTGTCTAGACTCGGTATACTGGAGGGTCAGAGAGAAATGGCCTCATAATAGCCCAGAAAGGAAAAAACAGTTCGGACCAGTACTCTTATTTCCCAGTTTTACTGGTGTTCCATTTTAAGGTATAGAAGACCAGTTTGGACCAGTATTCTTATATTGTTATTTCCCAGTTGTTACCATTTTTTCCTTCTGGGAGCCCACCAGTCTGATCCCACACAGATCACAGACCACGCTCAGGAAGTACCAAGCATCAGGGGGAATAGTAGGAGCTAGTATAGGTGTTCAAGCTGTCTCCAGGGTGGCATCCATCTCACTCAGGTCCACTACTCATGTGACTTTCAATTATATGTAGTGAGCAGGCAGCTATTGCAGTATTAGTTATGGTAATAGCAGTTCCAGAGCCATCTGATTCTCCATAGCTGAGAATCCATCTCGACACCTTTCCTGACAGGTGAAGGTGTGGTGCTAAAGGGAACCGGTGATGAAGCTGCCAAAGGATCAAGCGCTGTTAAAGTATCTCAGCCGCCTCTCCAGGACACGAGCTTCTTCACAGAGTGTACGTGTGCTGCCCTCAGCCAGGCAGGTGTCAGACCTTCCCAGATACAATGTGAAGATCCCAGGAGTGTCCTCACTGCATCTCATCATCATCCTCCTGGAACCTGGAGGCAATGAGGGCCTCACAATCTCACCTGCCTCATCCGGCCAGTGCAATGACCTCATCACCTGCACCCTCCTCTTCCAGGACCTCATCACCCTCATCCCCTTCGACTTCCTCCTCATTGGAGGAGACGTGCAGCTCTTCCATCTCCTCATCATCCAGGTCCTCCCCGCTTTACATCGCCATGTTGTGTAGCATGCAGCAAGCCACAATGATGCCTGACACCCTCTGGGTAGTGTACTGGAGTGCTCTTCCAGATTTATCGAGGCACCAGAACCTCATTTCCAGGATCCCAATGCTGTGATCCATCAAACTCTGGGTGGGAGCATGAACCTCGGTGTACCTTCTCTCAGCAGCAGTCTGAGGCTACAATGTGGGCATCATCAGCCACATTCTTTGAGGGTAGCCCTTGTCTCCAAGGAGCCAACCCTGCCGCCTGTGTTGTCCCTGGAAGACATCAGGAATCTGAAACTACTGAAGATGTATAGGTTGTGGATGCTTCAAGAGTATCTTGCACAAACCTGCACGGTCCGTTTGTTATGGTCACAGACCAACTGAACATTGAGACAGTGGAAGCCTTTGCAGTTCACATACTGGACTGCCTGTTGCCAAGGAGACTTAGGAGCCATGTTTTTTCTTTATTCACTCATGGGACATGGGCGCAGCTGGCTTGGCCAACATTTATTGCCCATCCCTAATTGCCCTTGAGAAGGTGGTAAGCTGCCCTCTTGCAAAAATATACTTTATTCATAAAATATCTGAAAGAACATTACAAGACATTTCTAAATGGCCGTCACAGAAAGTGCAATCAGACTCAAGTTTCCTACCTAGATCATGTTGCCCCCGGAAGTTCTTCAATACAAGCAAAGGAACAGTACAAACATTTCAAAATGGCCATCACAGAAAGTTCAGTGGTATTTATGTCGTCCACGTAGATCATGTTGCATTCTGAGGTGCTTCAACACAATTGTGATACATGTAATATTCACTGCATACATTCAATATGAGTCATACAGCCCGAGGGGTTCTATCCAACTCCCAGCCCCTCGGTGCACTATGGCTGAAAGGTTTTAGACAGCGACCTTTCCCCATTATGAAAAGAGAAAATGCTGGAAAAACTCAGCAGGTCTGACAGCATCTGCGGAGAGAGAAACAGAGGGCAGGATTTTACAGCCCCACAGCAGCGTGTCTGCCCCCCAGCAGATGCAGCGAGTCATTTATATCTCCATTAAGTTCGGCGGGACTGTAGTATCCTACCAGACAGGGAGGGCCAGTAAATTCCTGCCAGAGTTAACATTTCAATTCTGTATGACTCTTCTTCAGAGCTAAAGAGAAGTAAAAATATGATTAAATTTATATGGTTTAAGGGGGGGCGTGGAGCAGGATAAGCAGATAGAAGGTCAGCGATAGGTGGGGGTTAAGGAGAGATTGACAAAGATGTCATGGACACAAGACAAAAGCAGTGTTAATGGTAGTGGTGAGGGCTAAAGAAGGTACTGATAGTGACAAAAAGGTAAGAAAGCAGAATGTGATAACAGCAGAACAAGAGTCAGCACTCTGTGAAAGAACAACATAGAACATCTAACAGGCAACCCACTGGGGGCGGGGTGGGGGGAGGGGGCAGTGGTTGGGGGAAAAGGATAGAAAAAGCGATCAAAAGGGGATAAAACAATGAATAAATGAATAAAAATAAGTAAATAAAAAAAATAAATTTTAAAAAAGGGATTAAAAAAGTAAGATAGAGGAGAGAGTTCATGATCTAAAATTGTTGAACTCAATATTCAGTCCGGAAGGCTGTAAAGTACCTAGTTGGAAGATGAGGTGTTGTTCCTCCAGTTTGCGTTGAGCTTCACTGGAACAATGCAGCAGGCCAGGGACGGACATGTGGGCATGAGAGCAGGGTGGAGTGTTGAAATGGCAAGTGACAGGGAGGTCTGGGTAATGCTTGCGGACAGACCGAAGGTGTTCCGCAAAGTGGTCACCCAGTCTGCGTTTGGTCTCTCCAATGCACCGAGGGGCTGGGAGTTGGATAGAACTCCTCGGGCTGTATGACTCATATTGAATCTATGCAGTGAATATTACATGTATCACAATTGTATTGAAGCACCTCAGAGTGCAACATGATCTATGTGGACGACATAAATACCACTGAACTTACTGTAAAGGCCATTTTGAGGAAACCGCATTGGGAGCAGCGAATGCAGTAGACTAAATTGAGGGAAGTGCAAGTGAAATGCTGCTTCACTTGAAAGGAGTGTTTGGGCCCTTGGACAGTGAGGAGAGGGGAAGTAAAGGGGCAGGTGTTGCACCTTCTGCGGTTGCATGGAAAGGTGCCGTGGGAGGGGGTTGAGGTGTTGGGGGTGATGGAGGAGTGCACCAGGGTGTTTTAAAGGGAATGATCCCTACAGAATGTTGACAGTGGAGGTGAGGGGAAGATATGTTTGGTGGTGGCATCATGCTGGAGTTGTTGGAAATGGCGGAAGATGATCCTTTGAATGCGGAGGCTGGTGGGGTGATAAGTGAGGACAAGGGGCACCCTATCATGTTGCTGGGAGGGAGGAGGAGGCATGAGGGTGGATGCGTGGGAGATGGGCCGGACACGGTTGAGGGCCCTGTCAATGACCGTGGGTGGAAAACCTCGGTTAAGGAAGAAGGAAAACATGTCAGAAGCGCCATTTTGGAAAGTGGCATCATCGGAACAGATGCGACGGAGGCGAAGGAACTGAGAGAATGGGATGGAGTCCTTACAGGAAGCGGGGTGTGAGGAGCTGTAGTCGAGGTAGCTGTGGGAGTCAGTAGGCTTGTAATGGATATTGGTGGACAGTCTATCACCGGTAATGCAGACAGAGAGGTCAAGGAAGGGAAGGGAAATGTCAGAGATGGACCATGTGAAAATGATGGAGGGGTGAAAATGGGAAGCAAAATTAATAAATTTTTCCAAGTCCTGACGAGAGCATGAAGCGGCACCGAAATAATCATCAATGTACCGGAAAAAGAGTTGTGGAAGGGGGCCGGAGTAGGACTGGAACAAGGAATGTTCCACATACCCCATAAAGAGACAGGCATAGCTGGGGCCCATGCGGGTACCCATAGCCACACCTTTTATTTGGAGGAAGTGAGAGGAGTTTAAGGAGAAATTGTTCAGTGAGAGAGCAAGTTCAGCCAGACGAAAGAGAGTGGTGGTGGATGGGGATTGTTCGGGCCTCTGTTCAAGGAAGAAGCGGAGAGCCCTTAGACCATCCTGGTGGGGGATGGAGGTGTAGAGGGATTGGACATCCATGGTGAAGAGAAGGTGGTTAGGGCCCAGGGATTGGAAATTGTTGATATGATGCAATAAATCAAAGGAATCGTGGATCTAGGTGGGAAGAGACTGGACAAGGGGTGAGAGAATGGAGCCAAGATAGGAAGAAATGTGTTCCGTGGGGCAGGAACAGGCTGATACAATCAGTCCACTGTGGCAGTGCTGTTTGTGGATTTTGGGTAGGAGGTAGAAGCGGGCCATCCGAGGTTGGGAGACTATGAGGTTGGAAGCTGTGGGAGAGAAGATCTCCAGAGGAGATGAGGTCAGTGACAGTCCTGGAAACAATGGCTTGATGTTCAGTGGTGGGGTCATGGTCCAGGGAGAGGTAGGAGGAAGTGTCTGCGAGTTGACGCTCAGCCTCCGTGAGGTAGAGGTCAGCGCACCAGACAACAACAGCACCACCCTTGTCAGCGGGTTTGATGACAATGTCAGGGTTCTCTGTTCTCAGAGAGAACAGAGTGCAGCAAGTTCAGAAGGAGACAGGTTAGAGTGAGTGAGAGAAGCAGAGAAATTGAGACAGCCGATGTCACCCAGACAGCTCTCAATGAGAAGATCAACAGCAGGCAAGAGGCCAGAGGGAGGGATTTAGGTGGAGGGAAAATACTAGAGGTGGGTGAAAGGATCAGAGGACTCCTGTCCAAAGAAGTGAGCATGGAGCTGAAAGCGGCAGAAGAAGAATTCAGCATCGTGCCGAGCCCGAAATTCATTGAGGTGAGGGCGTAAGGGGATGAAACTGAGTCCTTTGCTGAGCACTGAACGTTCAGCATCGGAGAGGGGAAGGTCAGAGGGCTGAATATACGGCCAGGGCTGGGATTGGAAGAAGGGATGGGGTCAGGGGGACAGGAAGGGGTGGAGGGTCCCAGATGTCATTGGTGTCAATAAGTTGTTGGAGCTAGTGTCCCTTAACACCTGAAAGGAAGAAACAAAGTTTCTTGTTGAGACGTCAGATGACACGAAGAATAAAATGAAACTGGGGACATGGGCAGCTTTGAGATAGGGTGAATCAGTGCTACTGGAGGGAGAGGTCGAGGGTGTTCATATGGCAGTGCATAGCACTGAGTGTGGATCTCAGGATGCAGCAAGAACAGCAGTCCAAAGAATGTTGTGTGTCCCGGAGATACCTGTAATCCTGGGTGGATTTGAAACACGAGGGGTGGAACTTCAGTTGGAACGTTAGCTTTTGCTTTGACCTTTCCCCATTGCACCTCTGTGGTGGCTGCCCCAAGCTTTAGTGCATCCCTCAGCACGTAGTCCTGGGCTTTGGAATGAGCCAGTGTGCAACACTCGGTCAGGGACATCTCTTTGCACTAGAAGACGAACAAGTTTCAGGCAGACCAAAGAGAATCTTTCATTGAGATGATGATCCTCCAGCTACAGTTGATGTTTGCCTCGGTGTGTGTCCCTGGCAACAGCCTGTAGAGCAGAGCCCTGCATCACAGAGCTGCTTAGGATGAACCTCAACAAAAACCATTGCATCTCTCTCCAGAACTTCTTTGAAGTGCTGCAGTTCATGGACTTTGATATAACTGCTTGCTAGGCCATTTCAGAGGGCATTTAAGAGTCAACCCCATTGCCATGGATCTGGAGTCACACTTAGGCCAGACCAGGTAAAAATGGCAGATTTCTTTCCCTAAAGGACATTAGTGAACATTATTACAACAATCGATGATAGTTTCATGGTCATCATTAGACTTTTATTTCCAGATTTCTATTGAATTCAAATTTCCCCAACTGCCTGCGATTTGAACCCAGGTCCCCAGATCATTACCCTGCGTTTCTGGATTACTAGCTTGGTGACAATACCAATACACCAGCCCCTCCCTGTGAGCGCCGTCAATGGCACCCTGCACCTGTGGTATTCTGGAAATCTCAGCAAATCTCAGCGCTCTAGATTTCTGGCTTGCCTGATCTCTATCGGAGTTGACAAAGTTGTTTGCCTTGTCAAAGTTGGCGTCCGTGACCTCCTGGATACAATTGTTGGTGGAGGCTTGCGAGATCCTGCACAGGTCACCAGTGGAGCCCTGGAAGGAGCCACTGCTGTGGAAATTGTGCGTGGTGGTCACCTTCGCTACCACTGGCAGTGGATGCCCTCCGAGTCCCTGTGACGCCAAATCCTGCAAAAGGTGGCATATGTGAGTGACCAGTTCCATTGACATACGCAGTCTTTGGCGACACTGGTTCTCATTTATCCGCAGGTAACACATGCGTTGTCTACAGGCCCTGGGTCTAATGAGGCACCCGCGATCGATGGCTCTCTGGGGTTTATCCTCGGCATGTGGAGGATGTCCTACCGCCCCTTGGTCTTGAGGGTTCTGCTCCTCACTTTGGCAAGCCAGACGCCTCCATCACATTCTTCTCTGTCTTCTCTCCTGCCTGTTAGCAATGAAGCAGACAGCGAGATCACCAGGCTCCATCTTCCTAATGGTCTCCTCACTGCAGTATCAAAGAGAGTGACGCAAGGATCAGCAGTTGTCTCCTAAGGGCTAGTCTTGGTTAAGTCATCTCCTGCGGCTGCCTCTGAAGGCCCCTTTACGCATGCCAGAGAGTCCTGGCCACCACACAGATGCCCAGTGTTTAGTGTGCATGTTGGTTGGACAAAGCCCCACCCAACACTGCCCCATACCATATGACCAAGCGGCAACAGCTTCGGCCACTCAACTGCATCCTGAACCCTCACCTCAGGTGCTGACCTTACCCTCACCTGCACTCCAAGGCTTTGTAGTTTGCTTGGATTATGAGGGTAAGTTTTCAATGTCAACTTAAGCGTAATACAAGGGACTAGGAGCGCACCCCGCTGATCGGTGTTCCATGGCCATCTTTCCCAACAGGATCCTCAGGCTTGCCCAGTCGTGCAATGCTTCTGCAGCACCATAGCACCCATTTGATTTTGAAGTCTGCGCGCAGGGGGTTAACAGTACAGGTGCAATCATTGGCACTCTCAGGAGTTAGCGCTGCTTGAGTGGGCACAGCCTGACTCCAAGCCTATCAACTGAGCTCAAGCTGGACGGTCTCAGCTGCAGAAGAGTGCTCATCTTCGACTTGTTTTTCCATTTGCCTGACTGTTTCCTTCCCCACCCACCCCCAAGCCCATCCCTGGCATGTGTTAGCGTGCAATTTTCAGCCTGTGTTGCCATGAACCCCCCACTGCCCCACCCCCCAACTTTGCACTGTAGCCCTGGCCCTGTGGTTCCCTTCTCTCTGGCGCTGCTGCAGCCAGCCACAGAGAAGCCACTGTGGAGACTTGTCTGTGACCCTCCCGATTCCGCGGAACCGCTTCCTTGCATTGGGGCCCTCGTGAGTGCTGCGCTAAGTTGTGTGCACTCACCTCTGAGTTCCCCTCGAAGTTCAGGTCACCAGGATCACCCCTTTTTAAAGCCGGTTGTAAATCATACCATTCTGAAGTCACACTGATGTGGAATTGAAATTTGACCTGGTGGGGATGATTCCGCCCTGTGGCCACAATAATGATATGCAAATGTATTCAAATTAAGTCCTCGACATCCAATGGCAGGAAATGCGGCCCACCATTGGCAGGGGGAGGGGACAATCGCTTCCCGGGAAATGTGCCTAGGGCCTTTTCACGAGATTCTCTGATCTTGCCACTGAACACGCCCATCCCGATCGGGTGCAGAAAATCCCAGCCTGAGTTATTCTCTTGAACGTCTCTGCCTAAGCATTGAGGAATTTGCTTTCAATAGGAGGATGACTGTCTGCTCCACAGAGGAAAATCTTCCTTTCCTGCACTCTTGGAGTAACAACTTGAGAGCACCACCCTCAATCAGTCTTGCTCTTGTCCCTTCATTCTGCCACAATACTGACACTTACTACCAGTTCCAGAGTGCAGCCACCATTTAACCATGAGTAGCACTCCTTTATCATGGATGAAAGGACATTCTGCACAAGGATGCTGTGTGCTTCATTAGGCTAAAGTATGTAGGGTGATGTCCATATTATTATCATGAGCTGGTCTCACTTTATATCAGGAGGTCTGCTTCCCAGGTAAGATAGACATTGATGTATTGTGCTTTAATCCAGTCTTACTGACACTGCGTCAGAGTCAGGTGATTGGGTCCTATACTGTTTCTTTTGACCAAATGATGGTCTCCCCATACAACAGTATGTGTATGTAAGATACAAGATAACCAACTTCACAAAAATGCTACTCTATTCAAAGAAGCATATTAGCTTCACCAGTGAATTGAATGCAGACATGACGTTGGACTTCCTGTGAGAAATGTTAGGTTTGTTTAAGATTGTTGACTGTATTGGAGTTAGAAAAAGTTGCTGTCTCCATCTGAACATGGAATTCCTTATCAAAACAGTGTGGGATAAACACTACATAAATACTTTTGATTATTTGTCATATTATTTCATTACATTCTTTTCCAGAAGGAAATCAAATATAACTTGCATATGTGATTGTACATGGCAGTCCAAATTGAAACTATCCCCTTCATGTGGAGATTTATGTGTCCCAACTTAACATATGGTTTCACACATCATCTTCCAAAAATGCACTTTTAATGAACAAATGGACTAATGTTTCTCTATTGTTGAATAAGCAAAGATGGAGAGGTCACCATCTCAGATGTGCTCTCATTATTCCATCCCAGCAGTGGTGCTCGGATTAACAGTTTAAATAAAGGATTGAGCTGTGTTCAATACAGCCTCTCTTTTCTGCCATTCACACAAAACAAGATTAGTAGTCATGATGTCATTGGGAGCGAAGCAGCGGGGTGGGGTGAGGGTGTATTGCAAATCTTGCTATTCATGGGTGACTTCATCCTTTTCATAAAAATAGTGCACAAAGAATCTAAAGCATTTTCCCTTGTCTAATGTTTACTTGCATGGGAAGGCAGATATGTATATGATGCTCTGTTGTTTGTGAAGAAATGGGGCTCATTCACATGATATCCTCAGAAAGAAAATAGCAACCAATTAAGTCTTTTAAGAAGTCTTGACTTTCCCAGATAACAAGGTAACCTGTCTTCGAATAATTTATAAAGCTGAAAACTCTTTTAACTCTTTGGATACTGAACTTTGGATACTTTTCTGTTACCCCGTGTATTCAAAAAAATATATTTTTGATTTGCATCCCTTCTGTTAAATGGTCTAGTTGCTTATCGATAGTTTATTTCAATATGTATTGATTTCAAGGAAGTGTCCATAGGGAAATGAGAAAACTCAATAATAAACAAGCCCAACCGAAACCTCTGCCACCACATTCATTTTCCCTGCACAACAAAAACAGAATTACCTGGAAAAACTCAGTTTTCCCTGCTCTTGGTGCTCTTTGCACAAAGCCCGAGAGGACAGAGCTGGCTGACGATTTTATCAATGTTAATGATCACAATGTCAATGCGCAGAAGATGAAATGCTTAACAGAGAATTGATCTGTGTATTTCCTTGGGCTTTCAGGGTTTAGAAGTCTACACAAACCTAATTGTAATCATCCAGTTTTGGAAATCTGCAATTAATACCACAGAGCTCTTATATTGAGTCCAAGCATTAACTTGGACTGTGGTCTCCAATACGTTAAGGTTGGCCTCTGAGTAATTTACATATAAAGAACCAACATCAAGCTTTTTTATCCCTTTGTCAATTTTCTTCCATCCTCTGCTGAAACATAGAAACTTGGAAACTAGGAGCAGGAGTAGGCCATTCAGCCCTTCAAGCCTGCTCCACCATTCATCATGATCATGGCTGATCATCCAACTCAATAGCCTGCTCCCGCTTTCTCCCCATATCCTTTGACCCCTTTCGCCTCAAGGGCTATATCTAACTCCTTCTTGAAAACATACAATGTTTAGGTCTCAACTACTCTCTGTAGTGGAGGATTCCACAGGCTCATCATTCTCTGGGTGAAGAAATTTCTCCTCATCTCAGAACATGGTGAGTCAGCCTGAACCACAGCTCCAACGCTAAGCAAAACTCTCTGAATCCTTCCCACAGGTGACAGGTTTTCAGGTGTGAATTTAAAGGCATTCGCAGCAGGAAACTGCAGCCTCTAGCAGCACATATCAGGGAATCCGGGTACACTCTCCACATCTTCCTTATGTGTGCCCCTGACAGATGACTCACTGGGTGGGAATATTCATTCATGAAGTAGTCCTTCAACATACAGCTACACTGCCACTTTGAAGTGGTTTCTGGTAAGTTTTTTTTAATCTCTTGGCTTGGCACTAACCAAATATAACTCTATTTGAGATCAAGACAGGTTCAAGAAAGTGCTTGGCTGACATGTTGGACCTGCTGTGCACTTTATAAAAGGATCTTCTTGATGTTTTGAGACAGAATTCTCCTGTCTGTGGTCTCAGATATTGTGGCAATAGAGCACTAAGTGTGCCCGAAACGTTTTATGTGCAGAATCTTTGGTGGTGCGAGTGTGGTTTTGTACAGTGGGTAGCTGTTGCCAAATGCACATGCTCTCTACAGGGACTGGTTTCAGACCAGTAATGTTGTACCGTCTAACACAAGCTTAGATAGCAATCGCCAACAAGTGCAGAGAGCTTTGGAGCCAAGTACCATTCTTGCCCTCACGCAACTCAAGATCTGCACATGCACTATTCAGCTGGAATTATTCTATCAGGAATCACTGTTAATTTGTTCTTTCCCTCATTGACCTCTTTCATTCCTAATCAGAGGGCAGTTTAAGGTATCTGGACAGCAATGCAGTATGAACAAGGATCTTGCTAACCTGTATGGGCCAGCACCACACCTAGTGGTGCATTTTCCTACTGCACCATTAGCTGTTCTTGGAAGTTGCATTCACTAAAAATGAAAGACACTGCTGCACAGCAAAGGAAGCCACTTTGCAGTTCATCGTGTGAAGATGTAGCTTGTTAGCATCACAGCCACTGCCTGTATCTTCAAGTGCTCAGGTCACCTGGATAACACTCGATAATTAACATTGTTGAAATAGCATGCTTAAGATTTTAATCTTGATAAAGAGATGCCACTACAGCTCTCAAATAGTTCACATTGTCTGCTGGCCTCTACATTTTAAGATAACATCCGAATCTGACCAGGAGCTTCAACAGACATAGCCATTTCTAAATTCCAGTGTTCCCTCTCAATAAACAGTATGACATGAGTACAGTGTATAGGGGATTGGAAAGAATCACTTCAGCCACTTTACCCCACACAGTAAGTTCCCACAGTTTGATGGGATGTTGTGCAGGATAATCAACCATCTTGTATTTTACACGATTGGCCTGTAATTTGACCGTTTGTCCCGTGCCCCTTTTTATGTCTCCCCGGACGCCATTTGTCCTGTATTGTTTTCAGGGAATTTCTTGGCTGTGATCTGGGAGACTGCTGGGAGTCTCCTCTTTCTCAGGCACACTGAGCTCCCGGTGTTGACCTTGAGGAGGAGAAAGAGCACGGGACAGTGGGATTGCAAGATCGCCGGTGTATAGACAACTTCTTTATTTTAGTTATCTGGGATAAACCCCTGGCCCCATTCTCACCAGTCCTCCAATTCTCACCACTCCTCATCCCACTTCTCACCTCTCCCCCTGTTCTGACCACCCCCCCTCTCCTCCCCCCACCTCAAGCCCCACAGCTCTATCCACACCCCTGGTCTCACCAAACTCCTGCTCTCATCACTCCTGCCCTCTCACTCCCTATCTCTACCCCTGCAGCTCTCACCACCCCTCACCTACTCCCACCACCTCTCACGCCTCTACTCTGCACTTGCTGGTTCAAAGTTTCATTGGAAGGAGGTTGGCAACTAATTGCCCACTGATGTGATTGGTTAGATTGGGTTGTGTTGAGTGAGAACATAAAAGTGGAGGAGAAAATAATCTACAGAAAGAGAAATTTGAGAAAGAACAATTAACGAGAGGCAACCACTGGAGCAACATCCATTGTCACTCCAGGGCTAGTGAGTAGGAAAAAAATCAGCTCGGATGCCTACACCACTGATCACCAACCAGTTATTGCAAGAGGATTGGGTTCTGCTTTGGTGCATCCCATGAAAACTAGTGTGAACACTCTGGCCTGGAGTTTGTGGGGTTTTTGGTGTTGAACTGCCAGCATTCGCCAACATTTAAACATCGTGATTTTGCACAAGCACCGATTAACTTGGAAACTCTGAGGCGATTGTAGTCGTCTTGCTGTGAACTCCCTATCACCCAGTCCCAGAGCCAGCAATCAAAGGTCTCAATTGATTTTGTTGAGAATTTCCCCTGTTCTGTTCTCTCATTGCTGTTAGAAACTCCATAATAAGTTACACCTTGTTCAATGAGGTGTAACTGGCTTTTTGCAGCAACCCGAGTAACAACTACTGATGAATAATTGGCCTGGCCGTGAAAATCCTCTGCAAATCTCTGCTATGATTAATTACTACATTATGTAAACTAGATTAAAAATTAATGAGAAATATTTTAGTGTTGATCATGATATTTTAGCTTCTAGCTATTGCAGGACCAATCTTTATTGCGCTCTGTGTAAATTTTTTAAGAAGTGATTTGATTTTTAGTGTTTTCCATTTCCAGCTTTGGTCTGTGAAGATTGTTTAATGTGACCGGCTGCTTGGACCAATGACATCATTGCATCTTGATGTTCGATTCCTCAGTAAGAAAAACATTACGCTGCACAGCAAGAGGAGATAAATTTGCTACCACAGAGATTACTGGACCCCAAAATCCAGGCCTCTATATTTAGGGTCAGCCCTGAACATTTGCCCATTGGGTGAGGGTTTCTGACATCTATGGAACTTCTCCCCTCCAGTGGTTGGCACTTCCAGGAGAGGAAGAAATTTAGAATAGACAGTTGCAACAACAACTTTCATTTTAAAGTATTCCTAGAAATATATATATATCATGTTGGAAAATAATTAGGGTCTAGGAGAG
This sequence comes from Carcharodon carcharias, assembly GCF_017639515.1. Classification (NCBI taxonomy): domain Eukaryota; kingdom Metazoa; phylum Chordata; class Chondrichthyes; order Lamniformes; family Lamnidae; genus Carcharodon; species Carcharodon carcharias. Next base: position 6,620,384 of record NC_054487.1, read on the forward strand.
GAAAGTTGACTTTACATTAAAGTTACACAGCTTAAGATTTTTTTTATAGCAATATATAATATTTCCTATTGTCTCCAATGTTTGCCAATATCTGATTTGAAGGAACAGAATATTGATTTCTGGTTTGGAATGTAAGTGTGCAAAGCAAAATAGCACTGATGTGAACAATAGAAAATGTTATGCGATTGAATCTTGTGGAAGTGAAAGAGTTGCCATTCATTGTAACCATTAAATAATAAATAAAATACACTTCCTGACACCCTTCACATTGTACTCTTTTATATGACAATATGCAGATAAACAAGTGTGTGATGAAACTTTTCAAAAGGAAAAGACATTGGCAGAGTTAAATGTTTTATTAAAACACTGAGCTCCATTTTATGGCAAATACTCTCCCCCTCCTTTTATTTGTTATCTTGCCAGTTGGTTGAACATTGCCTTCGGTGGAGTTGCAGTTGAAGTTGTCTGGTACTGACAGGTTGCTGTGTAGTGTGGGTCAGATTATTGGAGAGTCTTGTTCGCTTCATTTCAACAAAGTAATTATAAAGTCAATCAAAGGGAAATCCAAAGTCCAAATTAATGTACCAGGACAGCTAAGTTTTCATCTGACAAAATTGAAAAAAGGAATTCTGTTTTAGTAGTCTGCCATTTAATATGTGCATTAGGGGACATCTCAACAAAATCAATTTTCTTTCACTATCAATGCCATGGAATTAGCAACACGGGAATAGCTAGACAAAAAAAGACCAAGGTCCATCTGCTTTGCCTTCCACCATCAAGGTAACTGTATGCTACACCAAGTTGTACATTATTTCCACCTCTGGAACATTGCCTGATTTCACCCCTGCCTCAGCTCATCTGCTGCGGAAACCTTCACACAGCCTTTGTTACCCAGTCTGGGCTCAACTATTCCAACACCCCTGGCTGGTCTCCCATGTAAACTTAAGGTCATCTAAAACTCTGCTGCCTCTGTCTTAACTTACACCAAGTCCAGGTCCCCTATCACCCCTGTGCTCGCTAATCTACACAGGCTCCTGTCAAATAATGTCTTGACTATGAAATTCTCATTCTTGTTTTCAATTGCCCCCCATGCCTCTCCCCTCTCGATCTCTGTAATCTCCTCCAGCCTCAACTCACTCTGAGACATCTGTCCTCCTCCAACTCTAGTCTTCTGAGCATCCCCAATCTTAATCGGTCTACCTCTGGCGGCCATGCCTTCAGTTACCTAGGCCCCAAGGTCTGGAATTCCTTCCCTACATCCCCACCTCACTTTCCTCCTGTGAGACACTTCTTTTGGATATCTTCTTATATGGCTTTGCTATCATATTTTGTTTCATAATGCCCCTTTGAAGCGCATTGGGATGTTTTATTATGTTAAAGGTGTTATATGAATATAAGTTGTTGTTGAGGACTAAAATTTTGAAAGGATTTAATAGGGCAGACATAAAGAAGATGTTTCCACTTGTGGGTAGGTCAAAATGGGTCATAATAGGAGATAGTCACTAATAAATCCAATTGGGAATGCAATAGAACGTTACTTACCCAGAGAGTGGTAAGAATGTGGAACACTACCACAAGGAGTAGTTGAGGTGAATAGCATAGATACATTTAAGGGGAAGCTAGATAAGCACACAAGGGAGAAAGGATTATAAGGTTATGCTGATAGGGTGAGATGAAAAGAGGTGAGATACCTGTGTTGGTGCATTCTCTCCCACCGCTGCTTGCTCACCTTGAGGCAGTGAGACCTTTTGTCGCTCTGCTGTAGCTGCAATGAGTTAACTCAACATAGTCATTAAACTTGGGGCCTTCTGGTCTGTGGAGCGGTGTTACACTGCTTGATTCCTTTCTTCACCGGCCTTTAATAAAAACTCTCATCACGGCTTTAAATATACATTAAACAAAAGGTTAAGAACTTAAAAGACATTTTCATTGTGATTATATTTAAAACTGAGGTGTAAGACAAATTTTCACTCATTTCCATACAAACTTTACAAACACACTTTAGATGAAGTGTATGCAGATTTTTCTTCCCCCAGAGGATTTGCGTGTGCACCACAAAAATATCTGCAAAACATTTAATATCAGAAGCTTCTGTGCTTATCTAGTTCATTCTTGTCTCTCAACTCCTAGCAATCTCCACACACATTTTGTCCGGATTCACCCAGATCTTATCTATGTACAAAGACTGACACAAAAGCTTTTCAACTGGTAAGTAGTTACCATCTGACTGAAGATTCTTCCCTTGGGGCAAGAGACAAGCCTTAATTCTTATTACATTTAACATTAATACTGACTGTCCAAATATATTTGTTTAGCTGTGGTTTATGTAGATTTTTCCTCTGAAGCCTCAAAGGAAAATAGTAAAAACTGGGAAAAGAGAATATTAGTCCGAACTGGTCTTGTTTACCTTAAAATGAACACCAGCAAAAACTGGGAAATAAGAGTACTGGATTGGACTGTTTTTTCCCTCTGGGAGAATGAGGTCAAAGCCTATCCCAGTAATGTAACTAAATAACGTATTGTACATGTATGTATGGTGCCTCTCTTTTTTATCTTGTTGCTGATAGAATCCAGACATTGAGTTGAGAGCTGTCCAGAATGTTCATACTTTTAAACCTTGTAATCCGGAACCATTCCTACCTGGATGGCCCCAGCGATCCTCTCTGCTGATTAATTGTTCTTAGTCTGGCCTGTGAGGGGTATTGACTGGGCTCAGTTGGTAGACTCTCAGCTCAAGGTCAGAAAGTTGTGGATTTAAGCCCTGCACTGGGATTTAAACATATAATCCTAAACATATAATCCTAAACATATAATCCTAAACATTTAATCCTAAACATTTAATCCTAAACATATAATCCTAAACATTTAATCCTAAACATTTAATCCTAAACATATAATCCTAAACACATAAGCCTAAACACATAATCCTAAACACATAATCCTAAACATTTAATCCTAAACATATAATCCTAAACATATAATCCTAAACATATAATCCTAAACATTTAATCCTAAACATATAATCCTAAACATATAATCCTAAACATATACTCCTAAACATTTAATCCTAAACATTTAATCCTAAACATTTAATCCTAAATATTTAATCCTAAACATATAATCCTAAACATATAATCCTAAACATTTAATCCTAAACATTTAATCCTAAACATATAATCCTAAACATTTAATCCTAAACATATAATCCTAAACATTTAATCCTAAACATTTAATCCTAAACATATAATCCTAAACATTTAATCCTAAACATATAATCCTAAACACATAAACCTAAACATTTAATCCTAAACATATAATCCTAAATGCGGTGATGAGTGTGAAAAAAGATGTTTCTCTCATCGTTGTAATGATGAGTTTTTGCACCATATCGTCCGCTTCCTGGCATGTCCCCCCTCAGTAATTATGCATACACGGGAAACACGATAGATCGCTTGCAGCGGGCACGGATTTACCCACCATGCTGTGACCTGGATGCCATATTTAAAGCGCACCAGAGCGCAGCCCACCTCATGTCTACAGGCCAGGACTGCTCCAGGCGACAGATGGGCCTGGAAGTCAGGAGGATGGCAACACCCAATATAGTGGCAGTTCACTGGAGCACCTTATGGATGCCTTTGAGGCCTGCCACATTGTCCTCTACCCCCAGTCTGGCTGCAGGAGGTCCAGCAGAGTCACCAATCCAGCTTGGGAGGGGGTGGCAGCAGTGGTCAGTGCCAATGGAGCACAGAGGAGGTCAGCCAGCCAGTGCAGGAAGAGGATGAATGGTCTCATCCGTTCCACCAGGGCAAGTCAAACACCTCATCACTCTCAACTCACACACTCTCAAACCCATCACACACCCACAGGGATCTCACACCTCAAGGGACAGCACCACTAACTCTCACACACGCCCTCACATCTCCATCAGGCTCATACCCTCTCAAACTCGAGTCCACATCCTGTCCATGGCTCCACTCGCCACACAAACATTCCACGCATCCTTATCATGTGAGCCGCTCACTCTCTCCATCAGTTTTAATGCAGAAGCTGGCTCACAACAGGAGGGAGAGGTCCCAGACCAGGGGTGGAATGGTCTCCAATTCGTCCGTCACGACACCATCTCACTCCTTAATCACACCAGGCACCACATTTAAAGTGTAGCTGCGAGCACACCTCTCAGTGCTCCCAGCCCAGGACTGTTGCAAAGTAGACATGACCCCAAAAGCCGCCCGATTTAGTGATGTGCCCCTTGAGTGTCTTCTGGACGCTATGGAGGCCCACCATGATGTATCCTACCCCAGATCTGGCCACAGGAGGGGCAGCAACATCACCACCCTGGCCTGGAAGGCAATGGCAGAGGTGGTCAGTGTCAATGCTGCACAGAAGAGGTCGGCCATCCAGTGCAGACAGAGGAAGAATGATCTCATCTCTGTCGCCAGAGTAAGGCAACCATCTCATCACCTTAAACTCACACTCTCACAAGCCCATCACACATTCACTGGCATCTCACTCACTGCCAGCTCAAGGGACATCACCACCCATTCTCTCACACACAAACCCTCACATCTCCATCTGGCCTCATCTCCTCTGGAGACTGCCTCCTCAGCCCTCACCATCTTGAGGACACTTGCACAGATCAACATGTGTCCCCCCCACCCACCCTGGGATACCCTCCTTCCTCAGTAAACCCCTCACCCTGCAGCCTCTTCCCTTGCCTGAGGCCACTTCTCCCCCTTCCCCAAGCAAACCCTAGCCCTGCAGCCATTGAAAAGCCACTTCTGCCTTATGGCTGATCTGGTGGGTAGAGACCTCCCCCACCCCAGAGGACCCCTAAAAGCAATGTGGTGCTCTCTGCAAAGCCTGGTGCTGATGATTGTGAGTGCTGTGGGAAGCAAAGTAGGTAAATACCTCGAAACCTCGAAATCCCAAGAGAAGTGCAGCTCGCCAGGTACACGTCGTTTAGGTTCAGTTATGAAACACATCAGCTTGAAGGGATGATCCAGTGTGGGAGGATGATTCCGGTGAACTGGGCTTATAAAGATATGCAGATTTATTACAATGAGCAACAGCAGGAAACATGGCCGGCCATTGACAGGCAGTGGACGATCGCAAACTGGAATCACGATGTTGTGAAACTGGTACTTGGCCTTCTTGCCATATAGTCCGCTTACACTGCCAAACACACCCAACACCAACAGGCATGGAGAACTCTGTCCGGTGTCTTTCAGCTTCATTTACAGGCTTTGCGCATCCTCCCCCTGCATCCCACCCCCACAAATGGCAGTTCAGCTGCACACACTTGGACCAGGAGTGAACCTGGAGGGATAAATGTGTGTGTGGAAGGGCCTTTCGGAGACTCGTGCAAGCGCTCTGCCATGCATGTGGTGTCTCCATCTATCTAATTCATCTCACTGTCCCGAGCATTTTCAATGCTGTCTGCTGGGATTCTCTTTCACTTGTCCATCTCAGCCGACCTGATCCCTGCCCACTCACTGATCGCACTCCTATGCAGCCTCTGTGCCCGTCCAACATGAGACTCTGCTCACTTTTGATTTGTGCAATATTGTGGCCGTTAAGTTTCTGGTAAGGTACCCGGTCCTTTCCCCTCCCCCAATCACCCATGTCCTTTCCCCCATCACAGTGGACCATTCTGGCATCAACTTCCACCTCCCCACCATTGATCTGCAGCCCGAACCCTTCTCCTTCAGGAATGCCAGGTGAATGGGCATGTTCTCTACCTTCGTGAGAATCCCACCTCCCATCCACATTGACCACCCCAACCTCTTCCTTCCCACCCCGAGCGTCTGTGTTTTCCCCCGTGTCCCCACTAACCACCCTCGCTGCCCCTTCTACCATTACCAACGTACCCTCACACTCCCATCGTATCAGCCTCCTCTGCCCCCTCTCACGCTCACCATTCCATCCTAGTACACCCACCCTGGGTTTGCTCCCCAGGAGTCTCACGTTGAGTCCATGGAATTAGGGATGTGGGCATCATTTCAAAGTTCACAGAAGACATGAAACTGATTTACAGGGCTATGCGGACAGGACAGGGAAGTGGGATTAATTAGGTAGCTTTTTCAAAGAGCTGGCATTGGCATGATGCATTGGCTTGACGCCTCCTTTACATGTTCATCAAGACATTCCACATGCCTCTTACACCTTCCCCCCTCCATACAACTTCCTCCTCCGCTTACACATCCCTGCCCCGCTTAGACCTTCTTCCCACTGACATCATTCTCCATGTTACACTTTCCCACCAATTATACCTTTGCTCCTCCCATCGCCAGCTTCACCGCCCCCCCCCAACAGCTTCGCCGCCAACCCCGCTTCCCAACTTCACATGTGCCCCCTAGTACACCTTCCTCTTCCACTCACACCTGGGCCTTTCACCAGCCCCGCACTCCTCACTGCTCATCCATACCTGTCCCTGGAAGATGGTGTGAGCTCTTGATGAAGTCCCTGGGGGATGGTGCGAGCTCTTGGTGAAGTCCCTGGGGGATGGTGTGAGCTCTTGGTGAAGTCCCTGGGGGATGGTGCGAGCTCTTGGTGAAGTCCCTGGGGGATGGTGTGAGCTCTTGGTGAAGTCTCTGGGGGATGGTGTGAGCTCTTGGTGAAGTTCCTGGGGGATGGTGAGAGCTCTTGGTGAAGTCCCTGGGGGATGGTGTGAGCTCTTGGTGAAGTCCCTGGGGGATGGTGCGAGCTCTTGGTGAAGTCCCTGGGGGATGGTGTGAGCTCTTGTTGAAGTCCCTGGGGGATGGTATGAGCACTTGGTGAAGTCCCTGGGGGATGGTGTGGGCCCTTGGTGAAGTCCCTGAGGGATGGTGTGTGCCCTTGGTGAAGTCTCTGGGGGATGGTGTGAGCTCTTGGTGAAGTCCCTGGGGGATGGTGGGAGCCCCTGGTGAAGTCCCTGGGTGATGGTGGGAGCTCTTGGTGAAGTCCCTGGGGGATGGTGTGAGCTCTTGGTGAAGTCCCTGGGGGATGGTGCGAGCTCTTGGTGAAGTCCCTGGAAGATGGTCTGAGCTCTTGGTGAAGTCTCTGGGGGATGGTCTGAGCTCTTGGTGAAGTCTCTGGGTGATGGTGTGAGCTCTTGGTGAGGTCCCTGGGGGATGGTGTGAGCCCTTGGTGAAGTCCCTGGAAGATGGTGTGAGCTCTTGGTAAAGTTCCTGGAATATGGTGTGAGCTCTTGGTGAAGTCCCTCGAAGATGGTGTGAGCTCTTGGTGAAGTCCCTGGGGGATGGTGTGAGCTCTTGGTGAAGTCCCTGGGGGATGGTGTGAGCTCTTGGTGAAGTCCCTGGGGGATGCTTTGAGCCCTTGGTGAAGTCCCTGGGGGATGGTGTGAGCTCTTGGTAAAGTCCCTGGAAGATGGTGTGAGCTCTTGGTGAAGTCCCTGGGGGATGGTGTGAGCTCTTGGTAAAGTCCCTGGAAGATGGTGTGAGCTCTTGGTGAAGTCCCTGGGGGATGGTGTGAGCGCTTGGTGAAGTCCCTGGGGGATGGTGTGAGCTCTTGGTGAAGTCTCTGGAAAATGGTGTGAGCTCTTGGTGAAGTCCCTGGGGGATGGTCTGAGCTCTTGGTGAAGTCCCTGGGGGATGGTGTGAGCTCTTGGTGAAGTCCCTGAGGGATGGTGTGAGCTCTTGGTGAAGTCCCTGAAGCATCAGTGAAGTACATGAAGACCCAAAGCCTCAGCGAAGTAGAAGCTGCTGGATAGGGACTTCCCACCTTCCAAGAGCTGCTTTGTGCCGAGCCATGTGCATGAGGGTCCACCCTCCATGTGATGTACATGATCCTCCAGGGTCCGGTCTTGGTGGGGCCCCAGCATCTTCTTCTCCTTGGATGTCCACGATCTGTGCAAGGCCCTAAAGATAAGTCCTGACTCCTGCACATCTCGCTTGTCCGTACGTGTTCTGTGCTGGCGTGTTTTCCTGCCAGTGTAATGATAAATCAAGCGTGGGGGACGATTCTTGTCGGTCCTTACTTTGCATGCAGTTAGCAGAATGGGAATCAGTTTCACTCCGGCCTCCAGCGGGATTCGCATTCCATCATGGCAGAAACCACTGGACGGTCCGGCTGTGATTTCACGCTGGTGTGAAACTGATTTCCGTCCATCCCTCCGAGTTTCCCCCCTCCCCACCCACCATGATGCCTCCCGCAAACCGGAGCGGAAAATAGGGGCTTAAGTCTGCATTTCAGAAGACATCAAACTAACTGTTGTGGTGGATGTTAATTGTTGCCGAACAGCATGGAGATTTGTCAGTATCTTACCCAACATTCCTCAGTGAACCAGCACCATTGGAAGCAAATTAACTCATCATTCAGCTCATTGACTGGTTGTGGGTGCCTTTATGCGCTCAAATTGGCTGCTGTGTTTGCCTCCTTAACAACAGTGAGCACAATTCAAAAGTAATTAATTGCCTGTGAAGTACTTAGTGATAACCCGAGGACATGATAAAACGCTGTATGCCAATATGAGGAGAAGAAAGCAAGCCAGATTTCTGCTCCTAATTATTGTCCAGTAAATTCTGCTAAATAGTGCGTGTGATAGGGCATGAAGTAAAGACACCCTTGGCAGTGTTTGAATAGCACACTGACATTTATAGCTCGTAAATCCACCAAGGCTTGCTTTTACTACATGGACACAATGTAGGTTAAATAAAAATTGCAGAAGCGCAGAACTATATAATACACAAGGGTATAGATGGAGTACATATGCAAGGTGCTTAAAGTGAGTTAGGTATTTGGATTGTTCAGGGGTGTGTTACAATATGGTCCAATGTGTTTGACTAGAATTGTAGTGTAGCGCCTGCTGCTGTACACTAAGTTGTCATCCTGGAAAAAGCTGAGATATGGTATGATGGTATGGAGGAGCAGGAGGACAATGATGTCCTGTGCAAATCAGCAATAGAAGCTCTAATCTGAGTAAGGAGAATAAGGGATCAGGCATCAATGGTAAATGCTGCATTTGAAAACTACAGTCAGAATGGTTAATATTCCTTCCAAATAACACAAAGCAAATTAAGATTCCTCGCAACGCATAATCCCCAGAACATTTCAAATTTCACACACAACTTTAAGTTACTTAAGCAATTTAGAGTCATCCAAGAGCTAACTGACTGTGTGATTGTATTACAGGAAGGTTTCATTCAGAGTTGATAAGCAAAGTTAATTCAACTGCACACATCGCAAATCCCACTCTTAGGTATGTGGGCATGCCTATGACAGTGAATATAGTAAATACTGAGGAGGATAGCAAGAGACTTCAGGAAGGTATAGGGGAGGGCACATGCCAGATGAAATTTAAGGCAGGGAAGTGAGAAGTGATTGGTAGGGAAAATGAAAGCCGATACAAATTAAATGGCACAATTTCTAAGGGGGTAAGTACACAAATTTTTGAAGGTGGCAGGACAATTTGATATGTGAAGGATGTGGATTCCTTCACTTTATTATTAGAAACATGGGCCAGAATTTTTTAATCCATCGGGCGCATGTGCACCCGACCTGAACGAGCTTAAAATGACAGGCGTTGGCGCCAGGCAAGTGTCCTGACCGCATTGTGCACTCGCGCGATATTTTGGTCGGCGGGTGTGTACAGGAGTCAGCAGCACACCCACCGACAATTAACAGGCCTATTAAAGGGACAGAGTCACACCAGGGGACGTGTTGTTTTAACAATTTAAAGTTGTTTATTTTTAAATCTCAAAATCTTCATCTCGCTGAGGAACAGGGAGCTGCCTCTGGGGGCTTTTCCTGCACGCAGCTGTCCACATGGGCAAAGTTCCCTGCTCGCCCTCCTCCTCCCCACCACCCCACACCCCCCAACCCCCCCACAGGCAGCACTCAGCGCTCCAGCATGTGTTTCACCCTGGGCAGGCCTTAATTGGCAGTTCCAGCATGAAATCGCAGCCGGGCCCCAATCGCGAGGGGCTGTCAGCTTCCCGATTGCTCCTGCCTGTCCCCTGCCAAGCCTCCCGCCAAGGGCAGAATTCTGGCCATGAAGTATAAGAGAAGGGAGGTGCTAAATGGCCTCCCTCTCATACTATTTGCTGTGTGTCTATGAAAACAGCAGTGAAGTCAAGTGTGTGCATTAGTGTTTTAGTGTGTGTGGTCAATACTTTTACTGTGGGGGTTGCAAAGCAGGCCTCTTTAATTAGGATGGAATAAACATAACCTTGTGAATTAATCCTTAAATGAATGTGTGACGGAAGCAGTAAATGTACAGCCTGCTTCAAGCTTCCAAACCAGTTTCACAGAACTGTGGGAGCGAGGACTTCCTGTGCCACCTACCCAGATAGCGTGCATCCAGGATAGCAAATCTTTATCAATTTCTGCCTGTATTGGGCTGAGATGAGTTCATGCAATCTACTGTCACTCCTTCAGCACAGCATCTGAATGACCGACAGCTATCTACCCTAATGGGGTTATTTCCAATTGCCACTTTTGACGTCCAGATTACATTAGCCAAAGATTAATGAATATATACCAGGGGCTCTCAACATGGGAACTGTGGATCCCGAGGTGTCAGCAGAGACTTCACAGGGGCCTCTGTGAAACACTAAGGCTGGAATCATCCCAGATTTGCACTGAGTGCGGTAGCAGGTGGGAAAAACGGCGTTTTACTCACCGGCAGCTATGGCGGCTTTTCACACTGTATCATCCTAAACACGTCGCATGAATGATACATTCCTGGGGTACACCCCATTTCGATCTCGGGCGGGGTCCAATTCTCCTGTCACGCTGTCACCTTGCCACTTCTTCATGCCAGGCACCACATTTAAAGTGCAGCTGCGTTCAGTGCTTCCAGCTCACGACAGCAGCGAAGAAGACGTGGCCCTGAAAGGCAAGAGGACTGCAGTCCTCAAGCACCTTTTAGACACCATGGAGGCCCCTGGGATGTCCTCTATCCTCACTCTGGTAGGTAGAGACCTGCCCGTAAGCCCCCCTGAAAGTGATTTGTAGCTGTCTGTGAAGCCTGGAGTTGATGACTGCGAGTGCTGACTGAAGTAAGAGAGGCAAATAAACCTTGAAGTCCTGAGTGAAGTTCAGCCTGCCAAGTGCATGCTTTATATACGCTGATCTGAAACACGTCAGCAGGAAGTTGGACGATCCAGTGGGAGTGGGAAGGGGGGGGACAATTCTGGCTGGCCTAATAGTGATATGCAGATTTATTACAATGAGATCCCTGGCGTCCGATGGTGGGGAATGCAGTCTGCCATTGGCAAGCTGAGCGGACAATCACAAATTGGTTTCATGCCATCATGAAAGCAATCATGCCACATTGTCTGCTCATGCCACTGGACACCCTTGATGCCAGCGGGCACAGAAAATCCCAGCATAAATGTTATGGTCAAGCATAAATGGATGGTGGTGACTGGAAGTGCTTTCCTGCTCTCTCTGCGCTCCCACTCACTCCATGTTCCTGTCAAGGATAGACAGACTCTGCAGGCAGAAGCAGGCACATAGATCTTACTATCATCTGCAAATAAATATGTTTTCTTAAAAGTATTATTACAACACTCTTTGAATGTAGCATTTTCATATTGTGAATAGCATTTGAATAATAATCCTTTGATCAAAGGATTATTATTACAACACTCTTTGAATGTAGCATTTTCATATTGTGAATAGCATTATAATTTAGATGGGGAATCCATGATTACTAATCCATTTGAAAACTGGTCCTTCAATCAAAAAAGGTTTGAAAACCTCTGGCAGAGCGGAGATTCTCAAACTGGGGTCCTTTCCATGGAGTCCTTGTCATAATGTGAAAGTACTTACCAAGCAGGCTTTATGGATGGAAGAAATGATCGACCACCCAGGGTGTCACGATCAAGACTAAACAAATGAGCGGCCAGGACATGGGCTGGTGCAAGCGAGGAGATGTGAGCAGAGTACAGTCACCACACTGGCAGTACAGAATGACCCGGAAGAGGAGCACACATGGAATGGCGCTGGGTGAAAGGATTGCCACCTTGACCCACAGTCACCAAGACTGGCGATGGGGGCACCTGGTGGGGTTCAGCCCTGTTCAGGAGAGGGGAGCTTTTTGAAAATATTTAAGTTACTAGATATTAAACTCAAAGAAAAGGCACCAAAATACAAGTTCAGCCAGGGAAAAAAAAGGAAAAGTCCTTCCTGGAAGTGGAGAGTGACTTGCGAGAGTCATTGTTAAACATACCAAGGATGGAAAGCCTGTGCACTGAGAAGCAGACACACCCAGTTCACTGATACTTGAATGTTCATACATTTCTTCTTAAAAGCAATGCTAAAGAGACCGTTACAGGCAACATTCTATTCATATGAATATTATATAGTATTATAAATGAAATGGAGCCTCTATGATTACTAGTCAATTTGAAAATGGGTGCTCCAACAATCAGCGACATAGACATTCCATAATGTTTTGACACCCCTCCCTCATAGTTACTTATGTAACCCCTGATAGACAGGAAGACAACCATGAGCTGATTTTAGGCCCCACTGTAGCAATCTGATCATTCATAAAAGTGTTTGTTCCTTTAGCTTTGATACCTCCGCTGCTGAGTTCCTGAACAGATGCCACCTGTATTCCCCCATGTTGTAAGATAGGTTGTAGTACAAGTTCACTCGGGGTCAGGAAAAAAGCCACCCTGATTCAAAGGGAGTTTAAACTGCTGATGGACTATTTTTTAGTGGTAACATTTAATGTAGGCATTGCTTTAGTTATTGTACTGTCATCTAAAAAAAATGTTCAAATAGATGTTGCAAATACCATTATGCGGAGCAGGAAGGATTATATTACAATGCTTGAACCTCAAAGGAAATTTCTTTTGCCAAATGCAAGTGGCTTCCACTGGCCACAAGAGAAGGCATGAACACTGTCATTATGACATATAGACCTTCAGCACCGTTAGCTTTATTTTAAATGGAAGAAATACTGTAGTTAGTGAGATCAAGTTGTGCTTATCAGAGTAAAAGTGCTTTAAAATCACTGTAAAAAAGGAAAACAATAAGTCTTCAGACTGTATTTACATGCTTCTCTCAGTGCAATGTGTTCTTGTTTCACCCCAAAGTTAGGTTGGATGTGACTCCAGATTTACACCCTAACTGTAGACTTGCGGCAAAGTGAACTGTTACAGCTGTAAAGGCTTATTGTGAATACTTGTGCCACATCATTGTAGAAGAGTCTAAAATTAAATCATAAAATTTTGTTCTTGCATTGTATTTGTGAGTTTGATTTTCACTTCAGGTATAAAATAGGTTGTGTGCAGACAGACTTATGCTTTGTATTGCAGAGCAGCTTCAGGAATAGTTGTTCAATATTGTTCAAGGCTTCTTTTGCTGTAGAAAACCCATATATTGTAGGGAGTGTTCCATAGTACCAGAACAACATAAAACAGCTACAAATAAAACAATTAAACGTTACAGTTCACTTGTTTTTTGGCCATCATATTTTTTCTGGTGATAAGGGAAACTACACACAGGCCAGTGAGTGAGAAACCTGCCACACTGGTAGCTTATGTGAGTAGCTGAGGCCACTTACCTTGCAGTGCATTCACATGTTGGCATAGAACAACAGAAAACATATTACATTGGAGTTCCATCTTGGCAGAACAGAGGTAGGGGTGGAGGTGAGCAATGTTATGGAAGTGGAGGTGGACCCTCTTTGCAATATAGAGGATAATGGAGTGCGAAACTTGGCTCAAGTCTGAACAGGACTTTCCAATTGCCAAAGAATCTATTGCAGCCTGAGTTAGTGGCCGGATAGATTCAGTGCTGAGGGTGAGTTTGTGGCAGGACCGAAGATAATGGCTTTGGTCATTTGAGTGTTTAGCTGAAGCATCTCCGGTTGGACATTGAGTGGGCACTCTGAAAACACAGAGGCAAGGAGGGGTTGAAAGAAGTAGAGATATGTGTCTCCTTATATGTTAAAGGTGACTCCTTGGATGGGGTGTTTCTTGTGGTCAGGCTCAAATGTGGGTCAGAAGTCCACACTTTGTGGGAAACAGTCACTCAATGTGATTTTCTCTGGAGTGGTCAAATAATGCCCAGAGGGCAGGCTCACTGTCCAGTTAAGGACAGCAGGTGGGCTCTCGAAGCTGGAGCACCAACCAGAGACAATCCAGTTTGAGAGCAGCAGCAGCATGCCATGGCGGAGAAGTGATGGGATTAGCTGCCAGCGGACTTTTACACTGGAAGCAGAACTGTATACCTATAGGCCTGTCTAAAACCTAAAGTACCATAAAAAACATCAACAGACCATTCTTTGACATTATTTATATTCAGGATCCTTTCTCATAAACTTTATGGTGAATTATTATGCTTGTCAAGACAGACATGGCCCGATACAAAGCATTGGTGCCCTAGGTTTTTGCCTTTGCCCTATACCTCAGAAAGTGTACACACTAATGCTTGGGTGTGAATGGTTCCATTTTCCACACCAAACATCCTCAGAGTGAACTCACTGGTTTGCACAGCTTGGGGACATTTTGGCTCTGTGGTTTTGTACCAACCAGTGTGGACACTGCCCAAATTTCCATTTCAAAGAGCAGCCATGAAAAGGATGGATATCTCTGCTCCATCAGACCAATGGATTCAAATGGATTCACCAGGTGGGGTCAGTATGGAGGCCCATTGTACTGCTCAGTTCCCTGCTGAATTCTTTCATGCTGCAACAAGTCTTTATTGATGTTCTTACATTTCTGCCACCTGGACATTAGTTTATTTATCCCAGGATTAATTAACTATCATTTCTCATCAGCTACTGCCAACTTATAACTGTAGCTAAGACTGTAATGTTGCAAAAACAACCCTCTCCCTGTCAGGTAAAACAGGATAAAGATGAATAATCACTGATCACAATAATGGGTGCTTGCTGGAGAAACTGAATATACTTAATTAAACTCTGAGGTAAATTAGTTTCAAAGAGGTGGTCTATGTTATCCTGTATTATAGGGCAGGATTTAATGGGGTCTGTAAGAGCAGAAAATGTGACTGAAGCTGAAATCTCGGTTTCCCGATGTCGGGTTGCGTTTGCGAGATAAAGTGGGTGACATGTCAGTGGTGGCGCAGCCAAGACGCTGCCTGGTGCCAGCAACCTATGTACCTTTCATTTGCATAGCATGAATACTCATTAATTGGGAAGCACACCAAATGAAATTCTACCTTCAAGGCTAAGTCAGCGGTGAACAAGAAACTCATGCCTCCTGCTTACCAATAGCTTAAAGATGATGTACACCAGGTAAGATTCAATCTTTGGATCTGAGGTGAGGTTTTGTCTTTGTCTAATTCAGTGGCACAGGGGATGGGACCAGGGGGAGATGGAGGGTCCGGTAGTGCAAAGGACGAGGCAGGGGATGGAAAGTGTGGTCCTAAGGTCCTCAAAACAATGCAGCAGTTGGGCTGGCAAGAGGGTGGAGCTGGTGTTCGGGTCCTCAAGCTGCAGCACAGCAAGGAACAGGCGTGTTTGGGGGCAGAGGACAGGCAGGTGTCCGAAGCGAGCCAGGCCCTAGCCAATAGGGTGGGCTCTGTCATTGCAGGGATCTTGTCCTGTATGTCCAAGGGAGGCAGCTGCACTACACATGACAGGTCAACAGTCAGGAAAAGGGCCTTAAGTTTGAAGTAAGACAGGGACTTCAGGCATCCAACTTCACAGTGGGGCCAGAGGCTGGGCCCCACCCATTGTGGAGCATTCACAACAGGGCACTAGGTCCCCAACAGCAGAAGTCATCAGGCCTGGGCGGATGCCGGGAAGGGGATTTGATTGGCCCTGGGGCTCCCCTTGGAACAGGAGCAAAGTGCTCAGCAACTGGGGATGGAGCCTGAGCCTGGACTGTGAGCTAAAGAGAGCTGGAGGTGGGGCCTGAGCTGGGAGTGTGGACTGGAGGAGAAGGAGTGACCAGAAGCCTTGTGGAGTGAGGGAGAGAGGGAGAGAGAGAGAGAGTGGGGGGGGAACAGGATTGCAGGCAATAGCTGGAGCAGCCGTTCAAGCCTTGGTGAGTCACTACATTGAGAAGCCAAGGCCACGAATAGGGCAGAGATCTGGAGCATCAGCCATGACTATTCAATGTAAATAGCTTGTTTCTTGAAGTTAAGCTTTCTCTTGAGAGTTTATACAGCTTTGATGCTGGTGGAATAAAAGGACCTTGTTTTTTTAACCTGAATGCAGTCCGTGTGCTTGAATCCCATGTTACAGACTGATCCGTTTTGAATTCCTCATTTGATAATCATTCACTGAGTTTCTCCAGGAAGGTTTCAGGTTTAAATCCTGATCTCTGCATCAGCTCATCCCAGACGGAGCTACAATATTCTCAGTAGTCCTGTGTTTGAGAGGGATGGACAATCAGCCAAGGTTCCCACTTGCAGTTACTGTCAGGTAACTCTTTTTGGAATTGCATCAGTGTGAGCGTCCAGTGAGGACAGAAATGGCCTCAGCTTTCAGAGTGGAATAGTGGCAGGAACTGTACTACAGCAAGGACTCAACACCTCCCTGAAAGAAAGGCAAACCGCTAGGAAATAGAATGAGAGTTATTAAACATTTTCTGACTTGGAATTCTTCTTGGCAACGTTATGCCAGTCCTTGTTGGTGTTAAGGATGTTTATGTTCATATTAGGCAGATTTTTGTATTGTTGTCACCATTTTGCAGAGTTAAAGAAAGATCAGTTTGAATCATAATTCCTGAAGATTTTAGATTGTTGCACAGATTCAAGAATTTTGGGATAGAATGAGAGGTTTCAATTGTAAGGTTAGCAATTCAGTTTTTTAGTGCTGCAGACTTGACACTAGATGGCACTGAGATTTATATTTACACGTTGTCTACTGTTCCTGGTGCCTGTTTCAGTTTGTGTGGTTGCTCTGCCCCATATCTTGTTGATGATAAATGACTAATCTGAGCAATATGTTTCCGAAAGCTTGGAGTTTCATTTCTCAATGACAAAAAAATATATAAATCAACATCAGAGCTCTTGGTCAGAAATAGCTGCTAACCATTAGTTAATTGGGTGTGTTATGAGATTCATTTCAATAACATTTTGACTTTGTGTGACTTGTAATGAGCCCTATCTGCTATAATGCACAAATTTTCTGAGCAGTGTTATTCAGAGCTATTTAGAACATGTGAAGAGTTGAATCCTTTACTTAATAAGCATTACATTCAATCACCCTTTCACCCTTAGTATCTTTTCTATTTCCTGACTGCACGTGTTAATTGACCATTTAGCTTTGTGGAATTCATTTTGAATCAAGCCCCCAAAAAATCTTTGATTTATATAGGCTAGAAATAATGCTGTTCTGACCGTCTTGGTTCAGTTCCCACTGTGCATGAATTCAAATTGGCCAAAAACACAATAAGCTTGATATTTAAATGCCCAGACTCACCTGTAAGAAGTGGAGGACTGAGAGGATGGAAGTGGAATTGTCACACTGAAACAGTAGGAAGCACTCTCCTGAAGTCGGGTTAAAATAATTCCCAGGGAAACAGGCCTGCACTGAAGTTGACCCAAATGTGGCGCAGCAATGGTTAATGCTGTCACTGTGTGAAAATAGGGCTGTTACATTTAACAGAATTGTCTTTCCAAATCTTGAAGATTGCAGACACACTGTGGGCAGGACCTGACTCTCCAAAGTGGAATAGGATTCCAGAATTCACAGCAAGCCTCAGCTGTGAAGACTGGTCATCCGATATTGCATTTTTCCAGGGAAGGTGAAGGGCGGTGGGGGAAGCGGGGAAGAAGCAGGTGGAACTGCTTTTGATGCAGATTTGATTTTTAATTGGAGCCTCAAAATAAGCTGTTTCGATGTCAGGGAATGTTACCAGTTTCTGGCCGCATTGGAGAGCAGGAGCAGAAAATTTCCACGTCCCTAATTCTGTTCCAAGCTCTTGTCAGTGAGGAGACATTTTAACACATTCTGTAAAGCAATAATTAGTAAATGAGGAGACACGTTACGCATTCTGTAAAGGAATAATTAGTGCCTGTCTCTTGCATCTGTGACTAACTTAATGATACCTTGTAACTCTTCTCATTGAGCTAAAGATCTGTATGAGTTTGTCAATTATTGTACAAAAACTCCAAGTGACCCAAATGTGAAGATTTCTATTCTGATTATTTGTGGTTATTAGGTTAAAATAATTCAAAGTTATGTTTGTACTAGTCATTCAAAAATGATTAATTTTAAGATTTTGTCCAGGATAAGTTAAAACAGATAAAAGTGCTGAAAAGAAATCATTTTGTCTCAAGTAGATGTACACAATCTACTTCATTGTACACAGCACAAAGTAGCACCTGGGCACAAAGTAGCACCTGGGCACAAAGAAGCACCTGGGCACAAAGTAGCACCTGGGCACAAAGTATCACCTGGGCACAAAGAAGCACCTGGGCACAAAGTATCACCTGGGCACAAAGAAGCACCTGGGCACAAAGTATCACCTGGGCACAAAGAAGCACCTGGGCACAAAGTATCACCTGGGCACAAAGAAGCACCTGGGCACAAAGTAGCACCTGGGCACAAAGTATCACCTGGGCACAAAGAAGCACCTGGGCACAAAGTATCACCTGGGCACAAAGAAGCACCTGGGCACAAAGTAGCACCTGGGCACAAAGAAGCACCTGGGCACAAAGTAGCACCTTGGCACAAAGAAGCACCTGGGCACAAAGTAGCACCTGGGCACAAAGAAGCACCTGGGCACAAAGAATCACCTGGGCACAAAGTAGCACCTGGGCACAAAGTATCACCTGGGCACAAAGTAGCACCTGGGCACAAAGTATCACCTGGGCACAAAGAAGCACCTGGGCACAAAGTATCACCTGGGCACGAAGTATCACCTGGGCACATTGCATTCTTGTTATCTCTTTCCCACCCTTTATACCCTCCCTGGCCCATGTACCTTTGAACCATAGAAACATTAGTGCAGAAAGAAGCCATTCAGCCCATCATGTCTGTGCTGACCAAAAAGAGAAAGAAGAAGCTAGCCATTCATTCTAATCCAACTTTGCAGGTTACAGCACTTCAGGTGCAGATCCAGGTACCTTTTAAATGAGTTGAGCATTTCAGCCTCAACCACCAAATTAGGCTGTGAGTTCCGGATACCCACTACCCTCTGGCTGAAAAAGTTTTTCCTCATGACCCTTCTAGTCCTTCTGCCAATCACCTTAACTCTATGCCCATTGGTAATTGACCCCTCAGCTAGGGGAAACCAGTCTTTCCTGTCTACCCTATCTCGGCCCTTCATGATTCTGTACACCTCAATTAGGTCATCCCTCAGCTTCCTCTGTTCTAAGGAAAACAACCCCAGCCTATCCAATCTCTCCTCATAGCTGCAATTTTCAAGCCCTGGCAACATTCTTGTAAATCTCCTCTGTACTCTCCCCAGAGCAATTATGTCCTTCCTGACCTTCTGAAACTATTGTCTGATTTTTATCACTCCACTGAAGGCCATGGTCTCCGCTAGTGAGACCCTAAGCTCTGAATTCCCTCCATAACCTCTGCACCTCTCTTCCTCTCTTTCCTCCTGTAAGATGCTTGTTAAAATTACCTCTTTGGCCAGACTTTTGGTTATCTGCCCTACTATCTCCTATGTGGCTAAATCCAAATTTTGCCTGATAAAGCTCCTGTGAAGTGCCTTGGAATATTTCACTATGTCAGATATGTTATATAAATGCGAGATGCTGTTGTTGTCATTTTTGGCTTGTGTGTAGGGAACATTTCTGGGATCACTAAGTTTCACATGCGTATTTGTAACCTACACAGAATATGGACCAGAGCGAGGATGCAATTACATTGTGATTTGTAACCAGAGCAATATATTGTTCTAGGAAGTGTATGGAAACAGTGTTGGTTCCAAACATAACTGATGAAATATATTGTATTTTAGCCATTCTGAGGTTAATTTTAATCATTTATGTTCAACATTTCTAACTCCTTGTTACTTTGCCCAGAATTTAATGAAATTAATTAGAAATTGAATGCCAGACAACATTACTAACATCTGAAGATCTTTTATTAGTCATCTAAACCACACAAGGCCAATAATGTCACCCACTTAAATCTCTTTCATTAAGGTGAAAAATTAGATTAAAATTATTCAAGGAGATTATTGGGAGACTTTGATCTGTCTTTTCTCTTGCTGTTCCCATTGTTGTAAAGGAGAGGTCGTCTTTTAAATAGTATGAATTCATTTGATGAATTGATTCTCTCTCTGCCAAAGACAACCAATTTAAGCACAGTCACAAAGGCTCACAAGGTTCCAGCCAGCTACAGATGTTAAAAAGACAAAGCATTCAATCTGTTTGAGAGACAAAAGCATTTTCTGGACGGGTGAATGACATGATTAAGTAGGTCAAATTGTGTTCAAGCATCCAGTTAGATAAAGACTTCTAGACTCCTTCCACTTTGACTGTTGTGACTCAGTGTTATGGTGGATTTCATCGCTTGTGTGCAGCAATAGATTATGTGTGAGCAGAGGTCTAAGTTTGAGAGCAAAAATCAACCAACACAACTGAAATTTAATACAACTGTGTTTCTTTGTAAATTCTTTTAAAATGCTTATTATTCACTAATTAGTTAATTATACCAAAAGCATGGCTATGATCTAAGGGCTTTTAATTCCCGGGAGTTGTGCATTCTCTGCCTTTTAAGTGGACCACCGCAACTTTACGTATCCAACAAGAGTCTTGTTGACCTACACTCATTTAAGAGATCCAGCATTCCCTTTATTTTCAGGTCGGAAAAGATGATCTAACCTAAGGCAAATCACTGATTTTAGCACCAGGCTAAGCTGGATTGATAGAGATGAATCCTCTCCATGCTTTTATTTCATTTACTTTTATCTCCATACCCCTCCAACTCTTCAGCCCTTCTCTGCTACCTCTACTACATTCCATTTAGTAGGCACCCTGCAAATCACCCCCCGTTTTCTTATACTAAAAATCCGACTACAGGTAGGTTGCTGTCCAACTATTTGATATCTTCGGGTCAATGTTGTCTCCTGTGTACCAACTAGACTCAGGCTCTCTCAGCTTCAAATAAGCTCATTTTCTTTAGCCACGCACCAGACTGGCCAATGACACTTTGCCATTTTATCTTACTAAGCATGGACTCCTGAGTGTAACTTTGTAAGTCTCTACATAAGGGACTTGCTTAGCCAGATTGGGTTTCTCCTGTATTTTGTTCATGTGATCTGAAGTTCAGCTTCCTCGCCAGTACTCTCTAATTATTAACACTGTCTCATCTGGCCATCATCTATCACAGCAACACAATCACCATTGACTTTCTCTGTACTTCACTTAGCTCATCTTAGGCTTCAAATTTTCCTCCAAATTTCTCATGTTTTTCCACCCCTGTCATTCCCGTCATACAGTACCCACTTCACATTCCCGTCATACAGTACCCACTTCACATTCCCTTCATACGGTACACACTTCACATTCCCGTCATACAGTACACATTTCACACTCTCAGGGCTCAGGAAACCTGACAGTAAAAAGTTGGTGAGAGCTGCCAGTCAAGAAGGTAAATGCCTTTTACAGCACTCCTTGTGGGCCAGGAGGAGCAGGAGTGCTCGACAAAGCCTTTGGACTCCCCTCTGTCAATCATGGCCTCTCCCTCACTTTCTCCTGTTGCAATTGCCAATCTCTCTCCCCATCCCCCTTAGCTCTGAGCTTTCAGTGATCGCTGCTCTATCTGCCCAAGGACACAGTCTTTCTAACTCTGCCTCCCAATTGCTGGGGACCGTCTCAAGGAGGGGAAACAAAAACAAAATATTATAATGAGCTCCTGTTGTTTGATTTGGCGTGACCTCTTTGTTCCCAGCCTTGTTTAGTTATCCCCATGCTATTGTGACCCATCGTGGTGCCCACTCTCTCCTATGTATGTGCCTTTGGGCACCCAGAGCTGGGCTTGATAGCTGCAAATCAGGTGGGTCAACCTTCTCCCCTTCCAACCCCCCCCACCCCCCACCTCCCCCCACCCATCGTGTGAACATAAAATATGATGTAATGACGTTGGGTCAACAATATGACATCAGCACTCCAGTCTCCGCTATTGCAGAATGTGAGCCGATGCCAAACTCGGAAGCTCGCCTGCCATTTTTTAAATAACAAATGAGCAAGTTATGGGGCTTGTTAAACACCCAATTGTCTGCAATTTTTGCTGCCTTCATTTCTCAGCTGTCAGATGGGAAGAAGTTTAGGATGCTTTACGCCAGCTAGGAGGAGGAGGAGGCACAAATAATATAAACACTAACTAACTTTCTGGAAGGGTGGTGGAGGCAGGTTCGATCGAGGTATTCAAAAGGGAATTGGATTGCCACCTGAAAAGAGAGAATGTGCAAGGTTACGGGGATAAGGCAGGGGAGTGGGACTAGGTGGAAAGCTCTTTCAGAGAGCCAGTGCAGCCTCGATGGGCCAAATAGCCTCCTTCTGCATTGTAAAGATACTGTGGAAGAAAAGGCCTTCCTACATCTCCATGGCTTCACATAGCAGCAGAGTCTGCTGCTGAAGGTTTTGAATTCATTTTTATTCACTGGTCTGAGCCTGACAAAAGAAGCAGGGAGAGGTTGGGAGGGCACACGACCTTTAAATTTGTAGCCATGACTCGCTACCAGCTCAGTGCATAACCCCTTTCCCACATCACGTCCCAGTCCAGACACCTGATTGGGCGAGAAGCTCCCCTTCGCACTGTTAATTGGCTGCCTTCCTACCAGCCGGTAGCTTGTGGTCATCTGACACTTGACACGCTGTCCTGAGATGGTGGGGGTGGGGACGAGCAGACCACTCACTTTCTGTTCCACCTCCTCCACCCTGCCAGAAACAGTAAAGACCAGCCCACTATGATGATAGAAGCATATCAAATCCAGTTGTTATCTTCTTCAGATGCTAAGGTTTACATTCCAAGAGCTGTCTAAGAACTTAAACTGTGTTTCACACAGCTAAACATTGGATGTAATCTCCTTCTCCCGGAATTAACTCAGGGGCTTCTCCCAACTGGCCCATGTAATTTTGGTGGAAGATCACTGGAATCCTTGGATACACCATATGAACAAGATTGCTGCTGATCTACACATAACTTATACTAGCCAACAAAATAAAGTTCCAAAGAGGTTCCCAATGCTTCACTTTCGTTGCAAAGTGCTTTATTTATTGAATATCTATTATTACTGCACACTCCTCTTTTGCTAAGTGCTGGCACATTGGTGCTCACGTGATTTGCCTGCTATACATGGTGAATGGTTTATATTCCATTTAAAGCTGATCAATCTCTCCGTTTCTGCCTTTGTCTGAACTGCTCCATAATAATCAGGGCCATTGGAGATGCTGCTGGAGCTCGGTGCTCTACAACTCTGACCTGATCCCATTTTCTCTGGTGCAATATTCACCATAATTATTGCATAATATTTTGCGTGATTCTTACAAGGCAAAGAGCCATGAGCTCCTCACTTGTGCTTCCATACAGAGGTTGTCCGCAGAGACCAGTCAACTTCACCCAGCTTCTCCACGAGTTGAATCCCCTTTGATTTACTAGGCTATGTACATTCAAGTTGTTGTTTGGGTCCATTACCCAGAGGTATGAGGGATAACCTCACTTTGAGGAGGTATTCAGTGAACACTTGTGAATGCTCGAAATAGCTGTCCCATGTAACACAGTGACTGTATAACTAAGAATATTTGTCATGATAAGTAGCTCTATTTCTCCAAGTTAAACATGGGTGATTTAAGTGACGGGCCTGTACTTGAATATTCAGCAATGGAGCAGGCCTGTTGTCTGTGTTTCCTGATGTTACATATCTCCTTCTTCACTAGTCTAGCTTACCAAAGCTCCATACCCCTTTTTATTTAATTTGTGGATGTCTTATGCATAACTCTGAAACAAAAAGTGTTTTACTCTGCAACAGTAACAAACAGACGGTGAAAATGTGCCTCCAAAATGATTGGAAAAACCAGTTCAAAACTTTCAAATCCCAGTAAAGTTCTGTATTCCTAAAACCAGTAATACTGGAGTTCCATTTTAAGGTATACAAGACCAGTTCAGCCAACTTTTCCTGGTACCCTTCATTTCCAAGTTTTACTGTATTTTCCTGGCCTATGCAATATCTACTGTGAGGGAAGCCTGTAGTACTGAATAATATTTTACTTCTTTAAAAATTATACCATTTTGATTATAAGTAATTCCACAAGAACATGATGTGTCAATGCTATGATTTGGCCAATTTATATTCTAACGGGGCCTTGTGCTTTACCATGTTGCAAGTGAGCTCCCTCTTGGGTAAATAGTCTGGCAAGCCAGCAGCACAATACTGTTAGATCCACAGCTTAATCTCGCACTGCTTTGTCTCCTAAAAGGACACTATTGTTGGAGCAATCTTTGTGAAATGGCACAGGATTTTTTGTTAAACGGCTTGCTTTGGTAATTAGCAATCATTCTGCTATGAAGATTTTAATGTGGGAATATTGTATTAAGTTAGCTGCTGATTTATCAGTTAAGGAACTGAGCAATTGCTCTCCCTCTTGAAGGCCATAAAGATATACTCTTGTTCCGTTCAAGGAGTAACAGTAAGATGTGGATATTAGTGAGTTAGTTAGTTAGTAGTTAGTTAGTTAGCTAGTTATGTAACGGTCTGTCTCAGGAGATAAAGGACTGTGCTGGGTACTTGTGGATTCTGTACATCACTTCTGGATTGAACATCATGACCAGAATCTTCAGGTCAGTGTGTGGGGACCGGCCCCGCTCGCCGATGTGTAAAATGACGCGTGGTGACATCAGCTGTGCACCTCGACATCACCGTGCGTCATTCTGATCCTCAGTTCGGTGGGTGCGCAGCGGAGTTGGCTGCTCACCTGCCGAACTGTCAAAGGCCTATTAAGGCCATTTAAAAACTAATTAAAGTGATTAGCTGAGCTGCCCGTCCGACCTTAAGGTTGGTGGGGGTGGGGGGGTGGGGGGGGGTGCGCAGGTGAAGAGCCCAGGCGGCCTTTGCACTTAACATGAAACCTCATCCACCAGCGGGATGAGGGTTCATGAAGGTTTTTAAACTTCAGGAAAAATTTTTAATAAAATTCATAGACATGTCCCAGCTCATGTGACACTGTCACATGAGGGGACATGTCTTAAAATTTTGTTTTTCTTTAATAAAATCTTAAAAAATCAAACTAATCTCCCTGAGGCAGCTCTGACTCAGCCAACTCCCCCTCACCTGCACAGGGAGCTCTCAGTGCTTCTGGGTGTGCATCACGCTGGGCGCAGCCTTACTTGTCCTGCTCAGGTAAAGTGGCGGCTCACAGCCGATGGTGGGTGGCAATCAGCTGCTCGCCCACTCCCACCCAACACCCCTGACAGGGAGAAAATTCTCCCCGTCTGTTGTGTCTGTAGAGGCTGATTTGTGAATGACAGCTCCTTCAGCAGCTGGGACAGGTGAATAGCGTTGGCCCGAAGCCAATCGATGGTTTTCCTTCCAGTGATTTATTTTTCTGCCAATGGGCGTTTCTGTTTTCCTCTGCTTTTTCCATGCCCTTCCTGACTACCTCTCTCCAGGCACTCTGGTCAGCAGCAAGGACTTCCTATGCATCGACTCCAATCCCAGTCAACTTGAAGCTTTGCTCTTGGCGTCTTTGTATCACAGATGGGGGTGAGATGTTGGTCTCTTGCCAATAGCAAGCTCGCCATTGGGCATATCTTTGGGGATGCAGCTATCACCCATTTGGCTGTGATATGGTGACTATACTTAACAATGGTAGCACTTTTTGACTTACATGGCTTTTGGGAAAAGTCCTAATGATAAAAAAACTTGCGCTAAAAATTAATGGATAACTCAGGTGAATAGACAAAATATTTATTTTTCACACAGTCACTCCAAAATGGTATTAGTGCTGAAATAAGCTGGTCCCCTCTCCCTCTATTTTGCAGGTTGGAGGACTTCATGATATTATTGGAAAGGAATTAGGAAAACCCCATCAAGACCCTACTTCCTGCCCAACAACCAAAATTTAGGGCTGTAATTTCTTCCTCGAGTTGGGAAATATCCTGGCTCAGCCCTCTGGCCCTGGGGGAAAGTGCCTGCATGGATGAGATTTTCATTGTGGGAGGGCAGTTGTGGGCTGCAGTAGGCCAGCCAACCCAGGGAAAAGTTCAGGGATTGCTGGGTGCGCTGTTTAATCGGCCTACCTCAGTGCTGTGGGACTTTGTCCTAGTTAAAATAAAAACACAGAAGCCCTCCAGCCTTCACCCTCACACCCCCTCACCCCCCATACACTCCCCATGCCCCATCCATTTCACTTCGTGCCCTCTACCCAGCCCCTATGACCCCCCCATGTTCCCCAGGCCAAGGTATGCCCCTCCCCAAACAACCCTTATGGTTCATCATGCCCCCCCTCCATGCTAAGCAATGGCAGTTCCCTGCCCTTTCACCCATGATACGCTGTAATTAACACTATAGTGACATAGGAGGATGTATAAAAAAAGCTTTAAAAAAACAGTCATTTATTGATAACTTTCAACTTTCTGAAAAAAACTCCTTTTTACTACAGGCCAATAAAATTAACAAACCAAGCTAAATGGGATTCTGTTGGCTGTTGGTTTCATCCAAATTCAAGTTATAAGAACATGGTATTACTCACTCCTAGGCATTTGTTAACTTAAGTTTCTGGGAATTCAAATAAATATGTGCAACATGAATCTTGCTTTGGCAAAAAATGGATGAATCCATAATCCATTTACTTTGACTCTCTCGAGTACATTGTTAGTACTTCAGCAGATCCCCAGCCCATAGTTCCAGCCTTTATTGAATAACAAGATGAATTTACATCATGGTGCCATCATATTACCACACATGCTCTATAAACTGCCTATAAAATGTGTGGTTCACATAAAAGAAAAATTCCAGAGTGATAAAGGTTGTGATGACACCTTAACAATTTGATTTGATTCTGGAAAATAAACAATCTCCTTATCGAAGTTAGTTTATTTTTCTTTCTGCAGCAAGTGTGGATCCAAGGTTACGCAGTAACTCAGAATCCAAAGATGGCATTGAACCAGCCCAGGAGAGAATTCATACTGTCAATCACACTTGCTGTTTATGAAGGGTTATCATCCCATTACTCACATATCCACAAGCAATTATAGGGTTCAGTAACTGCAGAGCACCCCAACTCAGCTCTTCATACTTTCTTTGCAACAGAAAGACATGAGGATCTTTAAAGCAAATTAAAGTGTTTTTTTTTAAGAAATGAGTTGGTGACATAATCCATCATATATGTTAAACAGCATTTCTACTGAAAACTGCACCCAGAGTATTGACACATTGACATACGCCAAAATTAAGAATGCCACAAGAGACATACTCATTGGAATACACATTCCTTCTACCAAAATGTTCATAGCACTGAAAGGCATCAGAGTGTTGAAACGGATGTTTAAACATCAAGAACACATTTAGTTTACAGTTGGAAGAGGCAAGCTTGTGTGTAAATTTAATATCCTCACCTTGGAAGGCAGTAAACAGGATGACTGCACAGGGACCTGCCAGCTGGAGTTTCTGGAGTGAGAAGAAAAGTTAGTTTTGAATATGATCTCCTGGTAAGATTGACATTTTTGCAACATAATTAGGACCCTGATAATTTCTGGAATCTCATTTTTCCAATCTCAGCTGGGCTACTGGAGAAGCGGGTAGAGTCAACACTTACCTAACGGGAAGGACAACTAAGGGTAAATTAATCCAAGTCGTCTACTACCATCGAATGCCAAAGGAAGAAGACTCTTTTCCTTTTTGGATGATCCAGTAGGCTACACACAATGCTTTCATCTCTGGAAGTTGGGTTTATATTTATGCCAAACCAATGAGACACAAGTCTCTTGTCTCTGCACACCATAGGAGTTCTGCATGCAATAACCTCAGGCATCCTAAACCCAGTTTCTTTTGGGCAGCAGCCCACAGTTCCTGCAAACTGACAGTAAAATAGATGTTTGCTGAGAGAGACCACAAAGGAACGGGTTATGGGAAATGGAAATTTCACTTTGCTCTTCCTGTGAGGTTGTGGGTGAGGCATATGAACAGGCGTAATGAAGGATAATGCTACATTCCATAGTATTGATGTTCTTTGCCTTCATTCATTCAGGATGATGCATTAGAAATATGATGGAGAAGAATTAAAATGTATGGAATTAAATGAAAAGCCATTTTTTTAACTGAAGATGATGTTTTGGTACATTGGAGGTGAAATTAGTTATTGGAAAATCTTATTTGCTCATAAATCAATTAGTGAGAAGCTTACAAAATGCAATGCTGAAAGAATATTGAATTTATTTAACTTCAGAGAGATTGACTTAATTCCACTCAAAGAATACCCGGTTCAAACTCTATATCCAGCAGTATTTTGAGCATGTTATGGAAGTGATTAAAGCTAACAAAAGTATTTTACAGTGTGAAAAATCTGTACTCTGCTTTTTGCTATGACATTAAAGATCTATACTTTAATGAGTGTGACATTAAAGTAGATGAAGTCATGAACCAGTAATTTTTCACTTGTTAATTACCATTTCACGCCACAGTGAAAAAATTAATTAGAAATCTTTGCATTCTGTACAAGAACTCTCTGCTGCTTTATAAAAACCGCATAAAAACAAATTAGTTTTACATTTTCCAGTCTTCTCCCCAAAATTTGACACTCTTGCTTGGATATAGTTCCAATGACGGTACCTCACAATGTCATTATGGATGAGAAAGGTCATTCAATCCATCTTAGATTGTCAACACAGATTCTAAAGTCTACATGCAATTTTTAAATGACTCTTAAGGTTTTCACCTCTACTCTATCTGGGATCTCCTGGCATCAGTCCTAAATTTATTTTTTTGGGACTTTGTGTGCTCGTCTGACTCAGGATTCAGTTTAAAATAATCTTCTGGGTTTACTTTTTCCATACCATTTACTGCCTTGTGTGCCTCTTTATGATCATCCCTTGGGTATCTTTTTTCAGGTTGAAGATCCCACGTTTCTCCAATTTTTCCTCATCGTTCAAATCTTGTGGTTCTTTACTGAAATTCTTCCAGGCCTGAATGTCTCCCTTATGTATTGGTGACCAGGACTGAACATTGTATTCAAGCTAGAGTCTGATCAGAGGACTATGTAGTTTGATCATGATGCTCTTTAACTTTATTCTACTTCCTTAGTGATTGTGATGGAAGGTGGATGGTAAATACTCAGCTGCCCAAATCCCAGAGGGAAGCTTGAAGCAACTGCCACAACTATTTGCAATTTGTACTTATTTTGAGATGCGGGCTTTGAATTCAGTAAAAAGAAAGTCACCAAGTCTTATAGGTTTCTTACAAAATTAATAGAAGAAATGATTTTAACCACATGCATAGATCTACAAATTACTACTATGATAACTTCTAAATCCTCTAATTAATCCAACTCCCAGTTACCCCTCTGTGAAGGCAACGGTAAGACACATAGATGTTAAAAGACCTAGGCAAAGTAACACACAATACCCTGAACAGTCAAATTCAAAGTGAGTTTGCTTAGCTTCAGTTCTTGCAGACAGCAGTTTGAGGCTTAGAGGCTGGAGGCTTTTCACACTTGTTATATCTTAGAATGTCTGCCCTTACACACAGCCTTCTCTCCTTTATACATATCTCCCCTTTGAACGCAAATTCCCGTTGCTTCGCTGTGTCTTTGGACTTTACCTCTCTAATAATAAAAACCTATTATAGTACCAATTTTGCCAGTAAGCTTTGGGAAAAATAAGCACGCTGTTTCTTAACTTATCCTGGCTAGGTGTAACATTTCACCCCTCTTTTGAATTCAACTAGTCTGGTTCATTTAAGAATGCAAATGTTCACTTCACAGCTCACATTCTAAAATTTCTCCCATGCTTAGCTATTTAACATTTCAATTCTAGCTTATCTTCTGACACATCAAAGCCTACAGACCAGCGGCCTTTAATTCAATTAAGTCCCACGCACACACACAGACATAGACTCAGACCCCACTATTACTTTGCAATAAAGTCCAGTAGCATTATGAAAATGATTATCTCTTCCTGACAGTGATATTCTTGAATGTCCTGTTTGCTTTGTTGATTGGTACTCTGTATTGGTTGGACATTTTGAACGTCATGGAAAGCCACCTAGTTTTCTTTCCTATGTGCAATACTTAACACTTGTTTATATTTAAATTTTATCTGTCATTATTCTGTTCATTTACATATTTAGTCCAACTTTTTGGTACCTTCATCTTTTGGCCACTTTTTGTAAACATTGTAGCACCCTTCACCGAACAATGGAAACTCAACTTAACCCTCTTAAAGCATGTGTACTGACAACAAGGAATATAAATGGCCATCCTTCGAGAGTTTTCAGGGATTTTCAGCTGACATTCAGATGAAAATTTCGGGTGGAAATTCTACCCTCAGTTTTACTGCCCCAACTGATACCAGCTGAGCTCAGTTCTATGAACATGGACTGGGAATTGAAAATGGTACCTCTGCCTAAGTGTGACTTTATCTATTAGGCCACAGGGGGAGCTGGATTTTCATTTTTCAAAGGAAAGCTCATGGCAAAATGTTTGCCTGTAATTTTTTAGTGCATATTTATAGATAAATATATAGATATAGATATAACTATAGATAGAAAATCAAAGATAGCATCAGAAGAATGCACAACTGTCTGGAACTTTTCAGAAACTCGTTGTGATTTATCAAATGTCCAAGGAGCTGACTTCAGTCTACAACAACTTATATACTATCTTTAACATCATAAAACATCCCATGGTGGTTCACAAGACCATTATGAACCAAAGTATAATGACATCAAGCCACGATATTAGTCCAGATGACCAAACTTTTGGTCAAAGAGGTAGGTTTTAAGTAGTGTCTTAAAGGAAGAAAGCAAGGTAAAGAGGCAGAGATGGGAGGATAGTCCAGAGCTTAGGCCTGGGCAACTGAAGGCACAGCCATCAATGGTGGAGGGATTAAAATCAAGGATGCTCAAGCATCATAGATATCTCAGAGGGTTGAGAGGCTGGAGGAGTTTACAGAGATAGGGAGGGTTGATGCTAAGGAGGAATTTGAAAACAAGGATGAGAATCTTAAGATCAAGACGTTGCTTAACTGGGAACCAATGTAGGTCAGCGAGCTTGGGGTGATAGGGGAACGGGACTAGGTGCGAGTTAAAACAAGGGCAGCAGAGCTTTGGATGCTCTCAAGTTTACACAAGGTAAAGTGTGGGAGACCAGTCAGCATTTCATTGGAATAGTTATATCTAAAGGTAACAAAGGCACCAAGGAGGGTTTTAATCACAGATGAGCTAAAGGGTGTAGTCAGGCGATGTTATAGAGGTAGAAGCAAGTGGTTTTAGTGATGGTGCCAAAACGTGATCTGAAACTCATCTCAGAGCCAAATATGATACCAAGGTTGCAAACAGACTTGTGTAACCTCAGACTGTGCCAAGCAGATCGATGGAGTCAATTGTTAAGGAAAAGAGTTTGGAGTGGGGAATGAAAACAAAGACTTCTGTTTTCCCAGTATTTAACTGGAGGAAATTTCTGCTCATCCATGACTGGACATCGGATAAGAAGTATGATCATTTAGCACAGTGGAGGAGTGGAGAGAGGTGGTGTTGAGGTAGAGCAGCTTGTTGTCAGCATACATGTGAGAACTAACGCTGTGTTTTCGGATGATGTCACTGAGGGGGAGCATATAGATGAGATATAGGAGGGACCAAGGATAGATCCTTGGGGACACCAAAGGTAATTGTGTGGGAGCAGGAGCTCGAGAGAGGCCACTACAAGAGATTCTCAGCCTGCGCTCAGATATATAAGAATGGAACCATGTGAGTGCAATTGTAATCAACTGACCTACAGGGAGAAGCATTGGGGAAGGATGATGTGGCCAACTACATCAGAGGACAGACAACAGAGGAAGGAAAGTACCTTTGTCACGGTCACATAGGATGTCATTTGTGGCTTTGATAAGAACTGCTTTGGTACTGAGGCAGGGTTGGAGAACTGATTGGAAGGATTCAAGAACTGATGGAGATTCAAGAAAGATGGGCATGGATTTGGGAGGCGACAACATTTTCAAGGACTTTGGAGAGGAAAGGGAAGCTGACGAAGGGCCGATAGTTTGAAGGAGTGATAGAGTCTTGTGTTTCGTTTTGAGGAGAGGGGTGATAATGGCCGATTTAAAGGGTAGAGGGACAACAGCCCTCTACCTTTAACAATATAGGTTAACACGAGGGCCAGGAGGGGAAGCTGGATAGACAGCAGTAGAAATAAGGTGAAAGGAACAGCAGATATGTCTCAAGGACAAGATGCTCAGAGAGGGTATGAAGGGAGTCAGGAGAGAAAATAGTAAGAGATATGAATTCAGGGGTGGGCAATGGGATCTTTAGAGGAAAGTTGGCCTAATGGGCTAGTGGAAGGGAGGGGTGAGCCAGAGGCAGCTGATCAGACAGTCTCAATCTTAGTGGTAAGGGAGTCAATGAGCTCTACACACATGTTGTTGGAGGCAAGGACAGAGAAGGCAGGGGAAAGGAGGTTAACAAAATGATTGGCAGTAGAGAGAAGAAGCCGGGGTTATCTTTGCAGCCTAATGGCATCGGAAAGGTGAGAATTTGAAGCTACAAACTATGGTCCAACAGTGTGACAGGTTTGGTGAAGATCTGAGTTGTTAACAACAAGGAATTTACCTGGGCGAGAATTTAGGAGTGCGATGTAGTCTAGTTTCTCTAACTGTTCAGAATGGGAGAATGGATAATTTGTCCCCTCAGCAAATGGTAGTCCAACTATAGCACCAGTGCTGCTGCCTGACTAAGATAAGGTCTGTGCCATCTTTGTCCTATATACTCTGTGTCTCTACAGAAGAACCACTTCCAGAGTGGTAACTGAACATTTCCAACCTTGGTTTTCGAATTGAAAATGTTTTCTGTAATCTCTGCAGGTTTTGGGTTTGGGTTGTATTTTGGGTTTGCTGTACAGTGCTTTGAGAGGTCCAATGGTCACGAAAAGCACTGTAAATTCAAGTACTTCTTTCTTTTGTAGATCTGCGTCATTCTCAATATAAATTGTGAGTTTTCTGTATTTTTGTTATCAGGCTCCCACCTTACACAAGCAACACTTACAACTGAAAGCAGTAAATTCTACTTCAACTGTCTTTGGAAACATTGTTCAATCTTTATTTAAGGAGAACCAGAGCTGAATTTGAATTGATTTGAATTCATTCCAAATTTACTTCAATCAACCCCTACGGACTTTACAATGAGTTAACAGTATCCAAACCAATATAAGTAACAAAGTGCATTAGATAAGCGAGGGTGTGTCTATCATTCACTGTAGAGTTGTGTGATGCACATCTACTTTGGGTGTTTCTCCCCAGTGCCTCAGAAAATTGAAAAGTTAGTATAACCTTTCATCATCAACAGTGCAACTCAGACTCAGCCCCACCTGTTCATAGAGTCAACACAACTAAAACCCAACAGGCCTCTGAACTTTCCTCTGGGTGGAATTTGTTTGATAAGATCAGTACCTCGATATTTTTACATAAAGACATGTACATGATGGTGCACATTTACCGGGCATAATGAGACCACAATTTGCTGGCTGTTCAATGTCGCTGTGCCCTGCAGGCTTTCCTTGAAGCACTGTCTGTTAATTAGCTGAAGAAAAAGGTTTGGTTTGCGAGGAGGAAGCACTTCTGCTCCTATTTGTCCACAAGCATGGCTTTTTTAAAATTCATTTGTAGCATGTGGATGTCACTGGCTGGTTCAGCATTTGTTGCCCATTCTTAATTGCCCTTGAGAAGGAGGTGGTGAGCTGCCTTCTTGAACCGTTGCAGTCCATGTGGGGTAGGTAGACCTACTGTGCTGTTAGGGAGGGAGTGTCAAGATTTTGACCCAGCGACAGTGAAGGAAGAGCAATATATTTCCAAGTCAGGATGGTGAGCGGCTTGGAAGGGAACTTCCAGGTGGTGATGTTCCCATGTATCTGCTGCCTTTGTCCTTCTAGATGGTAGTGGTCATGGGTTTGGAAGCTGCTGTCTAAGGATCTTTGATGAATTCCTGCGGTGCATCTTGTAGATGGTACACACTGCTGCCACTGTTCATCGGTGGTGGAAGGAGTGAATGTTTGTGGATGTGGTGCCAATCAAGTGGGCTGCTTTGTCCTGGATGATGTCAAGCTTCTTGAGTGTAGTTGGAGCTGCACTCATCCAGGCAAGTGGAGAGTATTCCACTGTCAAGGGGCGATGGTTAGATTCTCTCTTGTTGCAGGTGGTCATTTCCTGGCACTTGTGTGACGCGAATGTTACTTGCCACTTGTCAGCCCAAGCCTGGTATCGTCCAGGTCTTGCTCCACTTGGACATGGACTGCTTCAGTATCTGAGGAGAAAGCAAAATACTGCGGATGCTGGAGTTAATGTTCTGAGTCCATATGACTCTTCTTCCATCGCGTTTCTACTTCTCTTTAGCTCTGAAGAAGAGTCATACAACTCGAAACGTTAACTTTGTTTCTCTCTACACAGATGCTGCAAAACCTACTGAGGTTTTCTGGCATTTTCTGTTTTTATTTCAGAACCTGAGGAGTCGTGAATGGTGCTGAACATTGAGCAATCATTAGCGAACAATCCTCCTTCTGATCTTATGATGGAAGGAAGGTCATTGATGAAGCAGCTGAAGACGGTGGGCCTAGGACACTAACCTGCAATGATGTCCTGGACCTGAGATGATTGACCTCCAACAACCACAACCATCTTCCTTTGTGGTAGGCATGACTCCAACCAGTGGAATTTTCCCCCTGATTCCCAGTGACCCCAGTTTTGCTAGGGATCCTTAATGCCACACAGTCAAATGCAGCCTTGATGTTCTCTGGAGTTCAATTCTTTTGTCCATGTTTGAACCAAGACTGTAATGAGATCAGGAGCTGAGTGGCCCTGGTGAAACTCAAATTGAGCGTCAGTGAGCAGGTTATTGCTAAGCAAGTGCTGCTTAATAGCACTGTTGATGACCCCTTCCATCACCTTACTGATGATCGAGAATAGACTAATGGGGTGGTAATTGGTTGGGTTGGACTTGTCCTGCTTTTTGTGTACAGGATATACCAGAGCAATTTTCCACATTGCCTGGTAGATGCCAGTGTTGTAGCTGTACTGGAACATCTTGGCTAAGGGCACAGCAAATTCAGGAGCACAAATCTTTAGGACTATTGGTGGAATATTGTCAGGGCCCATAGCCTTTGTAGTATGTAGTGCCTTCAGTCGTTTCTTGATGTCACATGGAGTGAATTAAATTGGCTGAAAATTGGCATCTTTGACACTGGGGACCTCCAGAGGAGGCCGAGATGAATCATCTATTCAGCACTTCTGGCTGAAAATTGTTACAAATGCTTCAGCCTGATCTTTTGCACTGCTGTTCTGGGCTCCTCCATCATTGAGGATGGGGATATTTGTGGATCCTCCTCCTCCAGTGAGTTGTTTAATTGTCCACCACCATTCACTTCTGGATGTGGCAGGACTGCAGAGCTTAGATCTGATCCACTAGTTGTGGAATCGCTTAGCTCTGTCTATAACATGCTGCTTTTTCTGTTTGACACTCTAGTAGCTATGAAGTCACAAAGGCACTTACCTTCTCGCCAAAGCTGTCTTATCTTCGTTTAGCTGCCTGGTTTCCCGAGGTGTGGAAAATTTGGCTACTGTGAAACCTGCAAAACAGCTTAAATCAGAAACTAACCAGTACTAAAGCAAAACACTGTAATCGCTGGAAATCTAAAACAAAAACGGAAGATACTGCAAATACTCAACAGGTTAGGCAGCATCTATGGAGAAAGATCGGAGTGAACACATTTTCCAGTTGGCTACTGGATCCTCTGTGATGGCCGGAACCCAGTCAGGGGAGGGGGGTGACTTTGCTACTGGGTGGGGATGGGGAGCCTAAACTCCATTTGGTTTTTTAATGGTTGATGGTGGATCGGGTATGCTGCTTATTAGTGATGGGAACGTCATTTACAATCATTACAATGTCATGAATGCTCATTACATGTGCTGGAATTACATCTGCTTTCCAATCTTGCATCACACCAGCAGAAATTCAGATCGGCCTGCTTCATATTTAAAAAAGAGTGGCACGCATTGGTCAGCTCTCACTTTGCTCGTGACTTTGAGGTGAGTGCAACATTCAAAGCCTACCTGCAATGCCAGTGGAATGTCACACTCCTGGGGGTGTAGGATTGGGCTGCTCCTAGTGGGTGTCTCCATACTCCGGGAGCACACCACTGTGCAGAAGCTCTCAGGCAGGGCTGCACACTCAAACAGAGACCAGCATTGCGGCCGGTTGAGGTGGGTAGCGGGGTGCAGGGGTGCGATTGTAAAGGATGATGGACATGCGGGGGCAATGGAGTATGAGGAAGCTGCAAGGGGTTAGGGGAGGGGTGACAGACACATGGGCACAATGGGGTGTGAAGGGGTTGCAAGGGAGGAGGCTGGGGAGAGGGAGAGATGGCCTGCAGGGGGGGATGCCGAGGGTGGGGTAACTGAAACCCGACAAGAAAAACTGTAGTACAGACACACAAGTGGGTGGATGGGATTCGAAATTTATGACTGGGTGATGTATGCAGTCTCTGGAATAGGAAGGGGTTGGAGGGGGGGGCGGTGAGGGAGTTGTGTTTGTGTGGCACAAAAGGGATGGGTTGCACAGAAACTCATGGTGGGCTGGGGGGCAATGGGGTGGGGGGGTGGTGGTGGGGGAAGGGAGACAGTGTTGTGATCAGACATGGGGGAACAGTGAAGCTTATTGAAAGACAATTAGAGTCCCTGATCTGTGGCCAACAGAAAAGAGTGAGAGAGTAGAGACCTTCTAGGGCTTGTGGAGCTCGCAGTCAGGAGTGAGAGGACAGCAATAGTCCTGGGGCTTAGCAGGCCATACCACAGGGCTGGGCATGGCACACATTTCCTAGTGCCACTTCAGGAAGGGGCAAGGTCTGTGTCCTCAGTTGGGATAAGGCCCAGCTTGGTATGCAGGGCGTGCCCACAGTCAGTGGCCATGGGCTTGTTTGGCTTGGTATTGGACAGCAGACAGTATGGTCAAGGTTAGGGGATGAATCTGCAGCCTGTAGACGAGGGTATTCGAAACTCTCTCAGCAGAGATGGGGGTCTCCATTGTATGTGACCATTCACACAGCCTCGAGATGGGCAGAGGTGAGATCCACATCAGGCACGGGGATGTCAACAGTGATGGGTTCGGGGAGGAGGGCAGGAATGTCCACCACATTGACGGTGGAATCAGGGTGACAGGGGGAGGCTGGAGAATCACTGGAGGGAGCTCTACCTGCACAACGCAAGGTTCCAGACAAATTGGAGGGACCGGAACACTGACATGGGGAGGGTCAAAACTGGTCTCAAAATAAAAATGCAGCACCACCATCTTGAAACCCCGAAGTTATTGCGTGGTTTGTAATCAAAACTGGAAATGTCTCTGCAAGGGAGGGGTCAGAGGCAGTGTGTGAGGAGCACACAGCTACACTAAGGGGCCCTTTCAGAGGGCACCCTCAAACTTCTTAGAGGCACAAGATTGAAATTGAATCAGAGCTGAGAGAAAATAAGAAGGTGCCATTGGAGCCAATGCCTTTTGCTGTGCAGTAACAAGGGACTGCATGAATCTGTACAGTTGCTCCATTTCAGCATTAACACACGGAGATGTGAAAACCATTAAGGCAACCATTAAGAAGGCACAGTTGCTGCATATCTGCCAGATGATCAATGAAAGTCTCTAATGTGCTTTCTCCAAAAAAGGTCGGTGACTAGTGGTGTGCCTCGGGGATCTGTGCTGGGACCATTGTTGTTTGTTGTCTATATCAATGATCTGGATGATAACGTGGTAAATTGGATCAGCAAGTTTGCTGATGACACTAAGATTGGAGGTGTTGTGGACAGCAAGGAAGGTTTTCAAAGCTTGCAGAGAGATCTGGACCAACTGGAAGAATGGGCCAGAAAATGGCAGATGGAATTTAATGTGGAAAAGTGTGAGGTGTTACATTTTGGAAGGTCAAACCAAGGTAGGACATACACAGTAAATGGTAGGGCACTGAGGAGATCGGAGGAAAAAAGGGATCTGGGAGTTCAGATACATAATTCCCTGAAAGTGGCATCACAGGTAGACAGGGTTGTAAAGAAAGCTTTTGGCATACTGGCCTTCATAAATCAAAGTATTGAGTATAGGAGTTGGGATATTATGGTGAGGTTGTATAAGACATTGGTGAGGCCAACTTTGGAGTATTGTGCGCAGTTCTGGTCGCCTAACTACAGGAAGGATATCAGTAAGATTGAGAGAGTGCAGAGAAGATTTACTAGGATGTTGCCAGGTCTTAAGGAGTTGAGTTACAGGGAAAGATTAAACAGGTTAGGACTTTATTCCTTGGAGCGTAGAAGGATGAGGGGAGATATGATAGAAGTTTACAAAATTATGAGGGGTATAGACAGAGTAAATGCGAGTAGGCTCTTTCCACTTAGATTAGGAGAAATAAACACGAGAGGACCTGGCTTTAGGGTGAAAGGGGAAAGGTTTAGGGGGAACATTAGAGGGAACTTCTTCACTCAGAGAGTGGTGAGAGTGTGGAACGAGCTGCCATCTGACGTGGTAAATGTGAGCTCACTCTTAAGTTTTAAGAATAAATTAGATAGATACATGGATGGGAGATGTCTGGAGGGTTATGGACTAGGTGCAGGTCAATGGGACTAGTGGAATAATATTTCAGCACAGACCAGAGGGGCCGAATGGCCTGTTTTCTGAGCTGTAGTGTTCTATGGTTCTGTGGTTCTATCGCATGGAAACCAGGCCAAAGGGCATCCAGTCATTGCTTATGTGCAAGTTAACTTTAACCGGTATGCCAAAGCTGAGATTGGAGGAGTGAGTTTGGTAAGCCGGTGCATGTTATTAAGGTGTCTAAACCTTTTCCAAACTCTGTGGGATTGAGATGCTAAGTGTCAGGATTGGCATCTCTCTCCTACATTGGTCATCTCACTCTGTGAGGTTGTGCCACAGCCACAAGGCTTCCTCAACGACAAGGCTAGCAGCACAGACACAACTCGAGGCCATGACAGTGGCTTGTTGTTTGCGAGTTGGGACTTTGCTATCTTTCCCAGTGACTCATTAAACAATAATGGAGCCTTGGCTTGATGCTGCCTTCTTGAGGGTACTCATGGAATGGAGGTGGAGAAGAGAGGTCCTGTGCCACCGAGCGTAACTTCGAGAGGAGGGCCTGCCTGAGGTCCAGGGTCCAGGGGAGCCCCAGCAACAACCAGAGGATGAGGTGGTTAGACCTCTACCACGGAGGTAACTCGCTCAACCAAGGGTCTACCGAAGAATACTCTCCTACCTGCAGTTAAAAGCAAAATACTGCGGATGTCGGAAATCTGAAATAAAAATAGAAAATGCTGGAAAAACTCAGCAGGTCTGGCAACTTCTGTGGAAAGAGAAACAGAGTTAACGTTTTGAGTCTGTATGACCCTTCTTCAGAGCTGCAGATGAACAAGAGGCAAAACTGTGCACATGTGTGCTGTCCCAACAGGTGCTGGATCACATCTGCCTATTCTGGGGGAGGATCTAACACCTTGTGGACTAGGAGAATATCCCCTGCCTGTGGCCCTGAAAGTCCCCACCGCACTCAATTTCTTTGCTTCCGGATTGTTCCAGGGATCTACAGGGGCCCTGTGAGGTATTTTGCAGGCCACCAAGCGTGACTGCGTCAAGGAGATGACAGATGCCTCTACAGTGAAGCTTATCATTATGTGAGGCTCACAATTGATGAAGATAGCCAGGCTGCTAGATTAAATGGTTTTGCAGCTATCTCAGGCTTCTCTAGAGGGCAGGGTGCAATCGACTATATGCATGTGGCTTTGAGAGCTCCATAGCATCAGCCCTTGATGTTCATCAACCATCCAACAATCAGCTGGTGCGTGATCGTCGGAAGCACATAATTGCACGCCTGTGCCAGATACCCGGGAGTTGCCATGACTTATACATCCTGAATCACTCCCAGGTACCCCACATATACAAAGGGCCTCAGCATCTACAGGATTGGCTGTTTGGGGATAAGGAGTACACGCTCATATGATGGCTCATCACAGCCATGCATCATCCTCTGAGTACCTGAAAGGAGGTACAATGAAGAACATGGCTCCACACGATCCATCATCAAAGAGACCATTGGCATGCTGAAGATGTGCTTCCGATATTGGGACCCCGAAGGTAGGACTCTGCAGTACTTGCATGAGAAGGTCTCCCACATAGTTGTGGTCTGTTACACCCTCAAAACCAGGCACTTCAAAGGGGGGGGATCCCTCTCCAGAGGGAGAAATGGAGGAGGCTGAGTGATTCTCGGGTGATGAAGAGCAGGAGGGCCAGGAACCTGAAGAGGGAGATGACAGTCAGCTTCCATGTGAGGATGCTATTGATGAAGCACAACATGGAAGATGTGCCTATGCCACATTGATAGCCACAAGCTTCCTGAAACAGTAAGGTGGAGGCAATGGGAGATGGCCACATTCCTCCTGTCCTTTAGTGCTATACCATTGCACTGAAAGGGATTTACAACCAGTTACATCAACAGCAAGTTCCACATTTGCACTTGCACCTTCAACCATCATGATTCACCCCAGGCCATGATCTCTGAAAAGGTCAGCAATGAATCCCGTGTCTGTGCGCTCAGGGAAGTAATAGTCGACAAAACAGTGCAAAAGCTGTATAAAGGACTTGATGTAGTCGTTGTCACCTTAATGAGAAGCTACAGCGGACAATGAGATGAGCACATGGTTGGAGATATCACCATGGCATCAGGTCTTGTGCTTTGGCACCATCATTAAGCAGAGACAATGGCAGCTCTTCTTCCAAAGCTGCTGAGCAGCCCTCACACATCAGTTGAATGTTGATGGAGTTGATGGAACCCTTTGCAGTTGATGAACATCAGGGGCTGATGCCATGGAGCCTTCAAAGTCACAAGTGTGCATTCGATTGCACCCTGCACTCTAGAGAGGCCTGAGATAGCTGCAAAACCATTAAATCTAGCAGCCTGGCTATACAACTGTCACCTCCCTGATTCCATTTAAGTGTGGTGGCCCGCTTGTCTCGCAAGCAATAAACGTTACAAACTCATTTAGTGCACACTTTCAGTAAAGATTCTAACACGTCTCCCTGACATCACACAAGGGTCAGTAACTATCTTGAGTGGGGTTGACATCACATGAATGTGAGCCTCACAGAAGGAGGTGATCACTGAGTGGGAGGATGACTCACCCTTGCTATAAGAGGGCACATATGTAAATATTCACAACACCTTCAAAAGACCAAAGCATTCTCATTGACCTTAAATGTATTTACAAAAGTGCATGATTTATACAGTAATTGAGCACCCATGACCCAGAAGTGAAATTAATATTTCTTAATTTTCCTAACACTAATGGTGTAGCCCCAACATCTGCAGCAGAGGTGGAGGCAGCCTGCTGACTGCTACACTCTGTTGTCTGTGATGACCTTGGCGGATGTCCTCTGGCGTCCTGAGGGCCCCGGCCTGATAAGGGTCTCCTTCTCAGGGGTAGATGCATTCTCCTCAGCCTGATCAGCTGGAATTGATGGAGTCACAGGTAGAGCGGACACAGAGTGGCTGTCCACCCTTGGGGTGTCCCATGTGGAGGCCCCTGGGGTGTATGGCTGACTCTCCTGCTTCCCCCTGGGTGCCTGAGGGCCCCTCCCTGATTCCTTGGGCAGAAAGGGCACCTGAAGAGAAGTCAAGGTGCCCCACGTCCCTTTTGCCTAGCCACTGATGAAACCCACCAATGGCTATAGCGATGGAGCGCAGGTCCGAGCACAAAACCTGCTGGACCGAGGTCTCCAAGTGATTGCCACCCTTCCCATGGTGACCTCGAGGCACTCACTTGTCAGAGCCATGACATCAGACAGAACGTGGACTGACTCCTCCATCCTTTGCTCTAGTCCCATGAGTGTCTCTCACATCTCTGCCTGATGCTCTGCCGCCTATCGTTGCCTCTCCAGCAGTGTCATGGTGGCCGCTCGCAGAGGCTCATCATTTGACTTGGATTCACTGAGTGCCTGATCTTTGGCTGTCCTCCAAGTGCCAGAGACTTGGGCTATCACTGCCTCCAACTGCTGTGGAGACGTGTTTGTGAGGTGTTCTCCAGAAAATGACCCCGAGCCCAATTTCGAATGATGTCTCCGTGCTGGTGGAGGGTGTGGGTGAATGCAGTAACAGATCTTCTTGGCTTTGCATCCTCTGAGGTTAGCTGCAGGCTGGGGCTAATGGTGGTCTAGCTGGTGTGCCTGGTGTAAGGGAGAGAAGACAGGTTTAGTTCATGAGCAGGCAAGATTGCCTGTCACTCACTGGGAATGTCAGGAGGTGATCAACTCTTGGAGGTCTCATCCATACCAGGTTCCTGAGAGAAGCCGGTCTCACCTTCCCCACAGGAGTGATCTCTGTCCTCCCCAGCCAGCTCGATGGTATCCTCCTCGAAACCTTTGAGCTCCATGATGCTGGCCTTCCCTCCTCTTGTCTGGGATCTTGTCTGGGCAAGCTTAGTCTGCATGAAGACAAAAGGAAGGAATGAGATGAGAAAAGATGGAGCAGACATTGGGAAACATGCATACCTGCTGTGTGTGGTGACCCCAGAAAGAATGAAGTTTGTGCAGCATGAAAGATGAGATGATGCTGAAGTGAAAATATCCATGAGACGATCAATGCCAATATGTGTCCCCCGCTAATGTTGTCTGAAACCCTTGAAGAATCCTTTGAGTGCATGATGCCATGATAAAAGTCTGATATGGAGGTGAGCTGAAGGTTAACTTACCCTGGTAGAGTGGATGGGATCATTCATCCTCTTCCTGTACCAGGTAGCATTGTGGGGTTAGTTGCCAGCCACTCTGACCTGATTTGCTATGGTCTCCCAGGCTGGAGAGGTGGGGTTGGTGTGCTTGCTGGAGCTATCCCTCAGGTACAGCACGTCCCTGTGTTCATGTGCTCCTCTGATTAAAGCCTCAAGGTAGTCGTGGCTAAATCTGGGTGCAGCCTTCTTGGTTTGCAACCATCTCCATCGGTCCCCTGAAAACAGCCAGGCTGGAGATAGTGAAATGTGTGTGCTCGAGTGGCATTTAAAATGGCACCCTGACCTTCAACCCCATTAGTGAGAGGCAGTGCAGGTGAATCAGTTCCTGAGCCGCTATGTGATTCAGAGAGATACTCGCTTATCCATAATTAATTAGCTTCCGAGTGTGAAATTGGGTGTGATTTCCTGCTGCTCTGACCAATGGGAAACGCATCTCAGAGCCTGCTCACCACAGCATTTAGCTTCAAACACCGAAAACTCTGACCTCATTAGAGTTGATTTGACTTTTCAGTGTAAAATAAGTTGACATTTTGAAATTGCAGTGTATATACTTACAAAACCAAAATGCAAAGCAAAACTCCAAAAATCCATTCAACTATTCTTATACGTACACATCTGCTCACTGCTCGTCCAAGTGCACTGGTCCCTTTAATAAGGTGGCCGTACACACTCCCCAAGAGAAACCTGCCTCCAGTCTCTGATCATTGGCCAACTCCAACTTACCTGTAAGCACTCTGTGGCTTTGAACTACCTTCAATTGCAGCATACAAGACAATCCCATTTTTCCAACCACAAAAAGGATGTTTTTGCATATACTCGCTGCATTAGTCAACACCCACCCCACCCCCCTCCCCCCCGCCCACCCACTTTCAGCCACAACATGCTAAACTCGCAGTAGAAGTCAGCCTCAATTCTTCACCCCACGTATGCATGTTTTACTTACCAGTATCTCATAATTGAGGACAAAGGGATCAGGCAGGTGATAGGTGCTGTGTTTGGAAGTTGCGCGGGAGTTTAAGACATGCCCACTCATTCGTTGGGCGCATGCGATTGGTGGGCCTGGAAGCAGATGGGAATTGGGCCTCTGACTGTGATTGGCCCCCAACTGCAATTTTGTTATTTCCGTTAATTGGCCAGCCAGCGTGAAATGCAGGCTGGGAAATGCTTAGCGCTGCCGGCGTGGGAACAGGTAAGGGCAGGTGCTGACCTAACTGAGGGTGCAGGTGAGCACTTCTAGTGAGCTCCCTGAAAGCAAACAGCTGCCTGAGGGAGTTGCAGACCTCCACAGAGTAAAGGAAACAACAAACATGCTGCAAAATATGTCCATGCAGCACAATCAAGCACCTGAAAAACCAGTCCCCACATATCTCTTTTTATT
Source organism: Carcharodon carcharias (assembly GCF_017639515.1). NCBI lineage: Eukaryota > Metazoa > Chordata > Chondrichthyes > Lamniformes > Lamnidae > Carcharodon > Carcharodon carcharias. The sequence goes on from NC_054487.1 coordinate 6,664,600, forward strand.
TTACTTCCCCATGGAGATTTCATCCTGCCCTAGATCAAGATTTGAGCAAAAATGTGAAAGCCGCCTGGGAGAATGGCCTGTCTAGTCAACCATAAACATGCATGGACCATGTGAAATCAGTGTTGATTGCATCGTTAATGGGCCTAATTGCCCGCTTAATTGTTGGCGGGCACCCTTCTAAATGCTGCGCGTGCCCGCTGAGTGAAATTATACGTCCGCTCGGGTTGGGAGTGCAACCCCCTCCTGGACATAAAATTCTGGCCTTTGTATATTACACACGCCAAGGTATGTCAGCTTTACCCCATCTTTTACTGATGGTAAACAACTTTTACACTGTGCATGCTGCACCCTCACCACCCAAGGATTTTAACATTTTTCTTTATAAATTGCCATTCTCATCTAATCCTCTGCCGACAAGATATTTTATCAAAGTAAATTGTCACTTGAATGTTCTGTAAGCGCAACATCATTAATATCCTTGACTTGAACTCACTCTTAACGTGATTGGCTGTTGCATTTCGCATTGTATTGAACAAAGCCAGTGCACCACTGTAGAAGAAATTGCAGTCACAGTTGTGGAATGCAACCTATTGGGTTCTTTTAATGACCAGAATTCTCTTTCACAATGTAAACACTACTTAAAGCAATTTACTGTTGTCCTTCATTGACAGCTCTGCAACGATAGAGCAAGCTCTATGTATTTAATCCTGATAGGCAGACAGACAGTTGCTGGCAGTCATTTCACTGGAGTGTTCAGTTGCATGTACAGGAATATACATTTCAACAGTGGAGTGGCTCCCAGATAATATCAGTGATAAATTTGTTGACCAAAAGATTGTTTGTTCTTGACTAAAATGTTTCTTCAGCTCTGCTCAAACTCCTTTGCATTCTCCCTTGACTACACATTTTTCTTTACTTTAGAGTGAAAAATATTTGGGATGATCTACCACACAAAGTAACAGAGACAAAGGCCTAGAGACTAACCGCCTAAAAGGCAGGAGAGGCTCGGGGGGTAGGGGTTGGGGGGCAGAGGGTGTGGTGTGGGGGTTAGAGAGTGAAATGTGCAGAACTTGACCCCATTTGGCTGCAGACATACCTCCTTTCTTTTTTCCTATCGGGGAACCTGAGTGTTCCTCCGTGAAGAGGCTGGACAATTAAGTTACATATTTAAATCAGGCTGTCACAATGTAGTTCGAAACTCAGCAATGAACCAGAGGGGCAAGCTGCTGGCTCACTAAGGTAAATGCAGCACTGCTTGTGGACCAAGAGGAGCACAAATGCCTCCTCCAAGCCCCAGAAATAGCCTTCAGGCTCCTCCAGCTCCTATCACCAACCTTCCACCACCTGCCACCCCTTCAACTCCGACCTGTAGTCTGCCCTCAACTCTCCGACTGCCAATCTTCCCCTACCAACTCCCAGTGCTCCCCACATCCATCACCCTCCTGATTGCTGGGTGCCATAGTAAATAACTAAGCAAAATTCAAAATACAATTACATAGCATAACGGGGGAGTTAATGAATTTAAAAAAGAAAATGAACTTTGTTGGGGTAAATGGTTTCTTCTCGTGTTTTCCTTATCCACTTACCTCACATTTACCAGCAGTTCCTTCACAATGAAAACTCTTTGGGTTTTTGCACCATTTTTATGGGCATTTAAGGAATTGACTCAAAAACTCAAAAGGCATTCATTAAAAAAACTCTGCGTAACAGCCAACCATTAAATTAAAGAAAATGTAGCCATTAAATTAAAGTGTAAGCGATTGTATTGAAGGTTTGCAGAGAAACAAAACCTCAAGAAGCTAAATTAAGCTTCACCAACACAAAATTCTACTGTTTTACAGAGATATTTTTCAATATCGGAAGCCTTGGTTCAAAGCAACAAGCAAAAAAATCAACTGACCAAAGTTGGGTAATAAGTTGTTTGAGAGACAGTTGAATCAGGAGTTCCTTAAAATAGATTATACCAGACCTGGGCAAACCATACAACCCACAGACCACATATGGCCCACAGGAGCTTCTAATCCAGCCTGTTACTGCATCCGGGAAAGTGCACAAGGTGTGCCAGTGAACGCAGTGCACACAGAGCGAGCAAGTACAACAGATCATGGGGCTTGGCTGTCAGGAGCGGAGAAAGTGAAATGCATATCCTGGAGATCATCGAGGCAAGTACCACAGGTGTTGCCGTATTCGACAACCTTTGAAGTCCCTCCAAAAACCTGGGCCAACTTATACCTTGAGTGTAAACGTGAACTGCCAGCGTGGGTGTGGGTGGACTCCATTTTGAACTATCATCGGCATCCGGCACTAAGGCCAGAATTTTAGGTCCCATGGGCGGGTACACGCCAGATGTGAGCGGGCATGAAACAGCGTGAGATGATATCAGGCGAGCGTCCCGGCGCCAACAACCAAGCGGGCAATTAAGCTCATTAACGACGCAATTAACAGTGAGTTCACGTGGCCCCTCCCACATTTACGGTTGACGGACAGATCATTCTCCCAGGCAGCATTCACATTTTTGCTCGAACCTCGATCCAGGGCAGGATGAAATCTCCGTGGGGAAATAAAATAAAAAGTGATACCTGGAGACTGTTTTTTTTTGTTAGCTGTGTTTTCAGATGCCCGGTTGTGCTGCATGCACACATTTTGCAGCATTTTTGTCGTTTCTTTTATTCTGTGGGAGGTCTGCATCTCCCTGGGGCTTGTCTCACTAGATGCGCTCGCCTGCACCCTCAGCTAAGTGGGCACCCACCCTCTTCCTGCTCCCAGCCGGCAGCACTGAGCATTTCTCAGTGCGCATTTCATGCTGGCTGGCTGTGAATTGGCCAACCAGAGTGAAATCACAGTCAGAGGCCCATTTCCCATCCGCTTCTGGGCCCGCTGATCGTCCACATTTGACAAACAAAAAATTCAGGCCAAGGTGTTGCATGCAATCAGCATTGTTAGGACAATCTATCTGTCTGTGTTGTGAACAAATCTGAGCCCTGAGCTGGGCTCCGTCACAGAGCATTTCCAGGCTCCTACCTCATGTTGTTGCAGATCCTCTAGGTGTTTATGCATCGCTGCCTGTGAGATTATGGCCTGGATTTTTTGCTAGGTCTAGGCTGAGGCTGACAGCCCTCACTGTTACTATGGAGTAAATCAGACACAAATTTGTGGGATCCACATGTGCGCAGTTCAATGTGGAAATCTGAAAGTTGCTGACTGATTTGCCCTGCTCCTCCACAAGCCACACTGCACTAGTACCTCACCAAAAGATTTGGCGTTGGATTCCATGCAATGGTGTGAAATTGAAGCATTTACCCATTAGTTACCCATGAAGCACATCAGAAAAAGTTAAGGATGGTGCATTCAAGTATAGGTGAATTTTTGACAATGTGGTAAATCTTAATTACTGCCAAACAGCCTCTTGAGCCCTGAAAATTTTATTTTGTGAAATCTAATTCCTTCAAATTTAATGAATTAATGTTAAAGATATAAAAAAATACATTTTTTTGCTTATTCTTTCTGTCTCTTTTATCTCAATCTCTTAATTTCCATCTTTCTTTCCCTCTTTGTTTTGCTTTCTATAAATGAATTTACATTGAATTAAATATTCTCAATAATACTTCCTGGTTTAGACTGAATGCATCCCTCAACGACAATTCTTCAGTCTGGTTGAGGAGGAGATATGTTAGCGCTGGACCTACTCTCACATGTTACAGATCCCCAGTAGAGGGCACCATGCTGAAAACGATCTCTAAATAACATTACTTACAAGTCAAAAACTCACAAAAAGTCTTTGGGGAGTTGTACTATGACATGGCTAGCACTGTTCTTTCACCACGTATATCCAAGTCCAGGCTATTGGGTTTCCCTCACTGTGAAGTCATGTTTCATCCCCTGGAATGTGAACATATAACATAGGGGCAGGGATAGGCCACTTTGCCCTTCATATTCCAATGTTCAGTAAAATCATGGCTGATCGGAGACTGAACTCCATGTGCCTAAATTTGCCCCATAATCCTCAATACCTTTAGATAACAAAAAACTATCAATCTCAGAACTAAGAATAACAATTGATCGAGCAACATCGCTCTTTGCAAGAGAGGGCCTCAAACTTCTACCGCCCTTTGTGTGTGGAGGTGTGTCATAATTTCCACTCCTGAAAGGTCTGGCTATAATTATTAGATTATACCCCCTCCCCACCCACCCACCACCCCAAAGCCCCAAAGTCCTGTACTCCCCAACCAGCAAAAATGGTTTCTCTATCTACCCTATCTGTTCATCTTAATATCTTAATAGCAGCAGTTCAATAACCCCTTAATCTTACAAATTTCAGAGAATACAACTCTGGTTTATGTATTAACCCTTTGTAATTTAACCCTTGCAGTTCAGGTATCATTCTGGTAAACCTATGCTGCATTCTCCCTAAGCCAATATGTCCTCTCTAAGGTATAGTCGCCAGAAGTTAGTTAAAGTAGCAGAAGTAAGGAGCGGACAGGAGCAGCAAGAGGGTAGAATAAGCCGGAGCAATGCCAGTGGTGTAGGGGATCAGGACAGCACAAACACAGAAAGAAGAGGATTGCCTACTGGGAATGGGGAGGGGTTGGAGGGGAACAGAATGCCTGTAAACTAGTTGGTGTATTGGAGCGAGGGCATCATTCACAGAATCACAGAATCACACAGTGCAGAAGAGGCTCTTCAGCCCATCGAGTCTGCACTGACACATGAGAAACACCTGACCTACCTACCTAATCCCATTTACCAGCACTTGGCCCATAGCCTTGAATGTTATGAGGTGCCAAGTGCTCATCCAGGTACTTTTTAAAGGATGTGAGGCAACCCGCCTCCACCACCCTCCCAGGCAGCGCATTCCAGACCATCACCACCCTCTGGGTAAAAAAGTTTTCCTCACATCCCCCCTAAACTTCCTGCCCCTCACCTTGAACTTATGTCCCCTCATGACTGACCCTTCAACTAAGGAGAACAGCTGCTCCCTATCCGCCCTGTCCATGCCCCTCATAATCTTGTACACCTCGATCAGGTCACCCCTCAGTCTACTCTGCTCCAACGAAAACAACCCAAGTCTATCCAACCTCTCTTCATAACTTAAATGTTTCATCCCAGGCAACATCCTGGTGAATCTCCTCTGCACCCCCTCCAGTGCAATCACATCCTTCCTATAATGTGGCGACCAGAACTGCACACAGTACTCCAGCTGTGGCCTCAGCAAGGTTCCATACAACTCCAACATGACCTCCCAACTTTTGTAATCTATGCCTCGATTGATAAAGGCAAGTGTCCCATATGCCTTTTTCACCACCCCACTAACATGCCACTCTGCCTTCAGAGATCTATGGACACAGACTCCAAGATCCCTTTGTTCCTCAGAACTTCCTAGTGTCATGCCTTTCATTGAATACTTCCTTGTCAAATTACTCCTTCCAAAGTGTATCACCTCACACTTTTCAGGATTAAATTCCATCTGCCACTTATCTGCCCATTTGACCATCCCATCTATATCTTCCTGTAGCCCAAGACACCCAACCTCACTGTTAACCACCCGGCCAATCTTTGTGTCATCCACAAACTTACTAATCCTACTCCTCACATGGTCATCTATGTCGATTATATAAATGACAAATAATAGGGGACCCAGCACAGATCACCTGTGGTACGCCAGTGGACACTGGCTTCCAGTCACTAAAGCATCCTTCTGTCATCACCCTCTGCCTCCTACAACTAAGCCAATTTTGAATCCACCTTATCAAATTACCCTGTACCCCATGTGCATTTGCCTTCTTTATAAGTCTCCCATGTGAGACCCTGTCAAAGGCTTTGCTGAAATCCACATAAACTACATCAAACACACTACCCTCATCTACACACCTGGTCACCTCCTCAAAAAATTCAATCAAATTTGTTTGGCATGACCTCCCTCTGACAACGCCATGCTGACTATCTCTGATCAAACCTTGCCTCTCCAAGAGGAGATAGATTCTCTCCTTCAGAACTTTCTCCAATAGTTTCCCTATCACTGACGTGAGACTCACTGGCCTGTAGTTCCCTGGCTTATCTCTACAACCCTTCTTAAGTAGCGGAACCACATTAGCTGTTCTCCAGTCCTCTGGCACCTCCCCCGTGGTCAGAGAGGAATTAAGAATGTGGGTCAGAGCCCCTGCGATCTCTTCCCTTGCCTCCCTCAGTAGTCTGGGACACAAATCATCCAGTGGAGATTTGTCCACTTTTAAGCCTGCCAACACCTCCAATACTTTGTAACTCCCTATATCAATTTGCTTAAGACCCTCGCAGTCTCTGTCTCCGAGTTCGATACCTTCATCCTCATTCTCTTGGGTGAAGACGGATGTGAAGTATTCATTCAACACTCTAGCGATGTCCTCTGGCTCCACCCATAGATTGCCCCCTTGGTTCCTCATGGGCCCTACTCTTTCCCTGTTTATCCTCTTCCCATTGATATACTTATGGAATATTTTGGGATTTTCCCTACTTTTACCAGCCAGAGATTTCTCATATCCCCCCTTTGCTCTCCTTATTACTTTCTTAAGCTCCACCCTGCACTGTCTGTACTCCACTAATGCCTCTGCTGATTTTCTTCCCTTGTACCTGCTAAAAGCCTCTCTTTTCCTTCTCATCATAACCTGAATATCTCTGGTCATCCATGGTTCTCTGGGCTTGTTACTCCTTCCTATAATCCCAGAGGGAACATGTTGAGCCTGTGCCCTCCCCATTTTCATTTTGAACACCCCCCACTGCTCCTCTGTAGATTTCCCCACAAGTAGCTGTTCCCAATTTACCTTGGCCAGATCCTGGCTTATTTTACTAAAATCCACTCTCTTCCAATCCAAAACATTTTTTTGCAACTTGTCTATTTCTTTCTCCATAACAAACTTAGACTGTACCATGTTGTGGTCGCTATCACCAAAATGCTCCCCCACCGCCACCTCAGCCACCTGTCTGGCTTCATTCCCCAGAATTAGATCCAGCAATGCACCGTCCCTTGATGGACCCTCTACATATTGGCCTAAAAAGTTCTCCTGTACATGTTTCAAGAAATCCACTCTATCCAAGCCCTTAACACTATGTCTATCCCAATTAATGTTGGGAAAGTTGAAATCACCTAATATAATTACCCTATTGTTATTGTTTATACACACCTCCACAAATTGTGCTCCTCAATTTCCCGCTGACTGTCTTGGGTTCTATAATAAACACCTAACAATGTGGCTGCCCCTTTTTTATTCCTAAACTCTACCTGCAAAGCTTCCTTCAATGCCCCCTCCAAGATATCATCTCTCCTTATTGCAGTAACTGACTCCTTAACTAATAATGCAATGCCTCCTCCTCTTTTACCCCCCTCCCCTATTTCGCCTGAAGATTCTACATCTCGGAATGTTGAGCTGCCAATCCTGTCCCTCCTTCAACCATGTCTCAATGATGGCTATAATATCACAATTCCATGTGTCAATCCTCACCCTTAACTCATCTGTTTTACCTGTAATACTCCTGGCATTAAAGTAGAGGCCATCCAGCCTTGCCTTACTCCCTTGAAACTTAATGCAGCTGTACTCCCTCTGACTTGATTGTTTTGCTGTATTATGATGTGTCCCTATTCTACTAACATTCTGTGTCCCCTCCCCCTGCCGAATTAGCTTAAACTCCCCCCAACAGCACTAGCAAACCCATCCGCAAGGATGTTAGTCCCGCTCTGGTTCAGATGTAGACTGTCCTGCTTGTACAGGTCCCACCTTCCCCAGAAACGGTCCCAGTGATCCAGGAATCTAAAACCCTCCCTCCTGCACCAACTCTTAAGCCACACATTCATCTGCGCTATTCTCCTATTTCTGAGCTCGCTAGCACGTGGCACTGAGAGTAATCCAGGGATTACAACTCGAGAGGTCCTGCTTTTTATAGTCTACTGCCTAACTCCCTGAATTATTAATGCAAGACCTCATCCCTCTTTCTACCTATGTCATTGGTACCAACATGTACCATGACCTCTGCCTTATCACCCTCCCCCTTCAGGATGTCCTGCAGCCGTTCAGTGACATCCTGGACACTGGCACCAGGGAGGCAACATACCATCCTGGAGTCACGTTGATGGCCACAGTAGCACCTATCTGTTCCCCTGACTATAGAATCCTCTATTACTATTGTTCTTCCTCCCCTCCTGTACAGACAGGCTGCTTGTAGTGCCAGAAGTTTGGCTCTGTCTGCACTCCCTGGAGGAACCAGCACCCTCGTCAGCCTCCAAAATGGAATACCGATTGGCGAGCGGGACCCCCAGGGGACTTCTGAACTACCTGCCTGTTTCTCTTGGACTGCCTGGTGGTCACCCATTCCCTGCCTTCCTTCAGCTGCGGTGTGACCACCTCTCTAAACGTGCTATCCACGATGCTCTCAGACTCGCGGATTCTCCACAGTGTCCGCAGCTGCCATTCCAGCTTCAAAACCTGAGATTCCAGGAGCTGCAGCTGGACATGCTTCCTGCACACATGCTGGTCCTGGGCACTGGAAATGTTCCCAGCTTCCCACATGGAGCACGATGAGCACACTCTGGGGCCATTCTTTCCTGATCCTCATTACTACAGAATATACAAGCTATAAACCACAAGAAGACCTTAAACTTTAAGTGATAAAAGTAGCAAATACTTGCCCAATCTTACCCCCTACTTACCAGTCATTCCTCTCTCCTGTAGTCGCTACTTGCAGCAGGGCAAGACCACTCTCTGAAGATTTAAGAAGTTGGATAGCAAAGAAAAAATGAAAAGAGAACCTCTTCCTCTCTGCACCGAATTCCCACAGTGCACCAAATTGCCAATACCACACTCACTCTGGCTGCTCTCACTCAGGATGAGCTCTCTCCCCTGCTCGTGTGCAAGCACACAGATCATTAATGTGGGTATTGAAGAGAAAGAGTGTTTCTATGAACTAGGGAGAGGGAGAAAGCTGCCGACTGCCAGGAGAGTTTGTAAGAAGAGGCCACCTTAGTGAAGGGTGGAAAGACTATAGAATTAACTTTTGGCAAGTAATGGTGTGGTTGGTTTATTGAGAATCCAAATGCCTCTTAATCTAACAACCATTAAGTAAATATTACCTCAGTTTCCACAATTTGAAAGGCTGCCTCCAGACAGTGGTTCAAAATTCAGAGGCTGGTAGGCTGGGTTTTCTTGTGCTTAAATCCGATCGTGGCCTTCCCTCTCACTATCTCAGTAACCTCCTCTTCCAACATTATACCACAGCCACCCTAAACTCTTGCTTCTTTTGTTAACCATTATTGATCCCACAGTCCGTCACACAGGATCCATCATCCATCCATCCATTTTCACACCGCTTCTCTTGGTGAGGGTCGCGACCCTCACCCAGGACCCATGCTGTTGAATTCCCTTCCCCAACATACCTGTCTCTTCACCCCCCTCTTCTCCTTTAAGACTCTTCTTAAAGCACCACTTCTTTGACAAAACTTTGACAAAGCCTTCTTAATATTCCCTTTTTGTTCAGCATCAATTTTATTTTGTATTAGGCCACCTTGAAGCGCTTTGAGATGTTTTCTATGTTGAAGCTAATATATAAATGTAAGTTGCGATGGATCTAGACTAATCTGAGTTGTCCCACTATGAGTAACTGTATCTTAACACTGTTTCTCAGGCCTGAGAATGCCTTCGTCACTCCCACAAAGTGTGATTGTGCAAGATACCATTCTGTCTGTCCGCCAGCTGCTACCATGCACGTTACAAAGTCATTCACATGGAATGGGTCCCCTCTGTTCCAGATGTTACTGCCCTTCTCTGCTACAGGTCTTCCAGCAGAACATCCAATGCTTCATCATCAAAGTGGACACTTTTGCACTTGATGACCTTGTGTCTCTTCTGGCCATTCAGCCACAATGAGCTGCATTGTTTAACAAAGGCAGCAGCTCCTTAACAGCGGCTGCTCTTCCCATCCTCCCAACATCCCATTTCCATTGATAGCGTTCCCCGTTCCTCTGAGAAATACGCAGAGAGCACAGGCAAAACATGAGAAACCTTGACCACGCAGCGATCCTGACTATCTTTTTGCAATGATCACACAACTGATCATATTAATCCAAGTTTATCAGTTGCAATAAAATGTCACAAGGAAGAGTGGGGTTGGGGTATTTAGGTGTCATTAAATGCAGTAAAGATGTCTCTGCATAAAACTTACTCAAGTCGATTGATATGAAACAAAAATTAACATTAATCTTCGAAGCTACTGAAATAATAAAAGGCACAAATTTAAAACATGATTCCTCAATCAAAGGAAGCCAAGTCTGTTGTTAAACATCCAGTGAAGAGTGGGATGCATCCATCTCATCTCATCTCATTATACTTAAGCTCTGAACAAAGGAAAGTATTACAAGTCTGTTTACATTTTCAGAAGTAGACGTTGCTACTAACTGTAGTATAAGTTATAATTATATGCATTGGATTGGGGGTAGAAATAGATCAAACAAACCCACTTCATCTGCAAAGTTAAATATAAAGAAAAAACACTATACATCTGCCACCAGATTGTCCAAAGTTCAGAAATATAGTCAGTCACTATCTTAAATGATGAAATTGCCCACAAAAGCTTATTGTGGCAACAGAAGATCAATAGTATTTGGAAACTGTACTGGTTTCTCCATATGTTACCCAAAGAACAGGGACTGAAGTAACTCCTTTGAATAGTTTCTCTCTCCCTTATAAACACAGACCCTCACACGCACACACTTTGAATAGAAAATTTAATCATGGTGATGCCATTTCTTGGCAAGCTATTAGGCAGAGATCTGAAAGTACAGCTGCATATCTGTCATTGTATATTAAAAATTAAGCTGTCATGATTGCTTACTGTATGTTTTAGCAGTACACATGTTACATGGTTCACTGTTGGTTTAAATGTGGTCATCCTTTAGCACCCAAGGCTACCCACAGAATGATGAACTGCTATTTGAGGCTTGTTTTACCACTGAAGGTTTCCCCAATGCTAGGGTTGTGCACTTCTGTTCTGTTAGACTTGGCTTGGAGTGTATTGTTGCAATGCCATATTACATAGAATTTACATACAAAAACTAACTTACATTAAACTAACTTAATGTGATCTTATCAGAGTATCCTTCCATTCTTTACTCCCTTATGTATTTATCTAACTTTCCCTTAAATGTATTTATCTAACCACTCCAACTATTTCCTGTGGTAGTAAGTTCTGCATTCTAATCATTTTGTGAGTCAAGAAGTTTTTTCTGAATTTCCTATTAGATTTATTAGTGACTATCTTATATTTATTACCTCAAGTTTTGGAATCCCCCCGCCTGTCAAAACATCTTCTCTACGTCTACCCTATCAAACCCCTTCAAAATTTCAAAGACCTGTCAGGTCACCCTTCAACATCTCACTTCTAAAGAATTCCAGACTATTTAATTTTCCCTGATAGTTATAACCATTATAGTTTTGGTAACATCCTTGCTTTCTGAACTAGACCACAAGAGAGAAAATCTGTCCACAGAGAATGACAATGATTGCACACATTAGAACCAATAGCAAGTAGTGTAATGACACAAAGTGGAATGTCATTGAGTCATTTATGGCACAGAAGGAGGCCATTCAGCCCATCTAATCCATGCCAGATGGTGAATGTATCATACATTCTCAAATATTTGCAGTTCAAATTGCTAACAGGCAGGCCTGTTTAGATAGGATAGGTCCTATTTAAGAAAAGATATGTATTTTACTCAGGCAGCTTCAAGGTATTGGCTTAAAATGCCCTGATCATAGAATCTTTATTTTTTTCTCAATTTCATATTAATGAAGAAGGGATCTTGGCTGAAAACAAGTCATCAGTATAAAATCAGCACATGGGTTATGGTGCATATGCAACTTATTTAGAACTAATTTGATTTAGTGGAACACAGGGCAACATTATTGAAACAAAAGCATAGGTGATTAAAAGTCCAATGACATAAGAATCCTGGCCACTCTGAGCTATATGAATATTCACTGAGAATACCTCGTAGATATCAGAATATTTCTTAGACGTAGTGGATTAGCAGGTTAGAGTATGAGGATCAGTTGCATAGACAATGCTTCTATCCCCTAGAAAGCTGTGGGGTGACCTGACTGAGGTATATTGCTGAAAGAATTTGATAGGGTAGTGTTACGCTCCTCGTAGTAGCCAACAACTTTTAAAGAGATGAATTTCCCAAACGACCAACGGAAATAATCAAGGGACAAGATTTCACATTTTAAGACTTTTACTGGAACAAACAAGCTAAAATCAACATAGATCAAACATTAATTAACAGCTGGATGAGTGCAGCTCCCACAACACTCAAGAAGCTTGACAATGTCCAGAACAAAGCAGCCAGCTTGTTTGGCACCACATCCACAAACATTCACTCCCTGCACCACTGACTCACGATAGCAGCAGTGTGTACCATCTACAAAATGCACTGCAGGAATTCACCAAGGCTCCTTTGACAGCACCTTCCAACCCACAACCACTGAAATCTAGAAGGACAAGGGCAGCAGATAGGTGGAAACACTATACCCTAATAGGATAACAATCTGATGTACCTCCCTCCAGCTTTCTTTTGCTGAAACAACTTGCAAGTTCCCCTCCAAGCCACTCACCATCCTGACTTGGAAATATATCGCCGTTCCTTCACTGTCGCTGGGTCAAAATCCTGGAACTCCCTCCCTAACAGCACTGTGGGTGTGCCTACACCACAGGGACTGCAGCGGTTCAAGAAGGCAGCTCACCACCACCTTCTCAACTAGGGATGGGCAATAAATGCTGGCCCAGCCAGCGAAGCCCACATCCTGTGAACGAATTAAAAAAGGAACTAAACCATCAAGCTAAAGAAAAGTTAGTTTTGCATTAACTCACTAATGCAACTGAGATTCATCTTACAACCCCTTTTGAACCACACCACACGTCTGGAAAATATGGAGCATTACAACTACCAGTTTCTCCTGGCTCTCCAGCAGGTTCATTTTTTTCTCACCATGCCAGGCTGAAACTTCTAGTGTCCTTCAAAATTCATTCCACTCAGTCTGAGTCTTCCAGATCTGACTTCAACCAACAAGGCCGATCTCAGCAACTCCGTGTTCCTTAAATCTCCAAATATCCCATCTGTTCTGTTTCCTTTCTTTTTCAACAAGAAACAAATTCTTACAGGCATCCTGCTTCTCCACAGCGGTATCTGCCTTGTCTCTCTTCACCTGTGTCTCACAAAAATCAGCAGCCCCATTTCAGTGAGGTGCCGTGTCGAGGTGTGAAAACTGTCACTTTATATTTCAATAGGTTTCTGTTTGAGTTTCTCCCCATGACAACCAGATCACATGAGCATGTCTCTGAGCAGAGATATTTAGTATGGCCTTACCATTCTTACCATTTTTTAGAATGTTCTGTTTCACCTTAAGTTAAAGGAGACATTTAAAAGGTAAACATCTTGTAAAGTACAACGTTTGTAACAGTGGATACAGAGAAGCTATTTCCTCTGGTGGGAAATTGAGAACAAGTGAACATAATAAAATTGAATTAAAGTAGAGCCATTTATGAACATATTTGATAAGCACTTCTCACAAAAACAGATAGCAAAAATCTCTTTTCCCTAGCCCCCAAAAGGCTTTGGATGCTGGAACAATTGGAGCAATTAAGGTTGAGATAGGATGTGAAATTGAGTTCAGTAGTGCTACTGATGCTGGTGAAGTTCAGAGGCAAGAAAATGGCATGGCCTGTGTTTCTACCCACTTCCAACAGGGTCTGTAGGGTTTGGGAAGGGCAATTGCATAGGTTTACCATGTGTGTGCTGGAAGCAGCAGGAATTATACTATTTTTAATTAACCTTTCTGGCTGATTTGATGTTAGTTCAAGAAACTTGTCTGCATTTGTCCAATGAAAGCCTGTACTGATCCCAGCAGCTCAAGGTTCCCAATAACTAACCCCACATCCCCAGCTAGTGTTACGTAAAGAGCCAGACACCAACTTGTAGGTGAGGTTTTTGACTTCTGCTTATGCTGAGTTTGTGAAAGTACAGTTTCAATTGAGACAGCTGATGTCTACCATCATGGATGACACAGGATTTGGTGACTGATGTTTGGGGGAAATGGTTGTATTGCCTCTTGGTCTGCAACATAATCATCAAATGGAATGAAGGCTGCGGAGAGGGGAAATTCTCAGAAGAGTGAAGAGAAGGATGATTCTCCACCAACAGTTTTTCGCGAATACTTCACTGACCTCCACCTGATCCAGGAGCAATGCTGGAGGTCTTTCGTTTTCAACAAGATGGTCACTGAGCTGTGCCGCCTCCTACAACTCAACAAGAAACCTCACACCAGCATGAGGTTGACCTTGCCAGTGGCCGTCAAGATCACAGTGGTGTTGAACTTATATGTACCACATCTTGAATGTTTCCCAGTACACCATCTAATGGAGCATCCCAGATGTCATGGAGGTCATCTATTCCTTAAAAGGAGGGTCCGTTATCTTTTCCCTCAGCAGAGAGAAGCAGGGTGAGAGGGCAGGTGGCTTTGCTGGGATATCGAGATTCCTGGTGGTGCAGAGGGTCATTGACTGCACACATATGTGGCTCTGCGGGTACCCCCTTGTTACAGGGAGGAATGCACGTATCACAAGAGGTACTAGTGGATGTGCAGAGGCTGGCTGGCTGAGAGGTAATAACAAGGGCATTGGTGTAGTGGCAATGGTGGAAGCATGAGTGCTGCATATTGAGAGATCACAGCAGGTTCATGTTCCATGGAGCCACTACAACTCACTCAGGATGGTGTCTCAGGACTCTGAGCGATCTGCTGGAGGAATGATTGCTGGACCGCTGTTATATCCTGAAAGTCCCTTTGAACACTTATCCTCAGCTATGAAAGCAGCAGTCTGAGTCTGTATGGCAGCAAGCATGAATCTCATGACATTAGTCTGAGCTTCTGCTGCAGCACTGAGATTTTGGGTAGCCTCTGCCCTGTGCTCTGATGGAAGCTGAGATATTGGAATTTGGATGCTGCATTATGGCTGGGTCCACAAGTGTTGTCAATCACCTTTACACTGGAGAGAATGAGCTGTAAGCTCTGCCGAAACCCTGTGCCAAGCTAGAGCCAGATTCCTCCATACTCCTTGAGAGTGACAATGGGATCTTTTGCTGGTCTGCCAATGCATCAACCATTTTGGTTTACATGTCCGTTGTCTTTTCCTGTACACCACCCTGTTGGAGTCCTTATCGGAGACCTCTGCAGCAGAACTTGTCTGTGACCTTGCCCTCCAAGCTGCTGGCTCCACCTGTGTCCTTTCTACCTGGCCTTGCTGCAGCCTACTCATGCCTGGTGACTAACTGCATGCAGAAATTTTCTCCATACTACCATCTAAAGTATGTGCAGTAACTAATGACAGTAACTAAGCTGGCTGCCAGTGTTTTCATCAGAAATCTGCTCTTCTCGCCCTTCAACATTGAGCTGCACTGGCTAAACAGGCTCTTTGAAGATATAAATGGGCTGATACTGGCAGCAGTCTTTTGGATGAACAAAAATTTACAGAGGGTGAAGAATAGAAGACTAACTTGGGGAGCATCGGAACAGTTGAGTTGTGAGTTGTCAAAGGCGTGACTAAAGGTTTTAGTAGCAGATGTGTTGAGCTGGGTGCTGTTGCAAAGATTGAAGTTGGCAATCTTTGCCATGGAGAGAATTTAGGATTGGAAACTCAAGAGCAGAATGGTGTAATATGCCTTTAAGGGCTAGCAGCAAGACATCACTAGAAAGGAAATGTGTCATGTGATCCAATCTTTAATTCACTTCTGCTTTGAGCAGGAGCACACACACACACACAACTCTGCTGTCTTCAAACTTTATACCTAGGTATAACTGATCTCATGCGTCTAATTTTAATAGATGAACCCACAACATGTTTATTCAATATATGAGCAATTGGTGCCTTGTGCCTTGTACAGCAAATACACCCAAAGTATTATATCATTGTAATAACATGATACTGAATATGGAGCCAAAGTTCCAAACAGTCTGCTTCAACTTCAAACGGTGGCTGGGTTGGGGAAACGGAATAGGTAGCAAAGGGCAAACAGTTTGTGATACGAGCAGAAGATGATGATTTTGGTCTACCCGTGGTTAGCTGAGGGAATTGCAGCTCAGCCATGAGTAGATAAGTGGTTTGACAGCACAGAGGCAGTGGTGTGTCCAGAGAGGTGAAGCTGGAAATGTAAGTGGAGAGATTTTTGGAAGATACAGGAACTATAGGCATGGATGTGAGAGGTGGATGTTCAAGGGCTTTGGAGAGAAATGGTAAGTTGCCGATGTGGGCCAGGAAGACATGCAACATCAAAGGGGTTAAGGGTAGGCTAAGAGGTGATGACAGTAGATTTGAAAGGGAGAATAGTGGCTAAGGAGAGGGAGAAACTTTAAAATCCAGCAATCATAGGGGATTATGAAGATAAATTGAATTGGAGTCTAAGGAATGGAAGTTGGGTGTTATGGGCAAGATGGGCTTTGGAAGTCATGAGAGGTGGGGAGAGAAAATAGAGAGAGGATAAGGAAAGGACAGAGGATGGTTGGGGAGGACAAATGTTTGGCTTAATTGTGAAGAGAGTGAATTATCTGAGGTAGTCAAATTCTATCTTATCTTGATCTTCTCAATGGAGAAGTCCAGGAACTCTTCAAACTTATTATTGGTGAGGATTATCTTTTCTTTCAGGAAGATGCAAGAGTACTGGGTAGTTTTACTATGGGAGAATAGGGCCAGTAGAGCTTGAAGTGATCCAGCCACATCTGGGGATGGATGAATTAGTTCTGGGGCAGATTAGTTCAGCTCTGAGCCCTTGA
This sequence comes from Carcharodon carcharias, assembly GCF_017639515.1. Classification (NCBI taxonomy): domain Eukaryota; kingdom Metazoa; phylum Chordata; class Chondrichthyes; order Lamniformes; family Lamnidae; genus Carcharodon; species Carcharodon carcharias. The sequence continues at coordinate 6,681,438 of NC_054487.1, forward strand.
TCTTGAAGGATCTTAGATGGGGGAATGCCAGAAAGAGCAGCTGGAATGAGAAACAGTGAAGATTTTTCTGGGAACAAGGGCATCAAAGGTAGAGGGTGAGGTGTAAATCAACAGTTGTATCAGTGTTATGGAGGGACCCAAAGTTAGGAAGTTGGTCACTTGTAGGTAACTAGAGGGGTTGTGGGGGGGGGGGTGGTGAGTATTTCAGGGCTGGATGCAGAAGGAAGTGGGGTTGAAACTGACTCCAATAACACAGCTTCTTCCCCAGGTAACACTCCATCTTGCTTTCCTCAAATTCATTAAAAAAGATGACAAGGGAGGCAGAACATGCAGGTCAGTGTATGTTCTTTGTGGTAAAAGTAAAACAGAATCTGCAAAAAATTGTGGCAATTAAGAGGCAAAAAAATAGAGGCAAAATAACCCAATGGCTGATCAACTGGATTTCCTGATATTTCAATGTATTTTAATGCTGTTAAGTCACCAGTACTATTCTTGGGAGTGTGACCAAGTTAAATTTAAACAACAACATGCTGACTGCCTGTGGAGTGTTGTGTCATGATGTTATTACAGAAAGGATAGTGACTGAAAGGGAATGGATAAGCATCATGGTACAAAGGGCAGGACATTTGGGCCTCGCTGAGGTTGACAGTGGAGGCTGACTGGACCCAACACCCTTCCCCACTTTGCCCATTTGGCTAAGGCAGGTTCAAAGCCAGCAGGGCTACCCATCCCGTGAGGCAGACAGACAATTCGGGTCATTAAGACCTTGTTAAAGGTCAGTTAAAGAGGCTAACAGGCATTTTCCACTCGGCACTTGTTTTCTGACACAATGGGGGACAGGTGAACTGCCTGGAGGTGGGACCCCGTGGTAGGCTGGGTGCCAGCACTCCAGCCAGGCCTCCCTGCTTGGCTAGGCGGGGCTGCAACCAAAGGCCCCCCCTGCACACCACACCCCCCAACCCCAACAACGGAGGTCTGTCTCCTTTCTCTATTTGTTAGTTGAATTTTTTAAATGGTGACTGAGTGGACATACATTGCAGCTGGGTCTAGGTTGGATTACACATCTCACTGAAACTTTCATCCCATGCAGGGCTCAAGATGTTACACACATGCAATGCCATCTCGGTCACCTTGATGTGTGTGCCAGTGTCTCAGGGACAAGGTGGCATCAGCCACCATGCAAGTAGGGCAGGACAAACTATGGACCCTTACAGTTTCCAAACGTATCATCTTCTTAGCTTCACTTTCTTGCCCCTTGAATCATTAATGTGTTCAATGTTTCCTTTTAGACTTAAGGCAAAAGCACACATGGATCCAAGGCTCAATGCTGCCTTTGTCAGGGTCCTAATGCCAACTTAGAAACATAGGGCAGAGGTTTTCCCTTGTGGGGCAGGCTCGGTGAGAGTGGTCGGGAGGCTGACCACTGCCTGCAATCGAGGCCGGAAGGCGATTTCAAACTGGCGGACCAGTTAAGGCCCACCCAGCATGAGAAGTGAGCGGCAGCGCTCAGTGCTGCCTGTGCGGGTGGAAGGAGGAGGGCAAGCAGGATGACCACAAGCTTCACACCTGCTTGAGAATCTCTCTAAGGCACAGAGCTGCCTCAGGTGGATGACGAATTGCCCAACATCAATGCGCGCCATTTTAAGCTCGAGCGGGTAGGGCATGCACCCATCCGTCAAGCTAAACATTTTGCCCGTAGAAAATAGGAGATGGAGTAGGTAATTCGGCCTTTCGAGCCTTCTCCGCCATTCAATGTGATCATGGCTGACCCTCTATCTCAACGCTGTACTCCCGCACTCTCCCCATACCCCTTGATGCCTTTAGAGTCCAGAAATCTATCTATTTCCTTCTTAAATATGTTCAATGACTTGACCTGTACAACCTTCAGTGGTAGAGAATTCCATTAGTTCACCACTCTCTGAGTGAAGAAGTTTCTCCTCATCTCAGCCCTAAATGGTCTACCCTGTATCCTGAGATTTTGCCTCCTTGTTCTAGACCCCCCCAGCCAGAGGAAACATCATCCCTGCATCCAGTCTGTCCAGCCCGATCAGGATTCTTTATGTTTCAATGAGATCCCCTCTCATTCTTCTAAACTCCAGTGAATACAGGCCTAGTCGACCCAATCTCTCCTCATTCAATAATCCTGCCATCCCAGGAATCAGTCTGGTGAACCTTCGCTGCTCTCCCTCTATGGCAAGTAAGGAGACCAAAACTACACATAATACTCCAGGTGTGGTCTAACCAAGGCCCTGTACAGCTGCAGCAAGACATCCTTGCTCCTGTACTCAAGTTGTCTTGCAATGAAGGCCAGCATACCGCTTAACTGCTTGCTGCACCTACATGCTTGTTTTCAGTGATTTGTGTACAAGGACACCCAGATCCCATTGTACATCAACATTCCCCAACCTATCACTATTTAAATAATACTCTGCCTTTCTGTTTTTCCTACTGAAGTAGATAACTTCACACTTATCCATGTTAAATTCCATCTGTCATGTATTTGCCCACTCACTCAACCTGTCTAAATCACCTTGAAGCCTCTTAACACCTTCCTCATCGCTCAGATTCCCACCAAGTTTCGTGTCATCAACAAACTTGAAAATATTACATTTGGTTCCCTCATCCAAATCACTGATATATATTGTGAATAGCTGGGGCCCAAGCACTGATCCCTGCGGTACCCCCAACACTCAGCGCCTTCCCCCCCAAAAAAGACCCATTTATTCTTACTCTCTGTTTCCTGTCTGTTAACCAATTCTCAATCCATGCCAATATATTAGCCCCAGTCCCATGTGCTTTAATTTTACAAATTTTATGTGGGACTTTATCAAAAACTTTTGGAAAATCCAAATACACCACACCCACTGGCTCTCCCTTATCTATTCTGCTGGTTAGGTCCTCAAAAAAGCTCCTGGAAGTTTGAGAAATATGATTTCCCTTTCATAAATCCATGTTGACTTTGTCTAATCCCGTTGATATTTTCCAAGTGTCCTGTTGTCACATCCTTTATGATAGACTCTAGCATTTTCCCTACTACTGATGTTAGGTTAACCGCTCTGTAATTCGCCGTTTTCTCCCTCCCTCCTTTTTAAATAGTGGGGTTACATTTGCCACTCTCTAATCTGCCAGAATCTGCAGAATTTTGGAAGATGATAACCAACACATCTACTATTTCCATGGCCACCTCCTTTAGTACCCTGGGATGTCGATTTCCGGGCCCTGGGGATTTATCAGCTTTCAGTCCCATTAATTTCTCCGGCACTATTGTTTGAGTGATACTAATTTCCTTCAATTCCTCCTTCTCACTAGACCCTTGGTTCCCTAGTATTTCTGGCAAGTTATTTGTGTCTTCCCCCGTGAAGTAATTGCTTATTTGCTCTGACATTTCCCTGTTATCTATTATAAATTCCCCCATTTCAGACTGTAAGGGACCTGCATTAGTCTTCACTAATCTTTTCCTTTTTACATACTTATAGAAGCTTTTATAGCCCACTTTTATGTTCCTTACAAGTTTACTCTCATACTCTATTTTTCCCCTCTTAATCACTCTCTTGGTCCTCCTTTCCTGATTTCCAAACTGCTCCCAATTCTCAGGCTTGCTACTTTTCCTAGAAACTTTATATGACTCCTCTTTGGATCAATCCTCCAATGAGCTTGACTCCCCTTTGGATAATGAAATGGTGGAGGTGAAGGAGGGAGAGGCAACTCCACCTGTAGCTCCAGCAGGAGGGACATGGTCAAGCGGAGCCAGAACATGAACAGGAGGCAGGACATCAGACGAAATGCAGACAGGCTCCTCCATCATTCGCTCTGGTCTGCTGAGTGACTGTCCAATCTCTGCCTGATGTTCCGCCGCCTGTCGTTGCATCTCCAGCTTTGCTTTGGTGGCCCCTTCCAGAGACTCGGACTGAGTGGGCGGCTGGTCTCCAGCAGCCCTCCAAGTGCCAGAGTCCTGGGCTGTCCCTGCCTCCGACTGCAGCGGGCACATGTCAGTGAGGCTTTACCTAGAAAGTTGAGCCTAACCTATGGCTGTGCTGTACCGAAGTGTGTGTCTCTGAGCTGGTGGACGGTGTGTGTGAGCGCTGTGACTGTTCTTCTGGAGCTTCCTCTTCAGATGAAGTCTGTGGGATCGCATTGGCACTGGACTAGCTTGGTGGCCTCAATCTGCTGCTGCCTAGAAAATAGAGTTTCAGGTAATGAGCATGAGCTAGATAATACTCCATGTGACTCATTGTGGATGTCGGGATTTGACGGAGTGATGGAGCTGTGATCCGTACTAGGTTGCTGGGAGAGGCCGATCTCCCCTTCCCCACAAGACCAATTCCTGTCCCTCCCCAGCTAGCTCACCTGCAGCCTGCTCAAACTCAACGAAGGCAATGATGTCAGCTGTCCCTCCCCCAGTTTGCCATCTCTTACGCCTGGTGTGCGCCAGCTTGGCCTGTATGAAGAAGAAGGGCAGGTGATGAGAGGGAGCAGAGGTTGGGTGAGCCGCATGTCCCCCTGTGTGTGTGTGTGGTCAGCCCTCCCAGAAGAGCCAGAGGATGGAGTGTGAGCAACATAATAGATGGTTCTGAAGAGGAGTCATATAGACTGAAAACATTAACTCTGTTTCTCTGTCCATAGCTGCTGCTGCTAAGTTTTTCCAGCATTTTCTGTTTTTATTTCAGATTTCCAGCATCTGCAGTGTTTTGCTTTAATGTTATGATAGATGGGATGGTGGAGATGTGAAAGTCTTGGTGAGAGAATGAGTGTTGATATGTGTCCCCCGCTAATGGTTGTGCGAGACCCCTGAAGAGAGTAGCTGTCTGAGTGCACAATGCTATGATGAGAGTTTGATATTGGAGGGAGTTGAAGGATGACTCACCCTGGAGAAGTGAATGAGATCATTCATCCCCTTCCTGCACTGGGTGGCATTTCAGGCATGGCTGACCTCCCAGGTCAGAAAGGTTCAGATGTTGTGTTTCCTGCAGCCACCTCTGGGATAGAGCACGTGCTTCTGTGCCTGCAGGGCCTGGTGCATGAAGTGGGGTGTTCAGGCCTTCCTCTACTGGCTGCCAGACATCTCTTGCGGGCTGGAGAGAGTGGGATTGGGCGTTGGAGTGGCCCATAAATATGGCACCTGGGCCTTTGAGCCAGCCAGCTGACAGCAGCCGCATGAATCAACTCCGGACCCGCCTGGCGATTCGGACCGATATGCACCTTTGCAAAATTAATGAGGCTCCAAGTGCAAAATCGGTCGCGAGTTCCGGCTATTCCGAATGGCAGAGTGGGCATTGCTAAAACTGTCACTGCACTTAGTCTCATTGATGGAAAATTCCATCCAGAGACTTTGAAGGATTCCAACCTACTTGCTAGAATAGTTACCGAGGAAATGTTCGATAGAAAAAGAACCACTGAAAATAACAGCTGAACGCATCCCCATCCCCACTGACCCCCCTGACTCACCAACTATCCCTCCACCACCCGACTCCCCACCGACCCTCCGACTCCCCCCACAACTCTCCAACACCGACACCCACCTCACCCTCCCACATCCTTCCAACCCTCTGGCACCCCCACCCTCCAGCGCCTCCCCAGCCCTCCGACAGCCCCCCGACTCTCCAGCTCCCCGTGACCCTCCAACACCCCCCTGATCCTCCAACGTCTGCCCAACCCTTCAACTCCCCCCGACCCTCCAACGCCCCCTCATCCTTCGAAAGCCCCCCGACTCTCCAGCTCCCCCGACTCTCCAACTCTGCACCGACTCTCAGACTCCCCTTGACCCTCTGACTCCACCATGACCCTCTGATTCTCCCCCCAACCCTCCAACTCCTGTCCTGACCCACCAGCTCCTGCCTCCAACCCTTCGAATCCCCACCCTGACCCTTTGACTCCACTCTGACCCCCTGAGTCCTCCCCCGACCCTCCAATCCCAGTCCTGACCCTCCAGCTCCCCAGACCCTCTAATTCCCCACCAACACTCTGACTCCCCCCACCACCCCCGATCCTCCAACACCTCCCCCATCCTCTGACATCCACCCAACTCTCCGACACTTTTCCAACCCTCTGACAGCCCCCGACCCTCCAACTCCCCCTGACCCTTCAACTACCCCGCCGATCTTCCAACTCCCACCTCAGATCTCCGACAACCCCCGACCCTCGAACACCCACCTGACTCTTCGGTTACCCCCGACACTCCAACTGCCCCCTGATCCTCCAACTCACCCTGACTGCCTGAGTCCCCACTGACCCTTAGACTCCCCCGAAACTCTGACCTCCCAACTCACCCCGATCCTCTGACTTCCCCTGACTCTCCGATTCTCCTCTGAGCTCCTCTCTGATCCTCCGACTCCCCCCTACCTTCCAACTCCCCTCCAATCCTCCAACTCCTTTCCTTACCCTCCAGCTCCCCGGACCTGTAACTTCCCAGACCCTCTGACTTCCCCCGACCTTTCGACTCCTGTCCTGAACCTCCAGCTCCTCCAACCCTTCGACTCCCCCCGACACTCTGACTCCTCCGACCCTGTGACCCCTGTCCTGAACCTCCAGCTACCTCCCACCTCTTCAACTCCCATCTAACTCTTCGACTCCTCCTCAACCCACCAACTCCCCCCAACCCTCCAACTTCTACCGTGACCCTCCAGCTCCCCCCTGACTCTCCGACTCCCTCCCACCTCTCAAACTCACACCCAACTGTCTGACTCCCCCCCGACCTTCCGACTCACCACCTGACTCTCCAACTTCCACCCAACCCTTCAACTCCCCCCAACCCTCCAACTTCCTCCCCCCCCCCTGATCCTCTGACTGCCCCGACTCGATCTGATCCAACCTCACCACACTATCAGCCTGCCATCCTACCCACCTTGGCACCCTGCCATGCTACCCAGTGGGCACCCTAACCACCCAACCACCCTTTCACCCTAGCCACCCTGCTACCTACTACCCAGCCTCCCATCACACAACCACCTTACACCTTACCCACTCTGCCACCCTACATGGCTGGCACCCTATCCAACCAACCACTAGAAGCTGTCGGAGGGAGGACGGTGAGGCTGGGAGGTGGGAAAACGAAGGTGTCAGGGTGGGGATGAGGAACGAACGTATTGAGGGCATGAGGTTAGGAGGAGGGAAATGAGGATGTCAGGGGTGTGAGGTTGGGGGGTGGACAAAAGTGTCAGGGGGCTGAATTGGGAAGGGGGACAAAGATGTGGGGGCTGAGATTGGGGGGTGGGAACTACAGGACAAGGAGGCAGTAATGGGGGAACGTGCAAAGGAGAGCTCCTGCGTACTGCCTCCTGGGGAGTGAACTGAGGGTGGGCATGGTATGAGGGAATGGTGAGAATGACCCAAGGGCAGTGTGAGTTGGTAGGGTGGGAGGGTGAGGGTATGATGGTATCAGTAGGAGGGATGGCGAGGGTGGTTGGTTGGGACTCAGAGGCAGACATAGACCTTGGGGGTGGGAAGGAGGAGGTCAGGGAGGTTAATGTGGATGGGGGTGGGATTTTCAGGAAGGAAGAGATGGTGCATGTTCACCTGGACACCCCCGAAAGAAAAGGGCTGTGGCTGGTAGGTCATAGACGGCAGGTGGGATGTAATACCAAGGGGGTTGAAAGTGAAGGGGGAAAGGAAATGGGTGACCGGGGGAGGAGAAAGGATGTGAACTGCAAGAAAAACTGTAGCATTACCATTCTGGCTCAATTAAAACTGAAAGGAGAGTCTTGGTGGGGGAGATCAGGTGCTGCATGGGAGTGTGATAGATGAATGAGGGGAGATGCAAGTCAGCTCAGAATGTCGACTGAAATCGAACCCTAGCCGGCAGCAGTGAAAACGCCCAGGACATTGAGGTGAGCGTGATGCAGTAAGGATTCCTGGGAATGAAAGGATGGAGGCCCAGGTGGTTGTCAGCTGGTGGCCAGTTCACCGTACAGAAGGTCTTTAGGTATATGGCCATCATCCATCGATGAACATGGCCGAGCCACTGTCAATGTCATTGGCTTAGAAATGAGAGTTTGCTGATGGAATTAGCATGCTCCAGGACTTCTGAGTTGGTGGTTTTGTCTTGCTGAGAAAGGCCCAGGATATATCCGAGACAGCGAAGCTGGAAACTGTTCAGCCTTTCTCCTGCCCAGCATAGATTGTCCAGGTTCCTGTTGTAGATCCAGGGAGGAGGGGTGGGGGTGGCAGTGTTCAGGCAAATTGCAGCCTAATGCCAATGAAGGAAGGGCATAAGAGGGAATAGGACCAAGTTTCTTCAAGCTTGGTCTGACCATGAAGAGGAGCAGCATTAACCAGATCAGAGGCAGACCCTGATGCATTAGGGGTGCAGGGATGAAGATAAAGGGGTAGGAGGGCTCCAGAGTTTGAACCTAACACAAGCTTCACCAGCACACGCCATCGCCCTGCCAAGACTCACTTCCTGTTCTTTGGAGTTTTGCCAAAATGAGATGGAAATATACAAGTCAGCCTTTGTGCAGCAACTTTCCTAGCACTTTATGGCTTAACAGTTAACTATTATTTACAGCACAAACACCCAAGTGACCCATAAAGTGACCTTACTGACATAGGGGCCTCCACAGGTGACCACTCCTACAAGGTTCTTCCCTTGTGGCTATGGGTGAGCTGGAGGCAGGCTGCTCACTCATGCCTGTCTGGGCCTGGGATGCCTGTGACGACCGACCTTGTTGTACGCCTGCTGCGCTGGCAATGCTGTGAGGGCAGCCTCAGTTCAAGGGGCAAGACTCCACAGATGTTTCACCTGTCAGAGGAGCTGAGCAAGGGTGGATGATGATGATGGGGCCCAATGAGGGGTGGACCCGTCATCACCATCTATTCCCCGCTTCAGCCCCTTCCTGGCAGCCTGATCACTGAAGGGGACTACCAGTTGGGGTACAGCTGGCATCTAATCCACGCATCTCTGCACCATTTTCACCACTAACTGATCCATGCTGCTGCTTCTGGCATACATCCTGTGCATCTCAGTGCGCTGAATGATGACCCCCACAGCTCTCCAAGAGGTTGGCCACTCTCACAAGGAAGGAGTTCACATGCTCAAAGTACCTAGTCATTGTAACCCCAGACTGCTTCATGTAACTGTGACATATGGCCACACATCTCTCGCTGGTTCTCCAGGTAGAGTCACCTGTTTTGTGACTCCCAGGGCACTGTGTCTCCACCCTTTTGAGCAAGGCTGCTTTTGCCCTCCATTCTCTGAGGGGAACTGGCAACAGCCGACTCTGCCTCCTCTGAAACCTCCAGCTCTGGAGTGATTGGTGCTTCATCATGTGCCACCACTTCTAATAACACGTGAGGACCCACCAAGCTGTGAGTGTCTGCACCTGCGGAGGGGTGCACTGGTAAAGTTTGACAATATAAGCTCTGAAGTATCTTCCTCCTCTGTGTCTTCCTTCTCTGAGTCCTCAGGAACTTGTTGAGCGTGGAGTCCTGCTCCTCTGCAGCTGGCATGTGGGAGACATTCGAGAAGGTGGTGATGAGTAATCATACAGTCAACAGATGCTCCTTTAGCTTAAAATAATGAGATGACAGCTTGTGCATTGACAGCTGGTTGAACAGGGAGCATTGCCATGCATCCCCTGAACCTGGAGATGTTGAGATGTCTTCACCCTATCTGCAATGGACTCCCACTCTGTCCCCAGTGTCCCTGAGGCTGGACATTCTGGCCATGTCAAGCTCTTGGTCCTTGAAACATGTTAGTACAGCAAGCTTTGGCAGTCCATCTTCCAGGCATGACCTCTCATTCTCCTGAGTGTTCAACTCCCTTTTAGCTGCAAGGTGAAGAACAGTGCCATTCAGACAATGCCTCCCTCTCTCGCTATTTGCAGTTTCTCATTCGCATATAATATTGCAGACTGAACTTCAGCCTCCTGACCAGCAGCACTAGGGTTCTGTCTTATGCTTTTGGATCAGAAAGATGGTGGAGCACACTGCTCTCCCACAGTGAGGAGACCTCCAGGCTCCCTCAGGATGATCCTCTCTTTAATATATTGGTGACTGCTGACCAGGAGGCGTAACATCTGAGACTCACTTGTCACTCACCATGCCAGACCTAAGAAGCTCATTGAAGTATTGCCTGCACTGCACCCAGCTTATCCGACCACTCCTCTGTTGCTAATCTTGTGTGCCACCTCCAGCAATGCCACCTTGGTGAGTCCTGTCAGCCTTCTGTTACCTCTGGTAGGGAAGAGAATGTTCCTGTACACCCTCACCACCTCCAGCAGGACCTTTGGGGACTGCCTTGGCACTGGGGCTCTCCCTCCCCTCTGCTCAAGTTGTGCTTCTATTTGCCGGATTGATGGCAACCTCAGCAACGGTAGCTGCCCGCCCTCACTGGGGCCAATGCTGCCTTAGTCTCAGCTCCTTTCCTGGACTGCCACTGCTGATTCGGCAGCAAATCCGACTCTTGGCCAATTAATCGATTTGCAAATTAAAGTTGCAAGGTGTGCATGTTTCCCCTGGAAAGTGGGAAGTCATTGCAATGTCAGGAATCTGACCCTGGAATCGAAATCCCACCCATATTGTCCAGCAGGTGGTGGCCGGGTCTGCACTGCTCAGGTTACCCTGGCATTCACTGTGGCCTAGGCACCGGCTGCATCACAAGGTGAACTTCTGTTTTCTTCCTTTTCCAAACCTTCTTGTTTCAATCCCCTCCCATCCAGCGCCCCATTCCCCTGCCTTGCCCCTACCTTGGTACTTAATGAAAGGTTGCAGTTGGCAAGGCTGAAGACCCATATGCAACAGACCATATGGGTCAACTAGCTTTCTAGGCAGGAGTGTTACCAGCAGCGTGTCCCATTACAATGAGGCCTGAGGCCCAGTTTCTGCTGAGCCTCTGGCCTCCTGCTTTGGACACGGACTGGAAGCTGCTTAGTGACACCCCCAGAAACAAGCCGTACTGAATTTCCACCCCCAACATTAACTAAAGCGTCATCGAGATCAAAAGCAATAGAGAATGTCTCATCTGTTTCCTGAAGAACATTTGGCCCTATCCTCACATGACAGAGTACTGACATACCGACTCATTAGCCATACTTCGAGCAGCAGAAAATGCCAATGAAAATTCTTCTCATTTCAAACTGATTGATGAGACATCACATTTTAAAGCATGAATCACCATTTCTGCCGACCATGTTTACTTCGTGAATCACAGCTCTGCAGGTTTTGGCAAAAGTAATTGTAGAGGGCCACAGTTTTGAATACCTTGGTCAACGAGTTATATTTGGATCTGTGTTTAGACAGGCCAGCTTGACATTCTGCAAAAAACATCACTATAGCAATTAGCTTGGTGTGGTAAAAGGCTTATTGCAGTGCAATGTTGTACACTTTGTACATGGCTGTCCTGTCCCTGACACTCAACAGTAGCTTATAAGGGATAGATCTGAGGCTAAATCAGTCTCCTCTTTATCGTTATTCATCCTGAGCCTGAGTGGCTGTGACTGAACTGACGTGTTAGCAATATCTTGGACAAGCAGTTATGTGGATATTTGAGTCGCACATTTGACATTTGTACAGATGGGGAGAAGAATTTAATTGATGGACAAGTCATTTGGACTTAAATAGAAAAGTGGACTTGGATTAATATGTGTGTATTGCTGCCATCGAATCTTCTATAGATGCTTTGAATTCCACATTGCTGGTTGCACATCATAAGCTATATGTGGTGAACAATTGCCATTGCTTACGATTACTCCGCGAGAGATTTAAAGTTTAGCTTTCTGAAGTGGTCTTTCTTACCCTCAGTAAGTGCTTTTTTGACTTGGAACTCACTGTAAATCCTGCCTTGTTTGTGACCCTGCTTTTGCATACAGCAACAGGTGACATTTAAACTTGAATCACGGAACCTGAGTACAGTCAAAACCACCTCTCCTCTCATGCTTAATATCTCCAGCTGGTTACATTTAGATCAGTATCCTATCTGTATAAATAGATCTCCAGAGGACGAGGATGTCCATAAGTGCAGTTTGTGTACATGCCCCTCCCTCTCACAATGTTGAAATTAAGGGACAGAATTTGGTGAGCACAGGGTGCACAATTTCCTGATGTGCCCTACCAGTGGGTTCACTCTTGAAAATTTACCCTGTTGTGTCTCGTTCAGAGATAGCAGCATTTCTCTGCAATTAAAATAACTTGGATTAAAACTGTGAGGTATTTAAAAGCGTTTGTCTGAAATTCCTCTCGGCGTTATTTTCATAGTTAACCAGGTTAATGCCAATGCTAAAGGTGCAGAGGGAAAAATTCCAGACAAAGACATTTAACGTTTGTATACTAATATCCCAGGGTGTAATTTTGGGCCTAAGGGAGATTATAAGGTAAAAGAAAAACTGTGCACACCGGGTAAAGCTGCCAATTTGCTTACATCTGGCAGTATCTCACTTGTATTTATCCCTGCCAACTCTTGTAAAACCAGCCCTGCTTATAGCACATTTAAGAGGAAGGATAGTGTTTTTAGATGAAGGGTGGTTGTACATTTACCTATAGGTAATCTGATGAGTACAAGTTGTATAAATGTTTTCCACTGCTTATAGCATGAGGTTTCTTTTCTTTCTTCCCTATTTTTGCTGCCAGCATATGCTAGTGCCCCATAGCCTAGTGCAGCCAATATGTTAGTGCCCCATGTCCTAGTGCAGCCACACCCCAGTGTGCAGTGAGCCACACAACACATGGCACATCTTTAGCGCTTTTCTTTCTTTTTTGACATGAAGACCATTTTGCAGAAGGATATTGCTTGATGTTGGTGTGCCTGCTTCGTCTTGAACTTTAATTTTGTTACTTGCGGGCTACAAGGTAGCAAGCATGCATATTTAGGGGTCTTAGCACTGGGCTTTGTGGAGTGTTCGGTGCTTTTGTTAAGAACAGAGGAGGATTGGAACCAAATAGATGACTGAGCAGAGCAGTGAGCCAAGTGTGAAGTAAGGCCTGACTTTGTAGCCTTGAGTATTTCTGTAAACAGCTAACAGAATACTAATGAATAGAACAGTGAAAGTATACAGTTCTTAAACGGTTTTGTAGCTTTACGAGGACTTAATGCTTTGTCAGTGTGGGTGGCAGAACTTTGCCTTTTCAAAGCCATTCATAAGAAAAATGTTGTCTTAAAGCAGCATTTTATCAATAGCACATATGCTCAAGCCTCCACTGACGGCAAAGATTGAGTTTGTTCAACACGTACATTTTTCATTGTGTGTCTCTTTGTAAAATGTTGGTATTTGATTCAGTTCTCCATTGAAAACCTGGCATTGTCAGAAAGGACAGGGACCCGAGTTACACACTGGCTAAGTTCTGACATAGATTCACTTTTTAAAAACACTGAAACATGAAAAGTTAATAAGGATCACTAATTAGAACAATCCTTTTGATCTGTCTCGTTTGATTGTATTTAAGGGAAGGATGATTACCTTCACTTTGAACGCAGTGCACCCATCACACAATACTGATCTGTGAGTTCATTACTGTCATTCCCTATAAGGTGACTTCATAAAACACCAAATGGGGAGCAGCAAATTCCCAACAATAACTTGCATTCATACAGTGCCTTTAATAAAAATCCCCAGGGGCTTCACAGAAACATTCGTCACACAAAATGAATACCAAACCAAAGAAGGGGAATTTTAATGTGATCTTGCTCCGAGAGGTGGGGGGACCAGTAACATGTAGGGAACCCAGAAGCAAGTGCAGCGCATCTGCCAGAGACCGGAAATTTCTGCCCCGTTGATGTTGGTTGTCATGGTGAGCTTGAGTGGACAACATGGTAAGAAGGCCAAAAATCAGTTTTACGCCATCGTGAAACCCATCAATGACAGGCTGCCTTTCCTGCTGTACTACTGCAGGAACCTAATTTCAATCAACTTGAATCTCATCTTGCCTCCCTGTCAGAATCACCACCCGCCCCCACCCCCCATGTCAAACTTACCTCCCGTGTCAGTGTGACTTCAGAACGACGTGATTCACAACAGCATTTAAAAGACCTTCACCTGGCGAGCTGAATTCCAAGGGGAACTGGGAGGTAAGTGCAGCCCTCCCGAGGATCGCCTGTTCGATTTCAAGGAAGAGACGCCGTGCAGTCAGGTGAGGTCACGGGCAGGTCACGTTTTCCTGGTTGGCTGGCAGTGTTGCACCCCCGGCAATTGCTGCACTGCAGTTGGGGCGAGGTTGGGGGTGGGGCAGTGGGGGGTTGGGGACTCAGCACAGGCCGATGGTAGTGCAAAAGCACATGTTGGTGGGGATGGGTTGAGGGAAACGGCCACGCATTAGGGAAACTTTGTATAAGGTGAACATTCTTCCGCAGCTGAGACAGTTCAGGCTCAGCTGCATTGACACGCTTGGAGTCGCGCGTCTAGCTTATCTGTCCACTCAAGCAATGCAGAAGCATGAAAGTGCCATCAAATGCTCCTGAACTCAGCAACTCTCCGGCATAGACTGAAAATTAATCAGCGTTTTAGAGGGCTGCAGAATAATTGGATGACTGGGCAAGTTGTCCAATCTCCTAGCGAGAGCTGACCATGGAGCAGTGACTGGTGGAGGTGTTCACAGCCCATTGCAATATCTTCATTGAGTTTTGGACCAGTCTCCCTCATGGTTCAAGCTAACAGCGCAGCCTTGGAGGCAGGTTAGATTAGTACCTGGCCTAAGCAGAGAGTACAGCATGTAGTCCAGTGGGCAAAGCTGTCGCCAATCGGTCAGGTGGAGTGGGGAGGAGGAGGGTGGGGTTTCGGGCAGTCAGGTTGCACACAGAACTCTGGTCATTCAAGTGGTGGCCAGCACTCTCTCCGGCGTGTGTTAACGGACATTTAGACAGAGCCAGAATCGCACACGTAACCATGGGGTGTCCCTAGGAGATCAAAGCTAACCAATGCATCTTTCTCTTTCATCCTGCAGGAGGAGCCTGGAGCCTGGAGACCTAGCTGTATGCCTTGTGGTTTACAGGGAGCAGAGACCAAGGAAAAGAGATGGCAGAAGGCACCTGACTGGGCAGAGGGTGGAGCAGCACCCTCAGGAAGAAGGGGTGGTTGGGGCTCCTGCATACGCTGCTCAAAAGCCACTGTGAACTGTCGCCAGTTGGTGACTAGCTAAATCCAGGCTATACAGATGGCGGTGGTTATTGATGCAGATGACCGAGAACCAGTGTCACCAAAGACTGCGCATGTCCAGGGAACTGGTCGGTCATATTTGTCACCGGCTGCAGGATTTGGTGCCACGGGGACTTGGAGGGTGTCCATCCCCAGGGGTCATGAAAGTGACCGCGGCACTCAATATTTACAGCAGTGGCTCCTTCCAGGGCTCCACAGGTGACCTCTGTGGGATCTTGGAAGACTCCACACACAAATGCATCCAAGTCACAGATGCCATATTCGTGGAGGAACACAAATTTGTGCATTTCGCCCAGGATCAGGAAAACCAGGAAGCAAGAGTGCTGGGATTTGTGCAGATGTGAGGTCCCAGAGGTGAAGGGTGCCGTTGATTGCACTCATACGGCGCTTAAATCTCTGTGGCAATAAACGGTCAACCACGTCAACCACAAGGGCTTCCACAAACGCATCCTACAGGTCTGCGCACGATTTCCAGGGAGCGTCAATGACTCCTACATGCTCAGTGGGTCTCAGATCCCTGACATCTTCCAGGGTCCACAAAGGCTGCAGTGTTGGCTTCTTAGTAACAAGGGCTACCCATAGAGGATGTGGCTGATGACACCTGTGTGGCCTCAGAGTGCAACAGAGAGAAGGTACAATGAGGCTCATACTGCAACTCGCACTCTAGAGGAGCAAACCATTGGGATGTTGAAAGGTTCCAGTGCCTGAAGCGGTCCATTGGAGCCCTGCATTATGGTCCACAGAGGGTGTCGCATATTGTCATCGCCTGCTGCACCCTCCACAACCTGGCACTGCAACAGGGGAGGAGCTGGCTGAGGAGGAAGTGGAGGGGCTGCTCGTCTTTCTAATGAGGAGGATGCCAACAGGGATGAGGGTGAGGAGTTCCTCAAAGGTGAGGACAATGATGATGAGGACATCACATTGTCCAGATGAGAAAGGAGCGCTCGGGTGGCCTTCACAGCCGCTAGATTCATGGAGGATGATGCATCTGTGAACGTTTGACTCCTGTCTGGCTAATGGCAGATTGCTCTAGAACAGGGTCATATCATGGAGATGCACCGGGTAACTTTAATGTCCCCTGATCCTATAGCATCCTTCGTGAGCTGAACCCTTCAGGACCACACTGTCATCGGACACAGATGCTGTTGAGATGGGGGCAGCCACACCTCAAAGGTGCTGAGACCAAACAGAGAGAATGACCGAACTCTGTGCCGCTGGTCCAGGACATTCTGGCAGCAATGATAAACCCCATAGAGGTGCCGGCATGACCGATGTGTCCACTGACTGTGAAGGTTGCACAAAGCACAGGGAGGAGGTCCTGGAATGAGACGCCTGCATTTCTCTTGTGCAGGAACCAAACTTTCATTTCAGACTGACACAAGCGCTGCTCATTAGAACAAGGAGTCATAGACAGGGTGACATTGTTGGGAGTTTATCTACAATAATCAATATTATGTACAAGTGATTAATGCCTGTGCTCACACAGTGAAACTACATTTTCCTATCCTTCCTAGCCCTGCTGCTACATCTTGGTGCTCCTCTGACATCCATAGTGCAGGTGGAGGCAGCCCACTGACTGGTACACCCTGTCTGTCATGACCTTGACAGGCATCCTCTGGAGGGCCAAGACCTGGGGGACCCCAGCCTACTTTCGCAATCCTGTGGAGCTGGAGCTGCTGGGGTCACAGGAAGAGGGGATTCAGATGGGCCGGACACTCCCAGAGTCACCTGGTGGCTGATCTAGGGTGTGCACTTGCTGATTATCCTCCCTATGGGTGCACAAGGGCTCCTGGCTGATTCCTTGAGGAGAAAAGGAAACTGGAGTGAGGTTGAGCTGCCCTGCTCCCCTTTCGCACTGACACTGTTGGAGGCCAACTATAGCATCAGTGATGGAGTTCAGCCCTTGCAACAGTGCAGGACCAATGTCCAGGACCAAGGTCTCCATGGCAGGCTCCATCCTACCCAGTGTTGGCGCTATCACCTCAGACTGAAGGTGGATGGACCCCTCCATTGTGCCTTGCAATCTGAGGAGTGCAGTAGACAGCTCTACCTGATATTCCCAAACTTCCCCTTGCAGCTCCAGCAACTGAAGTACGACTGAGTCCAGAGGCTCCTCATCTGACTTGGACTCAGCAGATGTCTGGCCTCCAGCAGTCCTCCAAGTGCCTGCTGCCACCTGTTGTTGATCAGGCAGTGCAATGTGATCACTAGATTGTGACCCCGAGGCTTCTCTAGAACCTGGTCCCACCAAGACATGGTCTTAGCACTGGTGGAGGGTGTGGGTGAGGCTGTGACAGGTCTTCAATGAGGGTGTCATCAGATTCTTCTTCCGAGGTGTCTTCGGGCTTGATTCGAAGACCTGGGTCGTGGACCTCCTCAGCTGCTTCCTAGGTGTGCCTGTGAAAGCAAGGAGAGATAATTAGTGCATGGCAGGGGACTGACTCACAGCAAGGTTTTCCGATGGATGTTGCACTGCTGGATCTCACTTGGTTGAGCGCTGATGACCTCACCATCAGCACTGGTCCAGATTATCGTCCGTTAAGGCCTTGATGTCAGGCATTCTTCCACCAGTCTGTGATCTCTCCCTTTTGTTGTGTACCAACATGTCCTGCATGAAGACAGATGGAGAGAATGGAAGCAGGACACCTGCCGGGTCAGATGATGAGGATGTCTGGGTGGTGAGCGGTGCCCTGGACAGGATGAGGACACGATCCACAGGGAGTGTGTGTGAAAGAGTCTATGGCGATGTCCCTTGAACTGGCAGCGAGTGAGAGTGGATGTGTCATGGGTTTGTGAGTGTGCGAGCTGATAGTAATGTGAAGAGTGACTTACCCTGGTGGAATGAAGAAGATCATTCATCCTTTCTCAGCACTCGGTGGCTCTCCTCTTTTGCAGCTGATCAGCACTGTCACTGTCTCCCATGCAGGATTGGTGACCTTGATTGCTGGTCTTCGCACAGACCGGTGGTAGACGACCTTGTGAAGGGCCTCCACTGCATCCAGGAAGTGCCTGAGGGAGTTGTCGTTAAATGTGGGGGCAGCATGTTTCCCTCCTTTGGCATCCATGAGTTTCCAGCAGCTTCCAATGCCTTAGAGAGAGATAACTGTGCAAGGAGCCTTTAAATATGGCACCCAGATTACTGAAGGACTGAGGTGATGGCAGGGCAGGTGAATCAGGAGTGTTTCCTGGGATTGCATCACTAATGAGGCGAGACCCTCCGAGATTGGGATAAGATGGTGTGAAAAGCTAACATTGCAGTTGGCCCACCCACCACTGCACTTAGTGCAAGTCTGGACAATTCCGCCCAATGTCTTTTTACTCCAACCTCTATTTGTACCTAGTTTCTGGGTTTCCCCAACAATTAGTGCGAAAGGGTGTGTTGATGACCCACATGGTTCTGTTTAAACTGAACTATATAGAAGGACTGCAAAGATGGCAGTGAGGGATTGTGGAGGCGTGGGGAACAGAGAAAGCACATGTTGTATTAGATCCCAATATAGCAAGGCTGTACCTCAGTTCACTGCTACCTCCCTGAACCTGCTGGTGTGGCCTTCAAGGAGATATTCTTTCCTGCTAATGGGAGGTAGGAACCTGCCTGAGAGAGCAACAACACTTGGCTGGAGATTGGAGGTGAGCAGCAGGTGGTGTTCAAAGATACAATGCTGGAAGCAGCTTAATGACTTTTTCAGAGCAGGAATGGCAAGTTCAATTACATCCTTAGGCACGTTTCACTCCAACCTGCTCATTCTGCCTTTGAGCCTACTCCTGTACATCACTTCCTGCTTACCTTGAAATTTAACCCATCCCTCTCTATTCATGCACTTCCTCACATACCCATCTAGCCATCCACCACTGACACCCACCTTCATCTTAATGCAGCGATATACCTCTCAGTTAGTCACTCCCCGTGTTCTCCATCGATTTGATCAACATAGTCCATTACTCTCACTCATAGATCATTTCTTTCCCTCAGTACAAGAGAAGGGAACACAGAACATGAAGGAGAAGCAGAAAAGCAGAGGTGGCCCTCCAGCAATCTTGACAGTTATATCTGCAGAGGAGGTGGCACTGGAGATCAGTGGCTTCTCAGTGTGAATCGGAGACCTGCTGACAGAATTAACTATTACAGACTCGTGCCAAACATCACTCATTCCTGTCGACATGATATTAGCAGCCAGTGAAATGTCATTGACAAAACCTTCTCTCCTTGTCAATTCTAATTCATATCTTTAATCTCCCACAGGCCGTTTAATTTTCCCACAGTCGGTGATGCATGAGGGATATGAGGTCACGCACTTTGAGGAAGCACCATCAATACAGGCCATTGAAGGAACTCAGATACTCACCCTGTGGTAGGACCAGTAAGGAAGATAGTTCACCTTGTGTCTCACACAAGTCAGCAAGAACTAGATAGGGACAGTCATGGAGAATTTATGTCGGAGACCACAGAACACTCCAAACTCTGCTCAGGTAGACACAGTTTCTGTAGCTTGGGGGCTGTCGACAAAGAGGATGTTTCTGGGGCAGCAGCAGAGACTGTGCAATGTACTAGCAGGCATTCCAGTGGCACAGTGAGCGTTATTGCAGAGAGTTTGTAGGAATCCAGCGCAAGCATGAGTAGCGAGATGTCGCAGGCCTTTGTGATGATGTTTTTGTCCATGGAAAGATTGGCTACATGCAGGAAGCATCAAACACAGCAGTTCTGAAGTAGGATCAATTTCAGCACTTTTAACCCCACCCCTCCTTCACCCACTGCTAAACCACTCACTCTTGGGAGTTAAAATTTCACCCATTAGGAGAGATGCCTAGAATCTTGGTCAAAGAGGTGAATTTTAAGCCGGATATTAAACGAGGGGAGAGATAGAGGGCTTTGGAGTTGAAGGTATGGCCATCAATGTTGAGGATAAGGCAGGGGAGATGTTCAAGAGATCAAGAGGCCTTCAGGAGGCTAAGCTTCCTTCAACAGCAGCTTCCAAACCTGTGACTTGTACCATTTAGAAGGATAAGGGCAGCTGTTGCATGGCAACACCCCTGCCTGCAAGTCCCCCTCCAAGACACACACCATCCTGACTTGGAATTATCTCACTTTTCCTTCACTGTCACTGGGTCAAAATCCTGGAACTCCCTCCCTGACAACACTGTGGGTGTACCTACACCACATGGACTGAAGCAATTCAAGAAGGCAGCTCACCACCACCTTCTCAAGGGAAATTAGGGATGGACAATAAATGCTGGCCCAGCCAGCGACACCCACATCCGGTGAGCGACTAAATAAGAGAAAAAAGACCAGAGTCAGAGTAAAGGAAAGTTCTAAGGTGGGGATTTGAAGGGCTGAAGAATATTTGTAGAGATAGGGAGACTTATCGAGGCCATGGAGTGATTAAACTTTAGGCTGAGAATTATAAATCGGAGGCATTGGGAGAGAAGATGTAATGTTTTATTTATGTGTACATATGCATGCCGTCTATTGGACTTGTTTAGCTGTGGCATTATCAGATGCCTGGCACTAAGACTGACAAGCTTGGGAGGAGATGGACTGGCTGAAGAGACAAAGAAGAAGGAATTTTATTTAAGAAAATAAATACATTTATAACCAAATCACAGAAACAGATTATCTGGTCATATCTCATTGTTGTTAACGGCACCTTGCTGTTCTGTACAAATTGGCAGCCATGTCTACATTACAAACAGCGACTGTACTTCAAAAAATAACTCATTGGCTGGAACGTGCTTTGGGATAACCTGAGGGTGTGAAAGGGGCTTTATAAATGCAAGTCCTTTCTTTCTTATGACAATTTAAATCAGCAATGACACAATTCTAGCACTATGTCATACGCCTTCTTTCTTGCAAGTAAATGGAGTGCAACATCTAACTGAGAAGTATCTTGTTTCATGATGTATTGTTGCTGGCAGTATTATCTTTAAGAGATCTGGATTGTGCAGGATATAAATTGATGCCCAGGACAACACACCAGTCTTTGGAAGTTGGATTTGAAAGTGAAGTGTTTGATGTTGCTGCTGATCTACAATCCATTTGACTTGGAATGGGGGTTATTACAAAATGTGATTCTAAAACCAGTTATTATTATTCTACATAATATCAGATAAACTCAGCTCAAGCACCTTGAATGTAATATAATATATACAGAGCAAGACCAAGAAATTCCTTATCTGAACCCTGGAAATGTGCTGATGATGATGGTGATATATTGCTTGATGTAATGTACACTGCATACTTATATTAACAGAAACCCATCCATACTCATCGTTTCAAGTTCCAAGCAGGAGAGCTCTTTTGTCCTGCATTTTACTGCAAAATGAGGGTCTTTGAATGAAAGTGAACACACAAGTAATGCAGTCAACAAGCACGCAGTTACAAGGTCATGACACAGGGTTAAAAAGAGTGACCTTCAAAATGTTTGTTTTTGAATTCTCCTCAAGTAGTAAACATTTTCCCGATCCTGCCTAGCTTGGAAAATGCTGATCATGTTGGATTTTCCTCAGCCTGTTAGATACAGTTCACCCAGGTGGAAAATCAAATAGTGCTTAAAGGAACGTTGGGAGAATTTAAAAGAATGTGGTCACTTAAAGATAAGTGACTTCTTATGGGGGGGGAGAGGTGGGGGTGAAACGTTTTGTTAGTGTTTTGAAATTCTGTATATATTTTCAATGAATGTTGTGACAGAGGCTGTTTGGGTCAAAAGATGGCAAGCTGAATAGATGTGGAGACAAGGGGCAGGGTCTGTGGGTAAGCCTTTTTGATGGCTGGTGCACTGGAGGTGCAGCAGGAGATAGCTCTAATGAAGGACGCCCTGTTTGTCACTCCCGAAAGCAGCAGGCTAAGTAGCAATGAAGTGATTTTGTGCAGTGTGTTACAGTTCACTCAGCGATTCCGACTTCTGACATGCATGTTGTAGTCTGGAGCTATGGACAGTGATGGTCGAGGCTCCAACTTTTTTTCCATCACATGGCTGACCAGAAATCTCTCCCACTCTTGCTGCCTGCTGTTGGCGTGTGTTGGAAGGATTTGCAGATTGATAATCAATCTGTTTGGCTGCATTAAGTCCTGGGGTGGGACTTGGCTGTGTAGCTTCTAGCTCAGAGGCAGGGAACACTACCCACTGCACCGCAAGATCAGCAATATCATCTACTGTCATGGAAGTCGTCCAAACAAACTATAGGATGGCACACATTAAGGATAAAGTCAAGATATATCTTCCCGATGACCCAAACATGCATGCCACAAACAGCTGTCAGGCAACCTGCGGGTCCATGCCAAGCCTCCCACAATCCTACTGTTCTTTAGCTGTTGAAGAAGTATATCTATCGGGCACACATCACATCAGTGCCTTACAATTGAAGATCATAGCCTGCTGAAAAGCACTGGCATAACATAACTGCAGATCACTGCACACAATGGTAACAAGAAGCCTTAGGTTCACTTGGAGGAAACCATTCTCTAGAACCTCGCTTGCAAGAATATCAAAGGAAAAGTAGGGTCAGTTGCCATAGTGACTAAGGCTTGTCACCATGCAACAGAGTAAAATTTTACCTCTGGCTCTGTTTCCTCTTCATCCTATGAAGCCTCTTCTTCCTCCTCCCAGAGCAGTTATGTGCTGCTCCAAGTCCCACTACCATGTGGAGTGGGCACCATTTTAAGTTCTGGTACCAACATCCCATTGTTTAAATGACTCCATCATCAGAATTTAGGATGAGGTCTTTGCCAAGTTGCAAAGCAACATATATCAACACTCCTTTATCATCACTAACTCAATCTTCTGGGGCTCTCCCAAATGCATTTTCTCAACAATCTATGACTGAAAGCACAAGTAGCAAACTGCTCTGAAGCTGAACACTAGGAAATGTGCAGGGCCAGGAACAACTTGAAAATGATTGTTGTCCGTCATTACTTTGCAAGTCCCTGATGGGCTTCTCTCAGTGGGTGTGGCTGAGATCAGAAACTTAGAGAATTGGGATACTCCAAGCATTCCTGCATTCCATAATTTGTGAGTTCAGATTGAAGATGAAAAGTAATTCCTTTCTTGGAGGTCCAAGTTGATAACAAGATCAGATTAATATATCTTTGGAAAGATAATATTATCCTCAGTCATGAAGATTTTCTAAAGATCAAGAAATGAAAACCATTTAAAACCTGTACTTGTTTAAAGAAATCAAGAAAAATGAATGACTACCTGGAATTAGCACAGAAAGAAATGAAGAGATCTTATCGTAAATGACCTCAGCAGAAGCAAGCCTGCAGTGTAAATTAGAGAATAACAGCTTTAATGTCTTGTAATATCCTTAAGCTGTATTAAAAGACATTCTGAAGCATATCAGAGATAACATCTAATGAGGCATGCAGACTAGGAACATTGTAGGTTTTTAATCCCTGATTTGTGCTGAGTTAGCTAATCTCAGTTGGGAAATTAGTTGGGATGCTGCAGTTGGCCTCAGTGTCCATGAGCAAGGGAAAGGGAAAAGGTCTGTCACCATTTCTGCTCCTTATCCCGCAGCTCCTGTTGGAAAGATCCTAATTGAAGACCTCAGGAATTGAAAGGTAAGGCTGTTCTGTGATTTCCCTCTCCTCAGCCAACTGGTGTTCCAACATTCACTTGGGTTAAATTGATCATTTTTTCTGACATTCCTGGTAGCTACCTGAAACAGACACCATGACCTTGCACATGATAATGAGTAGCCTAGTGTTTGTTTAAGAACCCCTCTGGGAAGTTCGGCTGCCTTGACCAGAGTGCGCTCTGGACCTGCTCCACTCATGTTTTTCTGGCGTGGATGAGGCCTAGCAAGCATCCACCAACAAATTAGTAAGTACAGTTTTTCTAACGCTCGACATGGAGCCAGGCGGTTCCACAGCACACCTGGGGGACATTTCTGGCCCAAGTTCACCCCACCCCAGCACTCAGCTGATGGCTGCTTCAGGCGAGGCAGGAGAATTGTGGTAAACAATGCAGACCATTCTACAGTGCCTTCATAGATCCCACCAAGGCATTTGATCTCACTGGCAGAGACACTCTTCCAACTGCTGTGGAAAATAGACAGCCCTCCTGGACCTTTGGGTGGCATTTCTTTTTTCTAGGAGAATGTGCACAACTCCATCAGTTCCAATGGAGCAACATGGATGCAGGGTAAAACAGGGCTGGGTGCTGGTGCCAACTCTCTCTGGGATATTCTTCTCCATGCTGCTATTGTATGCTTTTGGCAACTCAGATGAGGATTTCCACCGCATGCCAGAGCTGACAGCAAGCTGTTCAACTTGGCAAGACTGTGCGCCAAGACAAAGGGCGTAAAATCTGAGTCCGTGAGTTGCTGTTTATTGATGACACTGCACTGACATCACATACTGAAGCTCACTTGCAACAAGTTATAGATTAGTTCTTGCAGGCCAACAAGGAGCTTGGGCTGACAGTCAGTGTCACGAGGCCAAGGTTATGTGGGCCAGGACATAGAGACTCCACTTTCCATCAACATCGGCAACCTCACTCTGGATGTCATCAGCAACTTCACATACCTTAGATCAGCAATCACCAGCAACCTGTCCCTTGATTCCAAAATCAGCACCAGGGTTATCAAGGCTGCAACAGTCATGTCAAAGTTGAGAAGGCGAGTGTGGATCAACAGCAAACTAACCAAAAATACAAAGTTCTGTGTATACCAGGCTTGTGTTCTCAGCACCCTCCTTTCCAGTCACAACGCATGGACAACTTATGCAAGCCAAGGAAAGTGGTTGAATTGCTTCCACCTCCACTTCTTCAGACAAATATTGGGCAGAACAGAGTGCCGGACACAGAAGTACACCAGCGTGCAGGGATCCCTAGCATGTTTGCTCTCTTGAATCAGCGGTGACTCCATTAGCTGGGACATGTGAGCTGAATGGATGACAGCCGCTTTCCCAAAGACAAGCTTGCTATCGGCACGAGGTCAATAGGTCACCCAAGTCTGCGATACAAGGCCATCTGCAAGTGACACCTCAGATGGCTGGGGTCAGAGTCGATGCATAGGAAGCCCTTCCTGCTGGCTGGAGTGCCTGGAGACAAACAGTCAGGAAGGGCATGGAAAAAGTAGAGGATAAATGACCAGATGGCAATAAAGAGAGCCAGTCAGAAGGAAAAAACCTCAGTTGACCTCAGGCCAACGTTACTCATCTGTGCCAGCTGTGAAGGAATTGGCACTCATCAATTGGCCTTTACAGCCACTACAGACTATGTTCAATTAAGAACCGATATACCCACCAGGCGCAGTCCCTCGCTTCCCGAGATGGATGGATGCCTACTACTACAAGCCAAAGGCTGGCACTGCTGTACTAGTAGCTTGTTTAACTGGCAGACTCCATGTGTAATAGTGAGTGTCAGCAGGGTATGAAACTGTGGTGGCCCCTTCAGTCACCAGACAGCATTTCGCATGTGGACATTAAACTCCAGCAGAGGTCACAGGATGACAATTGGGAGCAGGAATTCTATGGCAGGATTTTGAGTTCGGCATGCAGGGGTGGTCGGTGGGCCTGGGAGTGGCCGGGAAATGAGCCTCCGTCCACGATTCCATGCTGGCTGGCCAATGAAAGACATGCTGGAAGGCTCAGCACTGCTGGGGTGGGGGGCAGGAGGAGGACGAGCGTTGAAGTCAGCACGGGCACGGGGAAGCACTCACAGGAGGGGAGAGCTGCCTCAGGGAACTGAAGAATCCAAAAGCCATAAATAAAGAGTTTAAAATGCTGAAAAAAATGTCCACGCATCAGAATAAGCCCTAAACATATGGATGCTGAAAATTCTGTCCAAACTTTTTTATCTTTTTCTAAATTAATCTCGGAAACCTCATCCCACCCTTGGATGAGGTTTCCTCAAAAAGGCAAAGGCCACCTGACCTATTTGTCTGCCCGCCAACCATAATATTGGACGGGCAACAAAAAGTCCCCGCTAATTGCAACACTAATAGCCTTAATAGGCCTATTCATTGTCGGCGAGTGCGCTGCTGACTGTCACACAAGCCTGCTGACTGAAATATCGCACGAGTGCACAATGACATCGGGACACTCGGCCGCCATCATCAGGCGCTATTTCACGCTCAAGCGTGTCGGGTGTACTCCCTCGCACCAACCAAAAAATTCTGCCCTACGACTTTCAATCTTCCTTACCCTGGGAATGCTGAGGCCTGTTCCAGTATCCACACCGCAGAGCGAGTCTTCATGGTTCTAAACCTCTCTCCTCCAGGATGAAAAAGATGTAAAGGCAAATTATCCATAATATGCAAAAAGGTAGAATTTTATTTTGGGGCCAGTTTTGCAAAATGAGGTCATTTTCCCTCTCCCATTCCATATACTTACAATTGAATATGAGCAGTTGATCAGATCTAGTTCGATTTTAATTGAATGACCATAACTGTTGCGGTTAATAGTTTATCACACATATCTATTTTCAGAATTAAACAGTAAGGATTATAACCTGTCTTAAAGAAACTGGTAATAAAGCCTCATAGACTGTTCAAAGACCTTGAACATTCCAACCTGCAAAAAACACATTTATGTGCAGACTAATCTTTTGTCTTGGTGGTACTTTTCTTTCAAAGGGCTCTTTTGAGTCTGTGGCCTGCGATTATTGTGACAGTGATCGTTTGGAATGATAAGGAGCTTTATCGTCAAAAAAGTTGACTTGGTAACTAAGCCAAAGGACAACAAACCAGTAGTTTCTCTAATTAACCAGGTACATGTCACTCCCTCTCAATACCTTTCACAAAGCTACAACCTTTGAAAGAAAAGTGTTTTTACTGCAGGCAGCTTGGCAACAAGGGAAGGGATCGAAATCACAAAGAATGCGGAAGCTAGAAAGGTTGGACATTTTTGGACTATAATTTCCTCTATTCAGTGGTGTTAATGAAAAAGTTGATGTGACTAAAATCTGCTGCATCATTAGTGAAAAGTGCTAATACACTATTCTTCCATTCACAGTTCTTTTAACACTCCCAAAATTGATTAGCAAACATGAGAGGGAAAAGTTGAGAATTTGATGGGCTCGTGCTTCTTAAGGCCTGAATATTATTCTTCATAAAAAATGCCCAAGCATTGCTCAAATGCAATGATAGCGAGAGGTGATATTTTGCCCCATTTAGTTCAGGTCAGGCCTGGTATTAGAGCTGCAAAAGCAAAAGATTGTAAAGTACCATCACAGCAGCAATGAGGAGACATATACAGTGGAGGCATGGCTGGGGGTCTAAGGGGTTTGACTGAGTCCTTTGATGTAAATGATGCTCATATGAACAGGGAGGGAGAACAACTAAAGGAAAGAGAAAAAAACCTTTTCACCTGCTTGAAAAGTGATGTCCAACAAACACATTTATCAAGATCTCAAAGAACAAGTAGAATGGGATTGCTGCCAAACTGCCTCTAATAATACAGATTTTGTCAAGTAACCTCCAACAGGACTTCTAAGCTTTACTTCCATTTGGTGCTAAGCATGAAACATCTTTCCGATAAAGATATAGCCTTCCAAACTTCATACTAGAATCACTAGAAATGCTAAACAAAAAAGGCCTGTCTGCGCTCAGGGCGAATTGGCAGATGGATATTTTTCATTGAGATGGAGCTGTGAACACTACTGTTAGGCCCCTTTACAAGATGACTGGGAATCCAGTGCTCCATTGGTACACTGGGACCCAGATTTTCACCACAATGGAGAGGCTCCCTATTGTGGCGAAAATCTGGAAATGGCTAAAATTCCTAAGTCCTACTCCTGAACCCGATATTTGCCGTCTTTGCAGGGGCAGGACTGGCGCAGGAACAAATCACAGAGGCCGTCGGCCATTTAAGCCACCAGTTGCCTCCACTGACTTCTGATTTTTGCACCCCAGCTACATGAATCCTGGAGTGTGCAAAGCAGACCAAGTAAAAGGAGTTCTAAACCTGGTGGATTCTTTGGATAGGCAGGGTGCCCCTTTGGAGAGGTAAGGAATCCCTTTGGATAGGGTCCTTGGACACCTTCGAGAGATGTAAGACACCCTTTGGGAGAGTTAAGGCACCCTTTGGGATTGTTAACATTAAAAATGGTTATGTACGTTTTATGCTTAAACTCATTGGAACTATCCAGCTGTCAAGGAATTGTCAAACTGTTGAAGAAGTGTCCAAACTGTCAAAGCTGTCCTGGAAATGTCAATGCTGTCAAGGAAATGTCCAAGGGTAATAGATGAAGTATGGAGGGGGTAAGAGTAAAGGGTAGTGGGTAGGGAGCATGGGTTGGCATGAATTGGCACTAAGTTGGCATGGGGGTATGTGAGGCCATGGTGGGGGTGGGTGGAGGGGATGAGTTGACATGGGGATGTGAGGGGCCGAGGGGCCACGGGAGTTGGTTGGGGGCATGGGTTGGCATAGGTTGGCATGGATGGGACATAGGGAGTGTGGGGAGCGAGGGGAGTGAGGGCTGGAGGAATGTTTTTGTTTTATTATTTGCTTTATTCATTTAATCAATGCTGGAGCACAGGGCAAACCTTTCACCCAGCCCACCCCCACATCCAGCAGCCTTCAGGTGTTCTGAGGTTGCCCTTCCTGACTCCTGTTTCAGTAACTCCCCCAACCCCCTCCACCCAACTGAAAATCTGACCTGTGGACGGACACGTTTAAAGGGACAGGTTCGCTGAGCTGGAAAATCTCTTAACTTGGTGAACCCAACCCCAAGACAAAAATCTGGGCCTAGGATTTGCCCAATTTTATTGCTATTCCTCCCAAAAAATGCAAAGTGCTCATCTGAATAATCTGATGTTTTATACTGGGAGTAAGTGGCCTGTTGCTTGAGAGATTTCAATGGATCATTATTCATCATAGGTTATGCTAATATGTTCATTATTCTAGACGCATCATTTTATTGCGCATTATGACAGATTAACTGTTTCTGGATTATTATTCTAAGTACATTTTTATTAACAGTTAATTGTTATGGGATTATTGTGTTGATTATTATTTTAGCTTCATTGTTTTAATGGATGTTTACCAAGGTGTGCTAGTAAATCATCATTTTAAATACATCATGTACTGGATTTATTCATGGGCCTATGCCTTCCAACTGGACATTTCTAACAGGAGGGAACTTCAATCCACCTCAGAATTACCTTCCTGCGCAGTTAATGTTTTGATTCTAAACTATATTGTGTGTTGCAGGCAGACCACTTACACTTGGCTGGGACCTGCTTCAGACTTCGAGTAAGAGGGCTGGATTTTCAGCCCGTCTGGGACTATCAATGCTGGTTTCATGGTAACCATTATTAAAGCTAGTTTAATGTTCCAGATTTATTTAAGTTAATTTAAATTCCACCAGGTGCTGTGGTGAGATTTGAACCCATGTCCCAAGAGCAAAGGCCTGGGCTACTGGATTGCTAGTCCAATGACATTACCACTTGGCTACTCCCCCTGGGGGCAGGTTCAGCCCTGGAAACAGTCCCAATGTCTGCTTCCTGTCCCTGGAGAGAAAGTCCTGCCCAGAAGTCTTGTTGCACGTTTGATGCGGTGTGAGGAAGAAGCTATTTGTGGAGTTGCTGAAGGAAAATACAGATTCACTGGGTGGGATTGTCCCCTCAGTGCACTAAATGCGATGGCAAGCTTGACAATCCCCTCTTCCTGTGACCCCATGACCCCCAGCTCCACAGGCTGGGGAGGGTCCACCTGCCCCCAGCAGGGCGCCCAAAGCAGGCCAGGACTCTCCAGGTCTTGGCCCTCCAGAGGAGGCCCACCAAAGACATCACAGGCAAAAAGGCAGAGCAGTCAACAGACTGCCTCCATGAGCAGAGCTTCCTGCTTGTCGGGCGGGTCAGTTGGGAGTGGGCACGGGTGGGTGCTGAGCCGAACTCCGCCCATGATTGGCTGCCTGCTGCCATTTTAAGTGGGCGAGCCAATTAAGCTGAGCGCTCCCTGTGTGGGCTGGGGGAGGAGGGAGAGTCAGGGCCTGGACCCTTTCTGAGCGCTACCTGTGTGGGCTGGGGGAGGAGGGAGAGTCAGGGCCTGTGCCCTTTCTGAGCGCTACCTGTGTGGGCTGGGGGAGGAGGGAGAGTCAGGGCCTGTGCCCTTTCTGAGCGCTACCTGTGTGGGCTGGGGGAGGAGGGAGAGTCAGGGCCTGTGCCCTTTCTGAGCGCTACCTGTGTGGGCTGGGGGAGGAGGGAGAGTCAGGGCCTGGACCCTTTCTGAGCGCTACCTGTGCGGGCTGGGGGAGGAGAGAGAATCGGGACCCGCGCTCTTTCGCACATGCACGTGAAAGAGAGCAGAAATCTCCCTGAGGCTCGGGGCTGCCTCAGGGGAATTAAATTCATATTGAGATATTTCAATAAAGAAAGATAAAAATTATTTAGACATGTCCCCTCATGAGCTGGCACATGTTTATGGATTGTGAAAAAATATTTATTAATTTCATGAAACCTTCAGAAACCTCATCCCACCCGTGGATGAGGTTTCCTGAAAACTGTGAAGGCTGCCTGGGCTCTGTCTGGCCCCTGGCGACATTAAGGTTGGACAGGCAACATTCATAATTACTGGAATTGGTTTTTTAATGGCCTTTACAGGCCTTTGGCAGTCTGGTGAATGCACAGCCACCTCTGGCACACGCCCGCTGCATGAACGATCTGGATGATGCGTGGTGATGGTCAGGACACACACGCGACCTCACCATGTGTTACTTTACACAGTGGCGTGCCGAGCCTGTCTCCACACGCCAACCGGAAAATTCTGGCCCATGTCCACTGTGGATGTCGGGAATGCACCCAGACATAGTGCTAGGGTTAGGAAACTTAAACAGCTTAGCAGCACAATGGTGGCACAGGTGTTCACAAAATGTGTATAATGTTCACAAATATAAATAGAATTGCACCCATTTCACATCTCCTCTTGTGTACGCCTCTTCTTTATGATGAACTGTGTTGCTGCCAATCAGCTGTGATATCATGATGCCTCATGCCACTTATCACAGAGGATGCTATCATGGGCCTCTTGTCTATATAGGGTGCTTCCATATCACCACAGCATGTGCCCCTTTTTCAGACCACTCTCAACATTATGCCTCTACCTTAATGTTAAGTGTGCTTGTGAAAGGAACCTTGTTCACATGCTTTGCAGGGTCATTTCATGTTGATTCTTGATTGTGTAGGATTGAGGCAGAGGTGTTCGCTTATCTCGTCTGCCTTCTTGAAAGGTGAAAGTGCAATGTACAAGGGGGGATGTGTTCACGCATGGAGAAGGGTCATATATCATGCAATTCCATGTGCTCCCCTCTGTCGTCCAGCAGGGTTTTCATGCTATGAGCCCATACGGTGTCGAGCTTCTTGAGTTTTGTGGGAGCTGCACTCATCCAGGCAAGTGGGGAGTATTCCATCACACTCCTGACTTGTGCCTTGTAGATGGTGGACAGGCTTTGGGGAGTCAGGAGGTGAGTTACTCATCGCAGGATTCCTAGCCTCTGACCTGCTCTTGTAGCCACAGTATTTATATGGCTAGTCCAGTTCAGATTCTGGAATGGTAACCCCCAGGAGTTGATAGTGGGTGATTCAGTGATGGTAATGCCATTGAACGTCATGGGGTGATGATTTGATTCTCTCTTGTTGCAGATGATCATTGCCTGATATTTGTGTGGCACGAAATTTGAATGAGTGGAAGCCTTTCCTGTTTGTATATTGCAGTGCCTTTTGCCGGGGAGCTTTTACAGCCACATGAGTGCAGTCAATGGTACCCTGCAGCTGTGAGAATCCAAAAATCACTGCAAAGCCTAGTGCTCTGGCATTCTGGCTTGCTTGATCTCTGTCGAAGTGGATATAATTGTCGGCCTTGGTAAAAAGGGCTTCTGTGACCTCAAGAGTGAACCTGAACATTAAGCTCCTGCAGGACAATGGGAGGGTTTTCCACACTCGCAGAGGGAGGGACCAAGCTGGTCTGGTAAAGAGACCTCAGCACTACCATCTTCCGATCTTCAATGATAGCACAGCACAAAATTAAAATGAGGAGAAGCTGTGCTGGTGAGGGCTCTAAGGGCCGATTAGAGGGCAGGTGCATGCACTGGGGAGGCCGATTAAAGGGGCACCCAACTGAACTGTGCATTCCCGAGTGAGGAGGGAGGCACAGCTGAGACATGTTCACTCAAGAGTGAACGCTTGAGTGATCCTGTAGAGGTCCACAGCATCAATGAGAAAGAGACGAGAGTAAGCAGCAGCCAGCAAAGGTCCTATTTCTGTCAATGACTTGTCAGTGAATGTGGGTTCAAGGGCTTTGTTCCAATGTTGGAAACTAATCACCCCGGGGTTCATTTCAAGGTGCGCCTTCCTCCACCAAACAACCCCCCCCCACCGCACCCTCCAACCCTTTACATGATTGACAGCTATGAGATTGCTTTGTCCAGGTGCTTCAATGTGCTGCTTTCAGCCCAGTCTCTTGGATCCTCATTCACAGCACTCTAATACCACACTCTTTGGAATACACATGAGGAAAATACTTAGTCAGGAACAGAGGCTACTTGACGGGGGGCACAGGCTTATCCTCTGTGAAGCTGCCAGTGGCATGATTGTTACAGGCATCTAAAGCTTGTCCAGTCGCCTGATTGCTCTGGAATGTATTACTGTTCTGGGGAATCTCCATACCGGGAACAAAGGGTTAATACAAGGAGATCGATTAGTGTCACTTTGCGGGATTAGTCTCAGTGATGAATGGGCATCACTGCTTCACTTTCCTGGTTCCCTGCACTGTCATTGAAAGACTCCTAACATGTCTCAGCTGTGCCTCCCTCCTCACTCGGGAATGCACAGTTCAGTTGGGTGCCCCTTTAATCGGCCTCCCCAGTGCATGCACCTGCCCTCTAATCGGCCCTTAGAGCCCTCACCAGCACAGCTTCTCCTCATTTTAATTTTGTGCTGTGCTATCATTGAAGATCGGAAGATGGTGGTGCTGAGGTCTCTTTACCAGACCAGCTTGGTCCCTCCCTCTGCGAGTGTGGAAAACCCTCCCATTGACCTGCAGGAGCTTAATGTTCAGGTTCCCCTCCCTCCAAGGAACTCCCTGTACTCCTTGATCCCATTGTGATTGTGATGGATAGCCCTTTCTAACCTATGGGCCATGGTAAGGTAGATGTGCCTATGCCAAGTGTGGACATCACCCCTCCCCATGTTGAGGACGCCTGTACAGTCTGACATATACCCTCCCCCGTATCCCCAAAATACCTTTCCCCATCTAAAAGCTGCAGATGTCTCCTGTGACTGATAGTGCCATTTGTGGCCCAGTATGATGCCAGAAACCCCCTGGACCAACACGTGTGATGTTACAACATCCCGGGCACAACATCCTGGGCACGACTGAGACTGGACTGACAGGACCTCCTCCTGCCTGGACTAGGACAAGGACAGTCTTTGCAAGCTCAACATTGAAGTGCTTAGAGTCATAGACTCATGGAGGTCTACAGCACAGACAAGTGCCCTTCAGTCCTTTGAGTCTGCACCAGTCAAACAAGAACCTAACTATTCTAATCCCATTTTCCAGCACTAGGCCCATAGCCTTGTATGCCGCAGCATCGCAAGTGCACATCCAAATACTTCTTAAATGTTATGAGAGTTTCTGTCTCTACCACCCTCTCAGGCAGTGAGTTCCAGATTCCCACCATCCTCTGGGTGAAAAAATTCTTCCTCACATCCCCTCTAAACCTCCTGCCCCTTACCTTAAATCTATGCCCCCTGGTTATTGATCCTCCACCAAGGGGAAAAGTTCCTTCCTGTCTACCCTATCTATGCCCCTCATAATTTTATGCACCTCAATCATGTCCCCCCTCAATCTCCTCTGCTGCAGGGAAAATAACCCCAGTCTATCCAATCTCTCCTCATAATTAAAATTCTCCAGCCCAGGCAACATCCTGGTAAATCTCCTCTGCACTCTCTGAAGTGCAATCACATCCTTCCTATAATGCAGATTCCAGAACTGCACACAATACTCTAACTGTGGCCTAACTAGCATTTTATACAATTCCAGCATAACCTCCCTGCTCTTGTATTCTATGCCTCAGCTAATAAAGGCAAGTATCCCATATGCCTTCTTAACCACCTGTCCTGCTACTGTAAGGGACTGGTGGACATGCACACCAAGGTCCCTCTGATCCTCGGTACTTCCCAGGGTCCTACCATTCATCCTGTATTCTCGTGCCATGTTTGTCCTGCCCAAGTGCATCACCTCACACTTTTCCAGATTAAGTTCCGTTTGCCACTGATCAGCCCATCTGACCAGCCCATCTATATCCTCCTGTAATCTAAGGCTATCCTTCTCACTATTTACCACCACACCAATTTTCGTGTCATCCACAAACTTACTGATCAACCCTCCTACATTCACGTCTAAATCATTTATATATACCGCAAACAGCAAGGGACCCAACATCAATCCCTGTGGAATTCCACTGGACACAGCATCCAGTCACAAAAACACCCCTTGACCATCATCCTCTGCTTCCTGTCACTCAGCCAATCCTGGATTCAATTTGCCAAATTGCCTTGGATTCCATGGGCTCTTACCTTCCTTATCAGTCTCCCATATGGGACCTTATCAAAAGCCTTGCTGAAGTCCAAGTAGATACATTGCCCTCATCTACACACCCGGTCACCTCTTCGAAAAATTCAATTAAATTGGTCAGACATGAACTCCCCTTAACAAAACGATGCTGACTGTCCTGAATAATCCCTGCCTCTCCAAGTGTAGATTAATTCTGTCCCTCAGAATTGCTTCCAATAGTTTCCCCACCACTGAGGTTAGACTGACTGGCCTGTAGTTCCCTGGTTTATCCCTTCCTCCCTTCTTGAATAACGGTACCACGTTGACTGTCCTCCAGTCCTCTGGCACCTCTCCTGTGGCCAGAGAGGTATTGAAAATTATTGCAACGCCCCTGATATCTCCTCCCCTGCCTCAATCAAC
The DNA here is from genome assembly GCF_017639515.1 of Carcharodon carcharias. Classification (NCBI taxonomy): domain Eukaryota; kingdom Metazoa; phylum Chordata; class Chondrichthyes; order Lamniformes; family Lamnidae; genus Carcharodon; species Carcharodon carcharias. The sequence goes on from NC_054487.1 coordinate 6,716,427, forward strand.
AGCCTGGGATACATTTCATCCAGGCCTGGAGATTTATCTACTTTTAAGCCTGCCAGACCATTCAGAACCTCCTCCATTTCTATGCTAATTTCATTAATTATATCACAGTCCTTCAGCCTGATTTCCATATCCATGTTGTCCCTTTCATTTGTGGACACCGACACAAAGTATTCATTTAGAACCCAGAGTTATGATCACTATCTGCAAACTGCTCCCCCACTGATATCTCTACCACTTGAATGGCTTCATTCCCTAAAATTAAGTCCACTTCTCTGAAATTTGCCTACATATCTGCTCTTCTATTTCTCTCTGACTGTTTTGGGGCCTACAGTACACTCCCAGCAATGTGATTACTCCTTTTTTGTTTTTAAGTTCTACCCATGTGGCTTCATTTGAGGAGCCTTCTAAGATGTCATCCCTCCTTACTGCTGGAATTGATTCCTTGATCAATATTGCAATACCCCCTCTTCATTTACCTCTTTCCCTGTCTCACCTGAAGATCCTATATCCTGGAATATTGAGCTGCCAATCCTGCCCCTCTCTCAACCACGTCTCTGTGACAGCAATGACATCATACTCCCATGTGTGAATTTGTGCCCTCAACTCATCTGCCTTATTCGTCAGACTCCTTGCATTAAAATAAATACCATCCAACCTTGCTAAACTCCCTTGTGCCTTAACTGACCTATAATTTCTATGCCTTCCAGACTCACTTGTTCTCTCTTCTAATTTTGGCTGTGCATCTCCCCCTGCTGAACCTCCTCTCAGGATCTCATCCCCCTGCCAAGTTAGTTTAAACCCTCCCCAACAGCATTAGCAAACCTCCCCTCAAGGATGTTGGTCCCATTCCGGTTCAGGTGCAACCCATCCACCTTGTACAGGTCCCACCGACCCCAGAAATGGCCCCAATGTCCCAGAAATCTAAAGCCCCCCCTCCCGCACCATCTCTCCAACCACGCATTCACCTGGACTAACCTCCTATTTCTATATTCATTAGCGCGTGGCACCGGAAGTAATCCAGAGATTACTACCTTTGAGATCCTGTTTTTTAATCTGCTTCCTAGCTCCCTAAATTCTGCTTGCAGGACCTCATCCCTCTTTCTACTATGTCGTTGGTACCAATATGTACCACAATCTCAGTGTCTGTTTGCCCTCCCCCTTTACAATGCCCTGCAGCTGTTCAGTGACATCCTTGACCCTGGCACCAGGGAGGGGAGGCAACATACCATCCTGGAGTCAAGTCTATGGCCACAGAAACACCTGTCTGTTCCCCTCACTATCGAGTCTCCTACCACTATTGCTCTTCCCCTCTTTTTCCTCCCTCCTCTGTGTAGCTGAGTCACTCACAGAGCCATGAGCGTAGCTGCTCTCCCCAGAGGAACCGTCACTCTCACCATTTTCCAACACAGAAAAATGGTTCACAAGTGAGATGCACCCTGGGGATTTCCTGACTACCTGCTGACACCTTTCTTCTTCTGACTCATGGTCACCCATTCCCTCTCAGTCTGCACTTCCGTAAGCCGTGGGATGACCATGTCTAAAAACGTGCTATCCATGAAACTCTCAGCCTTGCGGCTGTACCTCAGTGTCTCCAGCTGCTGCTTAGGCTCCGAAACCTGGAGCTCAAGTAGCTGCAGCTGGTGGCACTTCCTGCACATGTGGTTGGTCAGAGCGTAAGAAACGTCTAGGACTTCCCACATGTTGCAGGCGGTACATAACACGGGACTGAGCTGCCTTGCCATGCCTCCCGCTTCTTCACTCAGCGACCCTCCCATTCAGGCCCAAAGTCACTTATGTCATTCTGCTACCGGCTCTCTCCCCATCTTGGCACTGAGGATGTTTCCCACCGCCTTCTCCCCATCCCCCCCAGTCTGAGTGCAACCTCCCCCACTCTTACCCCCCAGTGGTGGCCTTGCGTTGCAGCCCCTCCCTTACCTCAGGCCAGTTTCCCTCCTTCCCCAGTAGAGACCTTGCTCTGCAGCCCCTCCCTTGCCTCAGGCTAGTGTTACCCCTTTCCTAGTGGAGGCCTTTCCCTGCAGCACCTTCCCTTCCCTCTGGCCCATTTCCCCCTTCCCCAGTGGAACCCTTGCCCTGTAGCAAGTTAGAAGCCACCCCAGCCTTACCACTGGTCTTGTAGGTAGAGGCTTTTCTCGGACACCCCTCTGAAAGCGATGCAGTGCTTCCTGCAAAGTCTGGTGCTGAATCTGAATTGGCACATGCTCTGCGCCATGCAGGTAGGTGAATGAACCTCGAAGTCATGGGCAGGTTGCCAGGGTGCACGTTGCTTAGACACCAGGGTGAAACACAACCGTCTAATTGGATAGCGAGTGTCCTCTTGATCCAGCGTGGAGAGATGATTCTGCTGGGCAGCCCTTATCATGAGATGCAAATGTATTAAAATGACATCTCCAACATGCGTGCAATGCGGTCCACCATTGATGGCTGGAGCAGACAATCCCAGACCACTTTTACAACAGCGGTAAACTGATTTTTCTGCTCTCACCTGCCATGATGTCCACTGTGGGGGGGGCCATAAAATCCCGCCCACTGTTGTACAAACCTTTTTTGTTACTGCTCAGGCTTGTACATAGACATAGAGCAAGAGCACTTGCATAGCTCCTGCTACCATCTTCTTCTTATCTCTGAAAGCTGGACAGATTGAATCTGCGCAAATTATGAGAAACATCTGCATTCCCCATTTTGTATAATTTGCATATGCCCAACCACCCACACAATGTGAGCATTTTTCATAAGCAGGGCTGCCCTTCATAAAGTTAGGAGGTGGGGGAGCCTTGGAATGTGTCCCTGAACACAATTCCAGCCCAACTGTTCCTGATAGGCTGGAAGATTGACAAGCTGAGGTCAGAGAGCAGAGGCCATTTTGCTGAAGGTTCATTATTCTAGGCCATTGTGCTAATAGTTAAATATTCGAGAAAGATTGAGTTCATGGATCAATTTTCAACTTACACTAACTGATTCATTCTCCCTACAGAATTGTAATTTCAGACCGGACACATTTCAAAAATACAGAAAAGCGGCCTCTTTTTTTTTCTGACAGGGGACAATATGGCTCCTAATTGTGATCCTTTTTAGCCAACACGACGCAGCAATACTCTTGTGGTTTGAGTTTATGCCAATTCTGACTGAACCAATTTTTTTTTATTGCAACATTTTTCAACAATTACCCTTAACTAGCCTGACTTTGAGAAAAGTTATACCTTAAGACAATATAATTTCACTAAGGTTTGCACAAAGATGATAAAAACATTTTAATGTCACTTATTAAAGGAAAACATCTGTGCCAGCAAACACGTAGAAGCATCTCTTTGCCAAGAGATTATTCTTTGCATGTCCGATCTTTTTAGCTATTCCTCATTTGATGAATAATGAAGTTTTCTTGTGTTAGTGTTAAAGAAATTTGTTGATTCCGATACATCAGTAGCTTTTACTCTTAGAATAACTGCAGTATACTTAATGATGAGACATCTATTTCACCAGATATAACTAACTGAACATAATCCATAACAATGTATGTTTCTGATTAAAATGGGAATTGTATCAGATATCACAGTGTATGTAGCAGTTACTCTAATTCTCTTTTTCAGTGATGATATGGAAATGGGTAACGATAATTAATATTAAGGAAATTACTATCAACCCTTCTACAACAAATTTCTCATCAGAGCATCAATGTAGTTTTCCTGATTCAGGCCAGGATAATGCAAAGCCGTTTACATTGTGGCCATGAGAATTGCAGCCTGAATGTTTGAGCCTGGAAACTTGGACCTAGGTGGAGCAATAAGGCTTGTTCTTAAGAATTCTTTAAAATTTTATTTTCTCCCTTATCTTGCTGCATACATCATTCTTGGGCTGAGAAGGCCCAAAGAGGACCTGCTCCCAATCACTGACTGTACTACTGTTTGACTGATGTTTCCTGTCTCCCCACAGGAAACCTTTGTGATTCTCCAGTTCCTTGTGGAATATCTGAGAAAAGGAATTAGTGTTGTGTGGAACTGAAGCTGTAACCCATTTCACAGCACTTTATACAGAACACTGAAGCAACTATTAGTTACCCCAAGTTGTGCTTTGTTGCAGTAATTGCTGATACAAACCTTACATAAAATTGTGACTAGGATGGACATATCTAACAAATATTGAAAAACCCTGGAATATAAACAGAAAATGCTAGAAATGTTCAACAGATCTGCAGCATCTGCGGAGAGAGGGACAAGAGTTAATGTTTCAAGTCAATGACCTTTCATCAAAACTGGGTTAAATCAGAATTGAGTTCAAGGCCATCGAGCTGAAATGTTAACTGTTTTTCTCTCTGCAGATGCTGCCTGGCCTGCAGTGTATTTCCAGTATTTTGTCTTGTCACAGACATGATTTTTGTGTTTTTTTACTGCCTGTGATCTGTGTGCCCTGTATGTGAGGGAAGTGTATTTTCTCACCCTCAGAGTGATGGTCCCAATTAAATTATTCCAGCAGCAAGCTTTTGTGTGAGTTTTTAAAAAAATAAAAAATGTTATTATCACACACTTGACCAGATGTTTTAAAATCTGACATCTCACTCATTCAACTCACGCATACTATCACACACACACAAAGATTAGATACAGATGAAAGTAAAACAATACAATTACAATTTATGATTGTCTCAGTCTCTTTTGTGGCAAGCCTATAGTTTCTTAGATGAGTTGATGCTTTAGTTGAAGTGAACGACTTGTAAAGAAGATTCTCAGTAAGTTGCAAAGTTCAATGTGGTAGAACTTCCAGCAGGTTGATTCTCAGGTGACCTCGAAATTGGAACAGGTTGATGGAGTCCTTCTCCCACTTTCAAGGTAATGCTGTTTATTATCGTGGCTACTTAGAGAATTTGCGGCTAGTTTGATAGCTCTCTGATGGAACTGTGTCTGGAGAACAGCTTCTAGCTGTTAATTTTACAAGCAGACAACAAAGTGACTTCCTCACCGTCTGACTGTATAAGTTCAAAGCCGTTTTTCCAAAAAGGGTTGGTGTGTTCATTACACATCCTATGTTGTTATTTGACGCTTCAAAAGTCACGCTGTCTAGTTTGGATGAGGGAAGCCAGGGAGAGTCATTGGGATCTATTCATATTTGTCAATGTTTCTTTTGTTCGTGGTGAAACAGAAAGATGGGCTGACTGGAATGCTACTTTTTTTGTTGATGATCCATCCTTAAATGAATGGATGTGTGAATTCCTTGGATGACTGTGAATGTCCACTTTTAATTAAATATTTGCTTGAGACTTGGGACTGTCTGGATCTCAAAATGCCATAGGCCACATGATTTGCAATGGCCATTTTAATAGGCTGTGGTCAAAATTTTAATGTATTGACCAAAAGTTCATAATGTACTAGAACATGATACTCTTTTTATTACAGATTTCCAGTAGTCACAGTATTTTGCTTTCGAAAGTCCCTGGCCCTGATATTATGGAGTGGGATGCTAGTTACGAGCACTTAAAAATGATATGGAAATTCTAGGGGCTGGTGAAAATTCTTTCTGCTGTACGAGTAGCAGGGCAGAACTCCTACCCACACTCTAGGTCAGAGACCTCACCCCAAATTCTGGGGCATGCTGTTACTTGTATCATTAGGGATGGGTGGCTGGCACTTACCAGAGTGATCAGTGCCAGCCAAGCTGAGCTTGGCCAATTGAGCCTTGGAAGTAGGAACACCATCTTCTAGAGGCCAAAGTGGGCTGAAAAAGAAAATGTATTATTTTCAAACTCTTCAGCTGCCACTGTATCCATTCCAACTAAACAAAGCTAATCAGCCCTCTCCAGAGTCAATGACCATATTCTTGTAATGGGTTAGGGTCTTTAGAATGCTGCAAAAGGACTTGAGTCAGCTCCCATTTGGCATGAGGCATTTCAAGTGCATGAAAGGAGGGATTTCTCATTGATGTTGAGTGCAGGGAGTGAGTGGAGGATCCACCTACAGCCACAGTCAACCAAAATTTATAGGCATGGCCCACATGGGGTGGAGTTCCAGTATAAGTGTGACTTATAGCTTTGGATTCTCAGCCCTTACTGCAAAGTTGAATGTTTCCCAGGATGACCGGGGGGTTTCTTGGAATCGGGGGTCCCAGTCTCAGGCGTTACTTCCAGCAGCCTTATGATTGTTTTCTGTACTTAACCACGGCATTTTAATGATCTATATACCTGGACCCCCAAGTCTCTTTGGACTGACACTGTTTCTAGCTTGTCACAATTTAGAAAGTACCCAGTTCTCTCATGTTTAGGTCCAAAGTAGATGACCTTGTATTTGTTTTCACTGAAATCCATTTTGCCCATTCACTTAATCCATCAATATCTCTTTATAATCCTATGTTCCATCTGCACTGTTTACAATATCACCTATCTTTGTGTCACTGGCAAATTTGCATATATGGCTTTCTATCCCATCTTTAAGTTCTTAATAAATAGTAAATAGTTCAGGCCCAACATAAATCCTAGCAGGACAGCTTTACCATGTGCTTCCAATTAGAAGACCTGCCCATTATTCCTACTCTCTGTCTTCCGCTCAGCCAATTTCCGAAGTTGCAGAGAGCGGTGACCAGGAGTGGAATTTTCAGTGCCCGCTGGCGCTGGGCATGTTTGGCGGCATGAGCAGACAATATGACCAGGAGTGGAATTTTCTGTGCCAGCTGGCGCTGGGCATGTTTGGCAGCATGAGCAGACAATATGGTGAGAAGGCCAAAAATCGGCTTCACGATGTTGTGAAACCAGTTTGCAACCCTCTGCTCTGCCCGTCAATGGTAAGCCTTGTCTCCCACTGTTGGACATCATGGACCTCATTGTAATACATGTGCATAAGCTCAGCTCACCAGAATCGCCCCCCCCTCCCATCGCTGGATCATCCAGGCATGCCGATGTGTTTCACAACTGTACATAAGCGATGTGTACCCTGGCGAGCTGCACTTCACTCAGTACTTCCAGATTTGTTTGTCTACCTTGCTTCAGGCAGCACTCGCAGTCACCAGCGTCAGGCTTCACAGACAGCACCACATCACTTTTAGCAGGGCTCACGGACAGGTCCCTACCTACCAGACCAGCTATAAAGCAGGGGTGGCTTTTTAACGACTGCAGGGCTAAGGCTTGCTTGGGGAAGGGGTAGAAGTGGTCTCAGGCATGGGAAGAGGCTGCAGGGCTAGGGCTGTACTGGGGAAGGAGGGTATCCCAGGGTGTGTGTGGGGGCTCATGTTGATCTGTGCAAGTGGCCTCAAGATGGTGAGGGCTGAGGAGGCAGTCTCCAGAGGAGATGAGGCCAGATGGAGATGTGAGGGTGTGTGAGAGAGAGTGAGTGGTGATGGCCCTTGAGCTGGCAGTGAGTGAGATGCCAGTGAGTGTGTGATGGGCTTGTGAGTGTATGGGTTTAGAGCGATGAGATGATTGCCTTACCCTGGTGGCACAGATGAGATCATTCATCCTCTTTCTGCACTGAATGGCCGACCTCTTCTGTGCAGCGTTGGCACTGACCACCTCTGCCATCGCCCTACCAAGCTAGGGTGGTGATGTAGCTGCCCCTCTTGCAGCCAGAGCAGGAGTAGAAGATCATGGCAAGCCCCACGGTATCCAAGAGACATGCGCAGGACTCGTCATTAAACCAAGGGACTACAGTCTTCTTGCTTTTTTGGGGCCAGTCCTGGGTTGGAAACACTGAAAGGTTTGTGTGTGGCTGTATTTTAAATGTGGTGCCTGGCGTGGTGAAGTGGCAAGGTGACAGCATGGCCAGCGAATTGGAGCCCTCCCACCATCAAAGCGATGTGCATAATTAATGAGGTGGACTGGGATGATATGGCCTGAAAAGTTGCAATTATGCTCAGCCAGTAAAATGTTTTTTTTCACACCCACGTCCGCACTCAGTGGAAATCTGGGACCATTCCACCCCAGGTAGAGTGGGGTGCACTGGGATTGGGGGAGGGTGGGGACCCTTCAAAATGGGGGTTGGGTGGGGGTGAGGTGGGGAAGCATGGGGTCTGAAGTCAGGTTGGTAAACCTGTATTTGGCCTCTCCAGTCATATGAATTTCTGGGCCAAAACGTTTGTCTGAGACTCTTCCTTGGAAGCTAATCTGAACTTCTGATATATTACATCACTTAATAGAATTGCTCAGGATCATTTACATGACATCCAATACACTTGACATGAAAGATTAGTCAGTCAATCGAGCATGAATATAATTATCCAGAGATTGGCCTTCTATTGTCCTTGTTGTACATGAATAATCATTTTAAAATCAGTCCCCCCATTTTTTCCCAGCCCAATTGACAGGTCTGGATTAGTGGACAGAAACAATTTAAATATCTTCGGAATTTCAAGTCTTCTAACGTAACATATTTATTTACTCTTTATTTGGGGAAAAAATCTTGTTTCAACTGATTTAAGTGAGAAACCTCACATTTATCTGAGCATTCCGCTGCAGCTATTCAGAATTGCTTGAGCTCTTATCCATGTATCCATTCTGATTTGGATAATTACACATCTTTTATCCACAATATAAACCGAATTGTCCTGTCTGTGGTAAGGTTGTCATTTGATTATCACCATTCGATGCTGTGACTTTTTTTCTGTGGCAGACTTAGGTTTTAGTATAATTACTGCAAGTTTGTATTTTCTATGTTTAATTGAACGCAGATGCCAAGGGCTTGTCCAATAGCTTTAAAAGGCCCTGTGCAGAGTGGCACCAAGCTATATTGGCCAGGAAGATCACTCGGTATTATCCCAGAACTCTACTGAGTTAATCAGGCAGGCACTCCAATTAGTCTACGCATTCCCAGCCTAAGGCCGTGTGCATGTCCAAGGGAAGATAGAGGAGGGAAGAGAGAGGGTGGGGGGTTGGGGTGTCTTCCCTTTCATTGTGCTGTGAGAAAGGAATTTTGGGGTTGGATGTGGAAGACGGTAAAGGGAAACAGTTACTGATAGAATTATGTTATATACTACATTCGTTTAAAGAAGGAGGCGACTATTAGTGTTGGACACTGTAAGAAAGCCTCAGTTGTCAACAAAGGAAATTTTAATTATCCTGATGTAGAAATTTTAATTACCCTGGTAGGGGTGGGGCTGAGTGTGTGGTTGTAAGGTGCAGTGGTGAAGGTGATGTGATGTGGATAGCAGTGAGAGAGACAGAGACTGGTAGTCGGGCAGTGTAATACCCAGTTTAAAAATGGCAGACAGAACCAAGCCAGGTAAATACAGCCCTTTGCTGGTGGGTGCTGGGACCCCAGGGAGGCATTTTGCCAGCAGCGGCCAATCAAGAGACCACCACCAAGGTTGTTGTCGAACTGAGGAGAGCAGCCTGCTTCCCAGAGCTGCCAGTTCAATCAGAGGTTGGCAGCACAGCAGACAATAGGTGAGGGGGGAGGGATGGCATATTCCAGGTGCAACACCTTATTCATCGGTGTGGGGTAGGGTGCCATTGCTGCCAAAGCTGACTTGGCCTTGGAGAGGCCAAGAAGTAGTCCCTGCCCCCCACACCTCCTGGGAACCCAGTGGGAAGTCACCAGGATTTATCTAGTGGTCTCGCCATATGGCAGCGGGCTGTCCCAATGCAGACAAAATTCAGGATGGGGGTGGGAAGTGACCCTTAATTGGCTACTTAAGTGGCTGCTTGATGGGTGACTGAGGGAAGGCATTGGGTACCCACCAGCCACTTTCTGCCACCATATTACTAGCACTCCCACCTCCCAGCCCATTTCCAAGGCCTGCTAAAATTCAGTCATATGTTGGACAAACCTGGTATAGAGTTCTTTGAGGTGGGGACAAATATAATAGGTGGGATAAGTGCAGTGGATGTGGTATGCATGGACCTTTGGAAGTCCTTTGACAAAGATTCACACAAGACTACTGGAGAAGATTAAAATTCATGGAATTAGGAAAAGGTAGAAAAATTGGATTAAAAAAATGTTTAGAAGGGTGAAAACAGTGTAAGAGTTAATGCAAGTTTCTCAGTGGTTGGATTCTGCTCTGGGACTGCTTATATTCATTGTATGCACCAATAATTTGAATATAAGGCTAGTGGGAGTGGTGTCCAGATTTGCAGATGATACTAAATTGGAGGCGTGATTAAAGACTAAAGGGTATATTGAGATGTTAGAATGGTCAAAAATGCAGGCGATAGAATTTCCTGGTAGTAAATATGAGATGGTAAATTGTGGTGCTAAAAATGCAAGGAATAATGGATTGGTGGTGTGAAAGGGGGAGTTGGGAAATGATTCAGGTTCCCAAAGACATTCCCAAAGCAAGACTTTGAGTGGATAAGACCATAAAACAAAGGTAATTGCATGTAGGTTTAATGGCACAAAGGTGTTGACTATAATATTTTAGTAAGACCATCGGTGAAGTACTGTGTCTTAGTTTGGGCTCCACATTACAAGGATACTGACACAATGGGCAGGGTACAGCACAGCTTCACTAGGAGGTTGTCTGGTCAGAAGAAGTATAAATACAAAGAAAGACTTGAAAAATTCATCACAATGGAGGCGATTATCAAATGATTAGAAAGACTTATTTAAAAATATAAAGTGATGAGGCAGAATGAGTAGAAACAAACTTTTCCCACTGAGAAGTCCAGGATAACTAAGCAAGCATAAATATAACATTAAACATAAGGGTTTTAGATTGAGAGCAGAAGAAACTTACTTTACACAGAGGACTGAGGGCTGTAGAATTCTGTACCAGAGTTAGTGGTTGAAACAAAGACTGGTACAGGTTAGATAGAAACTCTAATTTCCCCCCTTTTCTTCATGATCCATCTAATTTTTGAAACTTTTGAATGGCATTGTGGGTGCCACTGTCCTACCAGTGCATTACATACTATCTGCTGAAATCATTCTCAGTCATTAGATATGAATTATCTTGAGCCTGGACTGGTACAAAGGCCTAATTTAATTTTTTTTCTAAACAGCTACATAATAACATAAAACAAAAACAGAATTACCTGGAAAAACTCAGCAGGTCTGGCAGCATCGGCAGAGAAGAAAACAGTTGACGTTTCGAGTCCTCATGACTCTTCTTCAGAGTTCTGTGGAAGGGTCATGAGGACTCGAAACGTCAACTCTTTTCTTCTCCGCCGATGCTGCCAGACCTGCTGAGTTTTTCCAGGTAATTCTGTTTTTGTTTTGGTTTTCCAGCATCCGCAGTTTTTTTGTTTTTATTACTTAATAACATAATTCTCTCTCCCTCCAGCCTTACAAATGTTCTAGTAATTGGAAAATCTAGGTGTGACAATCCTTTAAACTGGATTGAAAAGGGCCTTGTTAACTGCAGCTTCACTTCAGGGCTCTGCTCCTTTTTGCTTTTAAATGTGAGAAAAGAATATTTCAGCAAGTATATGACTTTGTTGATTCAGAGAAAGATGACCTCATCAGCCAGCATCAATATGATTTTACCATCTAAGCATTTGCCATCTGCAGCTCTCAAGATTCACTCAAAATATTCTTGGTTTTGATCACAGTTTAATGGTTGAGTGTTCTCTGACCTGTGGCCGGCGTGTGACACAGTTATCCATAAATTACTAGGCAAAGAGCTTAAATTGTTTGCATTTGGGTCTGAGAGAATTTCCTGGCGTTAATTAACTCAAAGAGTAAGTTGTAAATGGTGCATTAGGTGTTCTTTTTGCAACACTGCTTATTGCTCCCCAAAGCATAGATTTTGCCCCTCTGTTATTCAATAACTATACAAATCACCTGCTAGTGTTTATGTACTTTTTCCTTCAATGGGATGTGGGCATCGTAGCAGGGCCAGCACTTGTTGCCCATTCCTGATTACCCCGTGATCTGAGTGTCTTGCTGGGTCATTTCAGAGGACGGTTAAGAGTCAACCACATTATTGTGGATCTAGGTTTATGTGTAGGTCAGGATAGCAGATTTCCTTCCCTGAAGAACGTTAGTGAAGCAGGTGGGTTTTTACAACAATCCTTGGTCGTTTCATGGTCACCATTACTGAGACTAGTAGGTTTATGTTGCAGATTTATTAACAGCTGACATGGCAGGATTTGAACCCATGTCCCCAGAACATTAGCCTGGGCATCTGGATTACTAGTCTACTGATGTTACCACTATGCCATCATCTTCCCTTAACACAACACATGTGTCTTGGTAAATTTGCCAATTTCTCCCCATGAATCAGTTATTGACATTTTGCTACCACTTGAATTCCAGAGATTCCAAGTTAGGTTGATAAAAGTCACATCGCATTTTATAAAAGAATGGTGTTCAGTTTTTGAGTTCCAAAAAAAGTCCTGCAAATTGTGGTACGTTATATCACTGATGACCAGCTCTAATAATATGGCAGCTTAAAACTCTCTGAGCACCATGAAGTGGCAGAGAAGTGTGCACCTGCACTTTTCCACAAGCCATTAGATGGTGATAATGAGCTACCCATGAGGTAGTAAAAATCAGAAAGTGAGCATTACAGGGATGGTCCTGTTCATGAGCGCATCAAGGATCTTCATCAGGGAATGGTACAAAATGTGGGGAGACAAAATCACATGGACATTCACGCTCCATATAATTGAGCACAGTAGCCTGAGATCTTTAACACACCTGGTGTACACCAGTAAGTGCCGATTCACAGGGGAGGTTTTCTTTATTCTAATTGGAACAGTCATTTGCACTCAGATTCACAGTACCCACCCATGGTAACCATGCATAAATCCTCCTTTCTTTAATCCCTGTTGCTCCTACTGCCTCCAATGACCAATCCAGCCTCTTTACTGGTTGCTAGCACCGAGCAATCCAGGTTGCAATCCTCATGGCAGATTTGGGAACAATTCCAAAAGATGTTGGCCTTGGCTCCTGGGCTCAGGCACTTTTGCCTCTGAGGTATGGATTTAAGACCCACTCCGGTGGGTCTTAAGCACATTATTTCAGCACATTATCTAGGCTGACACCCCAGTGCAATATCAAGGGAAAGCTGCATGGTCAGAAGTCACGAGTAAAATTGGAGGTCCCATTTGCTCTCTGATGTGGATGGTATTGTTGAATTGAGAAAAAAGCAGGAAGTTCTGATGAAAGGTCATTGACCTGAAGCATTAACTGTTTCTCTCTCCGTAGATATTGAGTGATCCAAAGCTTTCTATTTTTATTTCAGATTTCCAGGTCCTGCTGTATTTTGTGTGAGGCTCTCCCTGTGTCCTGGACACCATTTATCGCATAACCGTCAATACCAAGAAAACAATTTCTGGTCCCTTATTTCATTGTTTGTGAGACGGACTGTGCAAAACAGATTAATATCATGGATCAGGTTATGCGGGGAAATGGTTGATGGTGAACTGTCAGTACTCATTAAACTAACTGCAAACCAGGAATGAAAACAGAAAATGCAGGAAATATTCAGCACTTCAGGCAGCTTCTATGACGAGAGAAACAGTGATAACATTTCAGGTTAATGACAAAAAGTCAAAAAACTGAAAATTAACCAGCGCTGGGCTGGGGTGAGTGGTGGAGTGTAGGGGTAGGGAAGTAGGGGTGTGAGCAGTATCAGGGTAGTTGGTGGTTGGGTAGTGGGGGTGTGAGCAGTGTGAGGGGGTTGGGGGTTTGGGTAGTGGGGGTGTGAGCAGTGTGAGGGGGTTGGGGTTTGGGGAGTGGGGGTGTGAGAAGTGTCAGCGGGGTTCTGGGCTGGGTAGTCGGGGTGTGAGCAGCGTCAGGGGGGTATGGGTGTTGGGTAATGGAGGTGTGAGCAGTGACAGGGAGGTATGGGGGCTGGGTAGTGGGGGTGTGAGCAGTGACAGAGGGTGTGAGGGTCAGGTAGTGGGTGTGTGAGCAGTTTCAGGGGGGTGTGCAGGATGGGTATTGGGGGTGTGAGCAGTATCAGGGGGGTGTGGGGGTTGGGTAGTGGGGGTGTGAGCAGTGTCAGGGTGTTGGGGGTCGGGTAGTGGGGGTGTGAGCAGTGTCAGGGGGTTGGGGGTTGGGTAGTGGGGGTGTGAGCAGTGTCAGGGGGGTTGGAGTTTGGGTAGTGGGGGTGTGAGCAGTGTCGGGAGGGTTGGATTTGGGTAGTGGGTGTGTGAGCAGTGTCAGGGGGATTGGAGGTTGGGTAGTGGGGGTGCGAGCAGTGTCACGGGGGTTGGGGATTGGGTAGTGGGGGTTTGAGCAGTGCCAGGGGGTGTGGGGGTTGGGTAGTGGGGGTGTGAGCAGTGTCGGGGGTGTGGGGGTTGAGTAGTGGGGGTGTGAGCAGTGTCAGGGGGTGTGGGGGTTGGGTAGTGGGGGTGTGAGCAATGTCAGGGGGTGTGGGGGTTGGGTAGTGGGGGTGTGAGCAGTGTCGGGGGGTTGGAGTTTGGGTAGTGGGGGTGTGAGCAGTGTCAGGGGGGTTGGATTTGGGTAGTGGGGGTGTGAGCAGTATCAGGGGGTTGGTGTTTTGGTAGTGGGGGTGTGAGCAGTGTCAGGGGGGTTGGGGTTTGGGTAGTTGGGGTGTGAGCAGTGTCAGGGGGTTGGGGGTTGGGTAGTAGGGGTGTGAGCAGTGTGAGGGGGTTGGGGGTTTGGGTAGTGGGGGTGTGAGCAGTGTGAGGGGGTTGGGGGTTTGGGGAGTGGGGGTGTGAGAAGTGTCAGCGGGGTTCTGGGTTGGGTAGTGGGGGTGTGAGCAGTGTCAGGGGGGTATGGGTGTTGGGTAATGGAGGTGTGAGCAGTGACAGGGAGGTATGGGGGCTGGGTAGTGGGGGTGTGAGCAGTGACAGAGGGTGTGAGGGTCAGGTAGTGGGTGTGTGAGCAGTTTCAGGGGGGGTGTGCAGGATGGGTATTGGAGGTGTGAGCAGTATCAGGGGGGTGTGGGGGTTGGGTAGTGGGGGTGTGAGCAGTGTCAGGGTGTTGGGGGTCGGGTAGTGGGGGTGTGAGCAGTGTCAGGGGGTTGGGGGTTGGGTAGTGGGGGTGTGAGCAGTGTCAGGGGGGTTGGAGTTTGGGTAGTGGGGGTGTGAGCAGTGTCGGGGGGGTTGGATTTGGGTAGTGGGGGTGTGAGCAGTGTCAGGGGGTTGGGGGTTGGGTAGTAGGGGTGTGAGCAGTGTCAGGGGGGTTGGGGTTTGGGTAGTGGGGGTGTGAGCAGTGTCAGGGGGTGTGGGGGTTGGGTAGTGGGGGTGTGAGCAGTGTCAGGGGTGTGGGGGTTGGGTAGTGGGGGTGTGAGCAGTGTCAGGGGGTGTGGGGGTTGGGTAGTGGGGGTGTGAGCAATGTCAGGGGGTGTGGGGGTTGGGTAGTGGGGGTGTGAGCAGTGTCAGGGGGGTTGGAGTTTGGGTAGTGGGGGTGTGAGCAGTGTCAGGGGGGTTGGATTTGGGTAGTGGGGGTGTGAGCAGTGTCAGGGGGTTGGTGTTTTGGTAGTGGGGGTGTGAGCAGTGTCAGGGGGGTTGGGGTTTGGGTAGTTGGGGTGTGAGCAGTGTCAGGGGGTTGGGGGTTGGGTAGTAGGGGTGTGAGCAGTATCAGGGGGGTTGGGGTTTGGGTAGTGGGGGTGTGAGCAGTGTCAGGGGGTGTGGGGGTTGGGTAGTGGGGGTGTGAGCAGTGTCAGGGGGTGTGGGGGTTGGGTAGTGGGGGTGTGAGCAATGTCAGGGGGTGTGGGGGTTGGGTAGTGGGGGTGTGAGCAGTGTCAGGGGGTGTGGGGGTTGGGTAGTGGGGGTGTGAGCAGTGTCAGGGGGATGGGGTTTGGGTAGTGGGGGTGTGAGCAGTGTCAGGGGTGTTGGGTAGTGAGCAGTGTCGGGGGGTTGGGGGTTGGGTACTGAGGGTGTGTGCAGTGTTACGTGTGTGGGGGTTGGGTAGTGGGGGTGTGAGCAGGGTTAGGGGGGTGTGGAGGTTCGGACTTGGGCGTGTAAGCGGTGTCAGGGGGGTTGGGGGATGGGTAGTGGGGGTGTGAGCAGTGTCAGGGGGTGTGGGGTTTGGGTAGTGGGGGTGTGAGCAGTGTCAGGGGGGTTGGGGGATGGGTAGTGGGGGTGTGCGCAGTGTTAGGTGTGTGGGGGTTGGGTAGTGGGGGTGTGAGCAGTGTCAGGGGGGTTGGGGGATGAGTAGTGGGGGTGTGAGCAGTGTCAGGGGGTGTGGGGTTTGGGTAGTGGGGGTGTGAGCAGTATCAGGGGGGGTTGGGGGATGGGTAGTGGGGGTGTGCGCAGTGTCAGGGGATGTGGGGTTTGGGTAGTGGGGGTGTGAGCAGTGTCGGGGGGTGTGGGGTTTGGGTAGTGCGGGTGTGAGCAGTGTCAGGGGGGTTGGGGGTTGGCTAGTGGGGGTGTGAGCAGTGTCAGGGATGTGGGGGTTGGGTACTGAGGGTGTGCGCAGTGTTAGGGGTGTGGGGGTTGGGTAGTGTGGGTGTGACCAGTGTCGGGGGGTATGGGGTTTGTCTAGTGGGGCTATGAGCAGTGTCGGAGGGTGTGTGGGATGGATAGTGGGGGTGTGAGAAATGTCAGGGGTGTGGGGGTTCGGTTTTGGGGGTGTGAGCAGTGTCAGGGAGTTGGGGGTTGGGTAGTGTGGTTGTGAGAAGTGTCAAGGATGTGGGGGTTGGGTACTGAGGGTGTGCGCAGTGTTAGGGGGTGTGGGAGATGGGTAGTGGGCGTGTGAGCAGTGTCAGGGGGGTGTGGGGGTTGGCTAGTGGGGGTGGGAGCAGTGTCAGTGGTGTGAGGGGGAGGGAGTAGTGGGGGTGAGTAGTGTCAGGGATGTGGGGGTTGGGTACTGAGGGTGCGCGCAGTGTTAGGGGTGTGGGGGTTGGGTAGTGTGGGTGTGACCAGTGTCGGGAGGTATGGGGTTTGTCTAGTGGGGCTATGAGCAGTGTCGGAGCGTGTGTGGGATGGGTAGTGGGGGTGTGAGAAATGTCAGGGGTGTGGGGGTTCGGTTGTGGGGGTGTGAGCAGTGTCAGGGAGTTGGGGGTTGGGTAGTGTGGGTGTGAGAAGTGTCAAGGATGTGGGGGTTGGGTACTGAGGGTGTGCGCAGAGTTAGGGGATGTGGGAAATGGGTAGTGGGGGTGTGAGCAGTGTCAGGGGGGTGTGGGGGTTGGGTAGTGGGGGTGTGAGCAGTGACAGGGGGGTTGGGAGTTGGGTAGTGGGGGTGTGAGCAGTGTCTGGGGGTTGGGTTTTGGGTAGTGGGGATGTGAGCAGTGTCAAGGATATGGGGTTTGGGTACTGAGGGTGTGCGCAGTTTTAGGGGGTGTGGGGGATGGGTAGTGGGGGTGTGAGCAGTGTCAGGGGTGAGGGGGTTGGGTAGTGGGGGTGTGAGCAGTTTCGGGGTGTTGGAGGTTGGTTAGTAGGCGTCTGAGCAGTGTCACGGGGGTTGGGGGTTGGGTAGTAGGGGTGTGGGCAGTGTCGGGGTGTGAGGTGTTTGGTTGTGTGGGTGTGAGCAGTGTCACGGGGGTTGGGGGATGGGTAGTGGGGGTGCAAGCAGTGTCAGGGGTGTGCGGGTTGGGTAGTCGGGGTGTGAGCAGTGTCAGGGTGGTTGGGTAGTGGGGGTGTGAGCATTGTCAGGGGGATTGGGGGTTGGGTAATGGGGTTGTGAGCAGTGTCAGGGTGGTTGGGTAGTGAGGGTGTGAGCAGTGTCAGGGGTGTTGCAGGCTGGGTAGTGGGGGTGTGAGCAGTGTCAAGGGAGTGTGGGGGTTGGGTAGTGGGGGTGTGAACAGTGTCGGGGTGTTGGGGGGGATGGGTAGTGGGGGTGTGAGCAGTGTCAGGGGGTGTGGAGGTTCGGAGGTGGGGGTGTGAGCAGTGTCAGGGGGTTTGGGGGATGGGTAGTGGGGGTGTGAGCAGTGTCAGGGGTGTGAGGTGTTTGGTAGTGTGAGTGTGAGCAGTGTCACGGGGGTTGGGGGTTGGGTACTGGGGGTGTGTGCAGTGTCAGGGTGTTGTGGGGGTTGCGTAGTGGGGGTGTGAGCAGTGTCAGGGGTGTGGGGGTTGCGTAGTGGGTGTGTGAGCAGTGTCAGGGGGATTGGAGGTTGGGTAGTGGGGGTGCGAGCAGTGTCACGGGGGTTGGGGATTGGGTAGTGGGGGTTTGAGCAGTGCCAGGGGGTGTGGGGGTTGGGTAGTGGGGGTGTGAGCAGTGTCAGGGTGGTTGGGTAGTGGGGTAGTGAGCATTGTCAGGGGGGTTGGGTGTTAGGTAGTGCGGTTGTGAGCAGTGTCAGGGGGGTTGCAGTTTGGGTAGTGGGGGTGTGAGCAGTGTCAGGGGGGTTGGGGGTTGGGTAGTGGGGATGTTAGCAGTGACGGGGGGGTTGGGGGCTGGCTAGTGGGGGTGTGAGCAGTGTCAGGGGCGTTGGGGGCTGGGTAGTGGGAGTGAGAGAAGTGTCAGGGGGTGTGGGTGTTGGGTATTGGGTGTATGAGCAGTGTCAGGGGTGTTGGGGTTGGGTAGTGGGGTTGTGAGCGGTGTCAGGGTGTGGGGTTGGGTAATGAGGTGTGAGCAGTGTCAGGGGGTGTGGGGGTTGGGTAGTGTTGGTTCAAGCAGTGTCATGGGGGAGCGGGGGTTGGGTAGTGGGGGTGTGAGCAGTGTCAGGGGGTTTGCAGGTCGGGTAGTGGGGGTGTGAGCAGTGTCAGGGGAGTGTGGGGGATGGGTAGGGGGGTGTGAGCAGTGTCGGGGGTGTGTGGGTTTTGTTAGTGGGGGTGTGAGCAGTGTCAGGGGGGTTGCAGGTTGGGTAGTGGGTGTGTGAGCAGTGTCAGGGGGGTGTGGGGGTTGGGTAGTGGGGATGTTAGCAGTGACAGGGGGGTTGGGGGCTGGTTAGTGGGGGTCTGAGCAGTGTCAGGGGCGTTGGGGGCTGGGTAGTGGGGGTGTGAGCAGTGTCAGGGGAGTGTGGGGGATGGGTATTGGGTGTGTGAGCAGTGTCGGGGTGTTGGGGTTGGGTAGTGGGGATGTGGGCAGTGTCAGGGGTTTTGCAGGTTGGGTAGTGGGGGTGTGAGCAGTGTCAGGGGGTGTGGGGGTTGGGTAGTGTTGGTTCAAGCAGTGTCATGGGGGACTGGGGGTTGGGTAGTGGGGGTGTGACCAGTGTCAGGGGATTGTGGGGGTTGGGTAGAGGGGGTGTGAGCAGTGTCGGCGTGTTGGGGTTGTTGGGTCGTGGGGCTGTGAGCAGTGTCAGGGGGGTTGCAGGTTAGGTAGTGGGGGTGTGAACAGTGTCAGGGGAGTGTGGGTGTTGGGTAGTGGGGACGTGAGCAGTGTCAGGGGGATTGGGTTTGGGTAGTGGGGATGTGAGCAGTGTCAGGGGGATTGGGTTTGGGTAGTGGGGATGTTAGCAGTGTCAGGGGGATTGGGTTTGGGTAATGAGGTGTGAGCAGTGTCGGGGTGTTGGGGGTTGTGTAGTGGGGATGTGAGCAGTGTCAGGGGGTTGCGGGTTGGGTAGTGGGGGTGTGAACAGTTTCAAGGGGGTTGGGGGTTGTCTTCTTGGTGTGTGAGCAGTGTCAGGGGGGTTGGGGTTTGGGTAGTGGGGGTGTGAGCAGTGTCAGGGGGGTTGGGGTTTGGGTAGTGGGGTTGTGAACAGTTTCAAGGGGGTTGGGGGTTGTGTACTTGGCGTGTGAGCAGTGTCGGGGGGTTGGGGTTTGGGTAGTGCGGGTGTGAACAGTTACAGGGGGGTTGAGTTGTGGGTATTGGGGGTGTGAGCAGTGTTAGGGGGTTAGGGTTTGGGTAGTGGGGATGTGAGCAGTGTCAGGGGGGTTGGGTTTGGGTAATGAGGTGTGAGCAGTGTCAGGGGGTTTGGGTGTTGGGTAGTGGAGATGTTAGCAGTGTCAGGGGGGTTGGGGGTTGGGTAGTGGGGATGTTAGCAGCGTCAGGGGGGTTGGGGGTTGGGTAGTGGGGATGTTAGCAGCGTCAGGGGCGTTGGGGGCCGGGTAGTGGGGGTGAGAGAAGTGTCAGGGGGGTGTGGGTGTTGGGTATTGGATGTGTGAGCAGTGTCAGGGTGTTGGGGTTGGGTAGTGGGGTTGTGAGCGGTGTCAGGGTGTGGGGTTGTGTAATGAGGTGTTAGCAGTGTCAGGGGTGTTGTAGGTTGGGCAGTGGGGGTGTGAGCAGTGTCAGGGGGTGTGGGGGTTGGGTAGTGTTGGTTCAAGCAGTGTCATGGGGAAGCGGGGGTTGGGTAGTGTTGGTTCAAGCAGTGTCATGGGGGAGTGGGGGTTGGGTAGTGGTTGTGTGACCAGTGTCAGGGGGTTTGCAGGTTGGGTAGTGGTGGTGTGAGCATTGTCAGGGGAGTGTGGGGGTTGGGTAGTGGGGGTGTGAGCAGTGTCAGGGGGGTGTGGGTTTGGTTAGTGGGGGTGTGAGCAGTGTCAGGGGGGTTGCAGGTTGGGTAGTGGGGGTGTGAGCAGTGTCAGGGGAGTGTGGGGGTTGGGTAGAAGGGGTGTGAGCAGTGTCGGGGTGTTGGGGTGGTTGGGTCGTGGGGGTGTGAGCAGTGTCAGGGGGGTTGCAGGTTGGGGAGTGGGGGTGTGAGCAGTGTCAGGGGGGAGTGGGGGTTGAGTTGTGGGTGTGTGAGCAGTGTCAAGGGGGTTGGGTGTTGGGTAGTGAGGGTGTGAGCAGTGTCAGGGGGGTTGGGGGTTGGGTAGTGGGGTGTGAGCAGTGACAGGGGGTTGGGGGTTTGGGTAATGGGGCTGTGAGCAGTGTCAGCGGGGTTCTGGGTTGGGTAGTGGGAATGTAGCAGTGTCGGGGGGGTTGGGGGTTGGGTAGTGGGGGTGTGAACAGTGTCAGGGGTGTTGGGTGTTGGGTAGTGAAGGGGTGAGCAGAGTCAGGGAGTTGGGTGTTGGGTAGTGGGTGTGTGAGCAGTGTCAGGGGGGTTGGAGGTTGGGTAGTGGGGGTGTGAGCAGTGTCAGGGGGGTTGGGGTTTGGGTAGTGGGGGTGTGAGCAGTGTCAGGGGTTTTGGGGGTCGGGTAGTGGGGGTGTGAGCAGTGTCAGGGGGGTTGGGGTTTGGGTAGTGGGGGTGTGAGCAGTGTCAGGGGGGTTGCAGGTTGGGTAGTGAGGGTGTGAGCAGTGTCAGGGGGTTGGGGGTTGGGTAGTGGGTGTGTGAACAGTGTCAGGGGGGTTGGGGTTTGGGTAGTGGGGGTGTGAGCAGTGTCAGGAGGGTTGGGGTTTGGGTAGTGGGGGTGTGAGCAGTGTCAGGGGTGTTGGGGGTCGGGTAGTGGGGGTGTGAGCAGTGTCAGGGGGGTTGGGGTTTGGGTAGTGGGTGGGTGAGCAGTGTCAGGGGGGTTGGGGTTTGGGTAGTGGGTGTGTGAGCAGTGTCAGGGGTGTTGGGGGTCGGGTAGTGGGGGTGTGAGCAGTGTCAGGGGGGTTGGGGTTTGGGTAGTGGGGGTGTGAGCAGTGTCAAGTGGGTTGGGGATTGGGTAGTGGGGGTGTGAGCAGTGTCAGGGGGGTGTGGGTTTGGTTAGTGGGAGTGTGAGCAGTGTCAGGGGGGTTGCAGGTTGGGTAGTGGGGTTGTAAGCAGTGTCAGGGGATTGAGGGAGTTGGGTAGAGGGGCTGTGAGCAGTGTCGGGGTGTTGGGGTGGTTGGGTCGTGGGGGTGTGAGCAGTGTCAGGGGGGTTGCCGGTTGGGTAGTGGGGGTGTGAGCAGTGTCGGGGGGAGTGGGGGTTGAGTTGTGGGTGTGTGAGCGGTGTCAAGGGGGTTGGGTATTGGGTAGTGTGGGTGTGAGCAGTGTCAGGGGGGTTGGGGGTTGGGTAGTGGGGTGTGAGCAGTGTCAGGGGGGAGTGGGGGTTGAGTTGTGGGTGTGTGAGCAGTGTCAAGGGGGTTGGGTGTTGGGTAGTGTGGGTGTGAGCAGTGTCAGGGGGGTTGGGGGTTGGGTAGTGGGGTGTGAGCAGTGTCAGGGGGGTTGGGGGTTGGGTAGTGGGGTGTGAGCAGTGTCAGGGGGTTGGGGGTTTGGGTAGTGGGGCTGTGAGCAGTGTCAGCGGGGTTCTGGGTTGGGTAGTGGGAATGTAGCATTTTCGGGGGGGTTGGGGGTTGGGTAGTGGGGGTGTGAACAGTGTCAGGGGTGTTGGGTGTTGGGTAGTGAGGGTGTGAGCAGTGTCAGTGTGTTGGGGGTTGGGTAGTGGGTGTGTGAGCAGTGTCAGGGGTGTTGGGGGTCGGGTAGTGGGGGTGTGAGCAGTGTCAGGGGGGTTGGGGTTTGGGTAGTGGGGGTGTGAGCAGTGTCAGGGGGGTTTGAGGTTGGGTAGTGGGGGTGTGAGCAGTGTCAGGGGTGTTGGAGGTTGGGTAGTGGGGGTGTGAGCTGTATCAGCGGGGTGTGGGTGTTGGGTAGTGAGGGTGTGAGCAGTGTCAGGGTGAGTGGGGGTTGAGTTGTGGGGGTGTGAGCAGTGTCAAGGGGGTTGGGGGTTGGGTAGTGTGTGTGTGAGCAGTGTCGGGGGGTTGGGTGTTGGGTAGTCGGAGAGTGAGCAGTGACAGGGGATGTGTGGGGTGGGCAGTGGGAGTGTGAGCAGTGTCAGGGGGACTGGGGCTTGGGTAGTGGGGTTGTGAGCAGTGTCATGCACATGTGGGGTTGGGTAGTGGGGCTGTGAGCAATGTCAGGGTGGTTGGGGGTTGGGTAGAGTGGGTGTGAGCAGTGTCAGGGGGGAGTGGGGGTTTAGTTGTGGGTGTGTGAGCAGTGTCAAGGGGTTTGGGTGTTGGGTAGTGTGGGTGTGAGCAGTGTCAGGGGGTTGGGGGTTGGGTAGTGGGGTGTGAGCAGTGTCAGGGGGTTGGGGGTTTGGGTAGTGGGGCTGTGAGCAGTGTCAGCGGGGTTCTGGGTTGGGTAGTGGGAATGTAGCAGTTTTGGGGGGGTTGGGGGTTGGGTAGTGGGGGTGTGAACAGTGTCAGGGGTGTTGGGTAGTGAGGGTGTGAGCAGTGTCAGGGTGTTGGGGGTTGGGTAGTGGGTGTGTGAGCAGTGTCAGGGGTGTTGGGGGTTGGGTAGTGGGGGTGTGAGCAGTGTCAGGGGGGTTGAGGTTTGGGTAGTGGGGGTGTGAGCAGTGTCAGGGGGGTTGGAGGTTGGGTAGTGGGGGTGTGAGCAGTGTCAGGGGTGTTGGAGGTTGGGTAGTGGGGGTGCGAGCTGTATCAGCGGGGTGTGGGTGTTGGGTAGTGAGGGTGTGAGCAGTGTCAGGGTGAGTGGGGGTTGAGTTGTGGGGGTGTGAGCAGTGTCAAGGGGGTTGGGGGTTGGGTAGTGTGTGTGTGAGCAGTGTTGGGGGGGTTGGGTGTTGGGTAGTCGGAGAGTGAGCAGTGACAGGGGATGTGTCGGGTGGGTAGTGGGAATGTGAGCAGTGACAGGGGGACTGGGGCTTGGGTAGTGGGGTTGTGAGCAGTGTCATGCACATGTGGGGTTGGGTAGTGGGGGTGTGAGCAGTGTCAGGGGACTGTGGTGGTTGGGTAGTGGGGGTCTGAGCAGTGTGAGGGGAGTGTGTGGGTTGGGTAGTGGGGGTGTGAACAGTGTCGGGTGGTTGGGGGTTGGGTAGTGGGGGTGTGAGCAGTGTCAGGGGTGTTGGGTGTTGGGTAGTGAGGGTGTGAGCAGTGTCAGGGTGTTGGGGGTTGGGTAGTGGGGGTGTGAGCAGTGTCAGGGGGGTTGGAGGTTGGGTAGTGGGGGTGTGAGCAGTGTCAGGGGTGTTGGAGGTTGGGTAGCGGGGGTGCGAGCTGTATCAGCGGGGTGTGGGTGTTGGGTAGTGAGGGTGTGAGCAGTGTCAGGGTGAGTGGGGGTTGAGTTGTGGGGGTGTGAGCAGTATCAAGGGGGTTGGGGGTTGGGTAGTGTGTGTGTGAGCAGTGTCGGGGGGGTTGGGTGTTGGGTAGTCGGAGAGTGAGCAGTGACAGGGGATGTGTCGGGTGGGCAGTGGGAGTGTGAGCAGTGTCAGGGGGACTGGGGCTTGGGTAGTGGGGTTGTGAGCAGTGTCATGCACATGTGGGGTTGGGTAGTGGGGCTGTGAGCAGTGTCAGGGGACTGTGGTGGTTGGGTAGTGGGGGTCCGAGCAGTGTGAGGGGAGTGTGTGGGTTGGGTAGTGGGGGTGTGAACAGTGTCGGGTGGTTGGGGGTTGGGTAGTGGGGGTGTGAGCAGTGTCAGGTGTGTGGGGGTTGGGTAGTGGGGGTGTGAGCAGTGTCAGGGGGGTTGGGGGTTGGGTAGTGGGGGTGTGTTCAGTTTCAGAGTTTGGGGGTTGGGTAGTGGGAGTGTGAGCAGTGTCAAGGGGTTTGGGGGTTAGGTAGTGGGGGTGTGAGCGGTGTTTGGGGATGTGGGGGTTGGGTAGTGGAAGTTTGATCATTGTCAGAGACGTAATGGTTGGGTAGTGGGGGTGTGAGCAGTGTCATGGGGGAGCGGGGGTTGGATGGTGAGGGGCGTGGGTTGTGAGCAGTGTCAAGTGGGTTGGGGTTTGGGTTGTGGGGTGTGAGCAATGACAGGGGGTTTGGGTGTTGGGTATTGGGTGTGTGAGCAGTGTCAGGGGGGTTGGGGGTTGGGTAGTGTGGGTGTGAGCAGTGTCAGGGGTGTTGTGGGTTGGGTAGTCGGAGTGTGAGTAGTGTCAAGATTTTTGGGTTTTGGATAGTGGGGGTGTGAGCAGTGTCGGGGGTGTGTGTGTTTGGTAGTGGGGGTGTGAGCAGTGTCTGGGGGGTGGGGGTTGGGTAGTGGGGATGTGAGCAGTGTCAGGGGGGTTGAGGGTTGGGTAGTGGGGGTGTGAGCAGTGCCGGGGGTTGTGTGGTCGGGTAGTGGGTGTCTGAGCAGTCTCAGGGCGGTTGGGTGTTGTGTAGTGGGGGTGTGAGCAATGTCATGGGGTTTGGGTGTTGTGCAATGGTGGTGTGAGCAGTGTCAGGGGTGTGTGGGGTTGGGTAGTGTGGGTGTGAGCAGTGTCAGGGTGTGTGGGGTTGGGTAGTGTGGGTGTGAGCAGTGTCAGGGGGTGTGTGGGTTGGGTAGTGGGGGTGTGAGCAGTGTCAGGGAGTGTGTGGGTTGGGTAGTGGGGGTGTGAGCAGTGTCATGGGGTGTGGGTTTGGGTAGTGGGGGTGTGAGCAGTGTCAGAGGGTGTGTGGGTTGGGTAGTGGGGGTGTGAGCAGTGTCAGGGGGTGTGTGGGTTGGGTAGTGGGGGTGTGAGCAGTGTCAGGGGGTGTGGGGTTAGGTAGTGGGGGTGTGAGCAGTGTCTGGGTGTTGGGGTAGTGGGGGTGTGAGCAGTGTCAGGGGGTGTGGGGGTTGGGTCGTGGGCGTGTGAGCAGTGTCAGGGTGTGTGTGGGTTGGGTAGTGGGGGTGTGAGCAGTGTCAGGGGGTTGGGGGTTGGGTAGTGGTGGAGTGAGCAGTGTCAGGGGGTTGGGGGTTGGGTAGTGGTGGAGTGAGCAGTGTCTGTGGGTTTGGAGTTTGGGTAGTGGTGGAGTGAGCAACCTCAGGGGGTTTGGAGGTTGGAGTTTGGGTAGTGGGGGTGTGAGCAGTGTCAGGGAGGTTGGGGGTTGGGTAGTGGGGGTGTGAGCAGTGTCAGGGGGGTTGGGGGTTGGGTAGAGGGTTTTTGAGCTGTGTCAGGGTGTTGTGGGTGTTTGGTAGTGGGAGTGTGAGCGGTTTCAGGGGGGTTACTGGTTGGGTAGTGGGGACGTGAGCCTTATCAGGGGGTTTGGTGTTGGGTAGTGCGGGTGTGAGCTGTTTCAGGGGGATTGGGGTTTGGGTAGTGGGGGTGTGAGCAGTGTCAGGGGGGTTGGGGGCTGGGTAGTGGGGGTGTGAGCAGTGTCACGGAGGTTGTGGGTTGTATAGTGGGGGTGTGAGCAATGTCAGGTGTATGGGGGTTGGGTAGTGGGGGTGTGAGCAGTGTCAGGGGGGTTGGGGGTTGGGTAGTGGGGGTGTGACCAGTGTCAGGTGTATGTGGGTGTTGGGTATTGCAGGTGTGAGCAGTGTCAGGGGGGGCTTGGGTTTAGGTAGTGGATGTGTGAGCAGTTTCAGGGGGGCTGGTTGTTGGGTAGTGGGTGTGTGAGCAGTGTCAGGGTGTAGTGGGGGTTGGGTAGTGGGGGTATGAGCAGTGTCAGGGGTGGGTGGGTATTGGGTATTGCAGGTGTGAGCGTTGTCAGGGGTGTTGGGTAATGGGGGTGTGAGAAGTGTCGAGGGGTGTTGGGGTTGTTTAGTGTGGGTGTGAGCAGTGTCAGGTATGTGGGTGTTGGGTATTGGGGGTGTGAGCGGTGTCAGGGGGGTTGGGGGTTGGGTAGTGGGGTTGTGAGCAGTGTCAGGGGGGTGTGGGTGTTGGGTAGTGGGGGTGTGAGCGGTGTCAGGGGGGTTGGGGGTTGGGTAGTGGGGGTGTGAGCAGTGTCAGGGGTGTGGGTGTTGGGTATTGGGGGTGTGAGCGGTGTCAGGGGGGTTGGGGGTTGGGTAGTGGGGTTGTGAGCAGTGTCAGGGGGGTGTGGGTGTTGGGTAGTGGGGGTGTGAGCGGTGTCAGGGGGGTTGGGGGTTGGGTAGTGGGGGTGTGAGCAGTGTCAGGGGTGTGGGTGTTGGGTATTGGGGGTGTGAGCGGTGTCAGGGGGGTTGGGGGTTGGGTAGTGGGGTTGTGAGCAGTGTCAGGGGTGTGGGTGTTGGGTATTGGGGGTGTGAGCGGTGTCAGGGGGGTTGGGGGTTGGGTAGTGGGGGGTGTAAGCAGTGTCCGTGGGTTTGGGGTTGGGTAGTGGGGGTGTGAGCAGTGTCAGGGGCATTGGGGGTTGGTTGGTGGGGTTGTGGGCAGTGTCAGGGGGTTGGGGTTCGGGTAGTGTGAGTGTGAGCCGTGTCAGGGGGTGTGCGGTTTGGATAGTGGTGGTGTGAGCTGTGTCGGGGGCTGTGGGGGTTGTGTAGTGGCTGTGAGCAGTGTCAGGAGGATTGGGGGTTGGTTGTGGGGGTGTGAGCAATGTCAGGGTTGTGGGGGTTGGGTAGTGTGTTTATGAGCAGTGTCAGGACGGTTGGGGGTTGGGTAGTGGGGTGTGAGCAGTGTCAGGGCTGTGAGGGTTGGGTAGTGAGCATTGTCAGAGAGGTTGGGGGTTGGTTAGTGGTGGTCTGAACAGTTTCAGAGGGGGTTTGGGGTTCGGAGGTGTGGGTGTGAGCAGTGTAAGTAGGGTGTGTGGGTTGGGTAGTGGGGGTGTGAGCAATGTCAGGGGTGGTGGGTAGTGGGGGTGTGAGCAGTATCAGGGTTGTTGGTGGTTGGGTAGTGGTGGTGTGAGCAGTGTCAGGGTGGTTGGTGTTTGGTTAGTGGGTGTGTGAGCAGTGTCAGGATGTTGTGAATGTTGGTTAGTGGTAGTGTGAGCAATGTCAGGGAGTTTGGGGGTTGGACAGTGGGGGTTGAGCAGTGTCAGGGGGTTTGGTAGTTGGGTAGTGGGGGTGTGAGCAGTGTCAGGGGGGTTGGGGTCTGGGTATTTGGGGATCTGAGCATTGTCAAGGGGGCTGGGGGTTGGGTAGTGGGGGTGTGAGCAATGTCAAGGGGGTTGGGAGTTGGGTAGTGGGGTTGTGAGCAGTGTGAGGGGTGTTGGGGTTTGGGTAGTGGGGGTATGAGCAATGTCGGGGGTTTGGGGGTTGGGTAGTGTGAGTGTGAGCCATGTCAGGGGGGTTGGGGGATGGGTAGTCGGGATATGAGCAGTGTCAGGGGTATGGGGAATGGGTAGTGGGGGCCTGAGCAGTGTCAGGCGCTTTGGTGGTTGGGTAGTGGGGGTGTGAGCATTGTCAGGGGGTTGTGAGTGTTTGGTAGTGTGGTTGTGAGCTGTTTCTGGGGGGTTGGGGGTTGGGTAGTGGGTGTGTGAGCAGTGTCAGGGCTGTGAGGTTTGGGTTGTGGGGGTAGTGGGCATTGTCAGTGGGGTTGGGGGTTGGTTAGTGGGGGTCTGAACAGTGTCGGGGGGTTTGGGTTGGGAAGTGGGGGTGTGAGCAGTGTCAGGGGTGTTGTGAGTTGGGTAGTGGGGGTGTGAGCAGTGTCAGGGTGTGGGTGTTGGGTAGTGGGGGTGTGAGCAGTGTCGGGGGATGGGTAGTGGGGGTGTGAGCAGTGTCAGGGTGGTTGGGGGTTGGGTAGTGGGGGTGTGAGCAATGTCGGGGGAGTTGCCGGTTGGGTAGTGGGGTTGTGAACAGTGTCAGGGGGGTTGGGGGTTGGGTAGTGGGGGTGTGAGCAATGTCGGGGGAGTTGCCAGTTGTTTAGTGGGGGTGTGAGCAGTGTCAGGGGGGTTGGGGGTTGGATAGTGGGGGTGTGAGCAGTGTCAGGGGGGTTGGGGGTTGGGTAGTGGGTGTGTGAGCAGTGTCAGGGTGTGGGGGTTGGGTAGTCGGGGTGTGAGCAGTGTCAGGAGGGTGTGGGGGTTGGGTAGTGGGGGTGGGAGCATTGTCAGAGTGTGGGGGCTCGGTAGAGGGGTTGTGAGCAGTGTCAGATGGGTTGGGGGTTGGGGTTTGTGTAGTGGGGGTGTGAGCAGTCTCAGGGGGTTTGGCGGTTGGGTAGTCTGGGTGTGAGCAGTGTCAGGGAGGTTGGGGGTTGGGTATTGGGAATGTGAGCAGTATCAGGGCCGGTGTTCGTATTGGGTAGTGGGGGTGTTAGCAGTGTCAGAGGGGTTGGGGGTTGGGTAGTGGGGGTGTGAGCAGTGTTACGGGGGTGGGGGGTTGGGTAGTGGGGGTGTGAGCAGTGTCGGGGGGATGGGATTTGGGTGGTGGGGGTGTGAGCAGTGTGAGGGGGGTTGGGATTTGAGTAGTGGGGGTGTGAGCAGTGTCAGGTGTGTTGGGGGTGGGGTCGTGGGGGTGTGAGTAGTGTCAGGGGGGTTGGGGGTTGGGTAGTGGGGGTGTGAGCAGTGTCGGGGGGATGGGCTTTGGGTAGTGGGGGTGTGAGCAGTGTCAGGTGTGTTGGGGGTGGGGTCGTGGGGGTGTGAGCAGTGTCGGGGGGTTGGGGGTTGGGTAGTGGGGGTGTGAGCAGTGCGAGGGGGGTTGGGGTTTGGGTAGTGGGTGTGTGAGCTGTGTCGGGGGGTGTGGGTGTTGTGTAGTGGGTGTGAGCAGTGTCAGGGGGATTGGGGGTTGGGTAGTCGAAGTGTGAGCAGTGTCAGGTTGTTTGGGGGTTGGGTTGTGGGGGTAGTGAGCGTTGTCAGAGGGGTTGGGGGTTGGTTAGTGGGGGTCTCAACAGTGTCAGGGGGGTTGGGGGGTTGGATAGTGGGGTTGTGACCAGTGTCGGGTTGGTTGGGGGTTGGTTTGTGGGGGTGTGAGCAGTGTCAGGGGGGCTGGGGTTTGGGTAGTGCTGGTGTGAGCAGTGTCAGGGGGGTTGTGGGTGGGGTAGTGGGGGTGTGAGCTGTGTCAGAGTGTGGGGGTTGGGTAGTGTGGGTGTGAGCAATGTCAGGTGGTTTGGGGGTTGGGGTTTGGATAGTGGGTGTGTGAGCAGTGTCAGGGGGGTTGCGGTTTGGGTAGTGGGGGTGTGAGCAGTGTCAGGGGGGTTGGGGTTTGGGTAGTGGGGGTGTGAGCAGTGTCAGGGGGGTGTGGGGGTTGGGTAGTGGGGGTGTGAGCAGTGTCAGGGGGGTTGGGGTTTGGGTAGTGGGTGTGTGAGCAGTCTCAGGGGCTTTGGGTGTTGGGTAGGCTGTGTGTGAGCAGTGTCAAGGAGGTTGGGTGTTGGGAATTGGGAATGTGAGCAGTGTCGGGGGGGTGTGAGTGTTGGGTAGTGGGGGTTGAGCAATGTCAGAGGGGTTGGGGGTTGGGTAGTGGGAGTTTGAGCAGTGTCAGGGATTTTGGGGGTAGGGTAGTGGGGGTGTGAGCAGTGTCGGGGGGATGGGGTTTGGGTAGTGGGGGTGTGAGCAGTGTCCAGGGTTGTTGGGGGTTGGGTAGTGTCGGTGTGAGCAGTGTCGGTGGGGTGGGGTTTGGGTAGTGAAGGTGTGAGCAGTGTCAGAGGGGTTGGGGTTTGGGTAGTGGGGGTGTGAGCAGTGTCAGGGGGATTGTGGGTTGGGTAGTCGATGTGTGAGCAATGTCAGGGTTGGGGGGGTTGGGTAGTGGGGTTATGAGCAGTGTCAGGCCGGTTGTGGGGCTTGTGAGCATTGTCAGAGAGGTTGGGGGTTGGTTAGTGGGGGTCTCAACAGTGACAGTGGGGATGGGGGTTGGGAAGTGGAGGTGTGAGCAGTGTCAGGGCGGATGGGGGTTGGGTAGTGGGCGTGTGAGCAGTGTCAGGGTGGTTGGCGGTTGGGTTGTGGGGGTAGTGAGCGTTGTCAGAGGGGTTGGGGGTTGGTTAGTGGGGGTCTCAACAGTGTCAGGGGGGTTGGGGGGTTGGATAGTGGGGTTGTGACCAGTGGCGGGGTGGATGGGGGTTGGGTTGTGGGGGTGTGAGCAGTGTCAGGGGGGCTGGGGTTTGGGTAGTGCTGGTGTGAGCAGTGTCAGGGGGGTTGTGGGTGGGGTAGTGGGGGTGTGAGCTGTGTCAGAGTGTGGGGGTTGGGTAGTGTGGGTGTGAGCAATGTCAGGTGGTTTGGGGGTTGGGGTTTGGATAGTGGGTGTGTGAGCAGTGTCAGGGGGGTTGCGGTTTGGGTAGTGGGGGTGTGAGCAGTGTCAGGGGGGTTGGGGTTTGGTTAGTGGGGGTGTGAGCAGTGTCAGGGGGGTGTGGGGGTTGGGTAGTGGGGGTTGTGAGCAGTGTCAGGGGGGTTGGGGTTTGGGTAGTGGGTGTGTGAGCAGTCTCAGGGGCTTTGGGGGTTGGGTAGGCTGTGTGTGAGCAGTGTCAAGGAGGTTGGGTGTTGGGAATTGGGAATGTGAGCAGTGTCGGGGGGGTGTGAGTGTTGGGTAGTGGGGGTTGAGCAATGTCAGAGGGGTTGGGGGTTGGGTAGTGGGGGTTTGAGCAGTGTCAGGGATTTTGGGGGTTGGGTAGTGGGGGTGTGAGCAGTGTCGGGGGGATGGGGTTTGGGTAGTGGGGGTGTGAGCAGTGTCCAGGGTTGTTGGGGGTTGGGTAGTGTGGGTGTGAGCAGTGTCGGTGGGGTGGGGTTTGGGTAGTGAAGGTGTGAGCAGTGTCAGAGGGGTTGGGGTTTGGGTAGTGGGGGTGTGAGCAGTGTCAGGGGGATTGTGGGTTGGGTAGTCGATGTGTGAGCAATGTCAGGGTTGGGGGGGTTGGGTAGTGGGGTTATGAGCAGTGTCAGGCCGGTTGTGGGGCTTGTGAGCATTGTCAGAGAGGTTGGGGGTTGGTTAGTGGGGGTCTCAACAGTGACAGTGGGGATGGGGGTTGGGAAGTGGAGGTGTGAGCAGTGTCAGGGCGGATAGGGGTTGGGTAGTGGGCGTGTGAGCAGTGTCAGGGTGGTTGGCGGTTGGGTAGTGGGGCCGTGAGCAGTGTCGGGTTGTTGGGGGTTCGGTAATGGGGTTGTGAACAGTGTCAGGGCTGTTGGTGGTTAGGTAGTGGGGGTGTCAGCAGTGTCAGGGGAGTAGGGTAGTGGCGGCGTGAGCAATGTCACGGGGATTGGCTAGTGGGGGCGTGAGCAGTGTCAGGGGCGTTGGGTAGTGGGGGTGTGAGCAGTGTCTGGTGGGTTGGGGTTTCGGTTGTGGGTGTTTTAGCAGTGTCAGGGGGTTTGGTGTTGGGTCGTGGGCGTGTGAGCAGTGTCAGGGGGTGTGTGGGTTGGGTAGTGGGGGTGTGAGCAATGTCAGGGGGTTTGGGGTTGGGTAGTGGGGGTGTGAGCAGTGTCAGGGTGGTGTGGTGTTGGGTAGTGGGGGTGTGAGCAGTGTCAGGGTGGTATGGTGTTGGGTAGTGGGGGTGTGAGCAGTGTCAGGGGGTGTGTGGGTTGGGTAGTGGGGGTGTGAGCAATGTCAGGGGGTTTGGGGTTGGGTAGTGGGGGTGTGAGCAGTGTCAGGGTGGTGTGGTGTTGGGTAGTGGGGGTGTGAGCATTGTCAGGGCGGTTGGGGGTTGGGTAGTGGGGGTGTGAGCAGTGTCTGGGGTGTGTGGTTTGGGTTCAGTGGGTGTGAGCAGTGTCAGGGTGTTGTGGGTGTTTGGTAGTGGGGGTGTGAGAAGTTTCAGAGGGGTGACTGGTTGGGTAGTGGGGGTGTGAGCAGTGTCAGAGTGTTTGGGGGTTGGGTAGTGGGGGTGTGAGCATTGTCAGGGCGGTTGGGGGTTGGGTAGTGGGGGTGTGAGCAGTGTCAGGGGGGTGTGGGGGTTGGGTAGTGGGGGTGTGAGCAGTATCCAGGGTTGTTGGGGGTTGGGTAGTGGGGGTGTGAGCAATGTCAGGGGGTTTGGGGTTGGGTAGTGGGGGTGTGAGCAGTGTCAGGGGGCTTACTGGTTGGGTAGTGGGGGTGTGAGCAGTGTCAGGGTGGTGTGGTGTTGGGTAGTGGGGGTGTGAGCAGTGTCAGGGGGTTTGGGGGATGGGTAGTGTGGGTGTGTGCAAAGTCAGTGGGGTGTGGGCGTTGTGTAGTGTGGGTGTGAGCAGTGTCAGGGGTGTGTGGGGGTTGTGTCGTGGGGGTGTGAGCAGTGTCTGGGGTGTGTGGTTTGGGTTCAGTGGGTGTGAGCAGTGTCAGGGTGTTGTGGGTGTTTGGTAGTGGGGGTGTGAGAAGTTTCAGAGGGGTTACTGGTTGGGTAGTGGGGGTGTGAGCAGTGTCAGGGTGTTTGGGGGTTGGGTAGTGGGGGTGTGAGCATTGTCAGGGCGGTTGGGGGTTGGGTAGTGGGGGTGTGAGCAGTGTCAGGGGGTGTGGGGGTTGGGTAGTGGGGGTGTGAGCAGTGTCAGGGGGGTTGGTTGTTGGGTAGTGGGATTGTGGGCAGAGTCATGGGGTGTGGGTGTAGGGTAGTGTGAGTGTGAGCAGTGTCGGGGGGTTGGGGTTTGGGTAGTGGGGGTGTGAGCAGTGTCCAGGGTTGTTGGGGGTTGGGTAGTGTGGGTGTGAGCAGTGTCGGTGGGGTGGGGTTTGGGTTGTGAAGGTGTGAGCAGTGTCAGAGGGGTTGGGGTTTGGGTAGTGGGGGTGTGAGCAGTGTCAGGGGGATTGTGGGTTGGGTAGTCGATGTGTGAGCAATGTCAGGGTTGGGGGGGTTGGGTAGTGGGGTTATGAGCAGTGTCAGGCCGGTTGTGGGGCTTGTGAGCATTGTCAGAGAGGTTGGGGGTTGGTTAGTGGGGGTCTCAACAGTGACAGTGGGGATGGGGGTTGGGAAGTGGAGGTGTGAGCAGTGTCAGGGCGGATGGGGGTTGGGTAGTGGGCGTGTGAGCAGTGTCAGGGTGGTTGGCGGTTGGGTAGTGGGGCCGTGAGCAGTGTCGGGTTGTTGGGGGTTCGGTAATGGGGTTGTGAACAGTGTCAGGGCTGTTGGTGGTTAGGTAGTGGGGGTGTCAGCAGTGTCAGGGGAGTAGGGTAGTGGCGGCGTGAGCAATGTCACGGGGATTGGCTAGTGGGGGCGTGAGCAGTGTCAGGGGCGTTGGGTAGTGGGGGTGTGAGCAGTGTCTGGTGGGTTGGGGTTTCGGTTGTGGGTGTTTTAGCAGTGTCAGGGGGTTTGGTGTTGGGTCGTGGGCGTGTGAGCAGTGTCAGGGGGTGTGTGGGTTGGGTAGTGGGGGTGTGAGCAATGTCAGGGGGTTTGGGGTTGGGTAGTGGGGGTGTGAGCAGTGTCAGGGTGGTGTGGTGTTGAGTAGTGGGGGTGTGAGCAGTGTCAGGGTGGTGTGGTGTTGGGTAGTGGGGGTGTGAGCAGTGTCAGGGGGTGTGTGGGTTGGGTAGTGGGGGTGTGATCAATGTCAGGGGGTTTGGGGTTGGGTAGTGGGGGTGTGAGCAGTGTCAGGGTGGTGTGGTGTTGGGTAGTGGGGGTGTGAGCATTGTCAGGGCGGTTGGGGGTTGGGTAGTGGGGGTGTGAGCAGTGTCTGGGGTGTGTGGTTTGGGTTCAGTGGGTGTGAGCAGTGTCAGGGTGTTGTGGGTGTTTGGTAGTGGGGGTGTGAGAAGTTTCAGAGGGGTGACTGGTTGGGTAGTGGGGGTGTGAGCAGTGTCAGAGTGTTTGGGTGTTGGGTAGTGGGGGTGTGAGCATTGTCAGGGCGGTTGGGGGTTGGGTAGTGGGGGTGTGAGCAGTGTCAGGGGGGTGTGGGGGTTGGGTAGTGGGGGTGTGAGCAGTGTCCAGGGTTGTTGGGGGTTGGGTAGTGGGGGTGTGAGCAATGTCAGGGGGTTTGGGGTTGGGTAGTGGGGGTGTGAGCAGTGTCAGGGGGCTTACTGGTTGGGTAGTGGGGGTGTGAGCAGTGTCAGGGTGGTGTGGTGTTGGGTAGTGGGGGTGTGAGCAGTGTCAGGGGGTTTGGGGGATGGGTAGTGTGGGTGTGTGCAAAGTCAGTGGGGTGTGGGCGTTGTGTAGTGTGGGTGTGAGCAGTGTCAGGGGTGTGTGGGGGTTGTGTCGTGGGGGTGTGAGCAGTGTCTGGGGTGTGTGGTTTGGGTTCAGTGGGTGTGAGCAGTGTCAGGGTGTTGTGGGTGTTTGGTAGTGGGGGTGTGAGAAGTTTCAGAGGGGTGACTGGTTGGGTAGTGGGGGTGTGAGCAGTGTCAGAGTGTTTGGGGGTTGGGTAGTGGGGGTGTGAGCATTGTCAGGGCGGTTGGGGGTTGGGTAGTGGGGGTGTGAGCAGTGTCAGGGGGGTGTGGGGGTTGGGTAGTGGGGGTGTGAGCAGTGTCCAGGGTTGTTGGGGGTTGGGTAGTGGGGGTGTGAGCAATGTCAGGGGGTTTGGGGTTGGGTAGTGGGGGTGTGAGCAGTGTCAGGGGGCTTACTGGTTGGGTAGTGGGGGTGTGAGCAGTGTCAGGGTGGTGTGGTGTTGGGTAGTGGGGGTGTGAGCAGTGTCAGGGGGTTTGGGGGATGGGTAGTGTGGGTGTGTGCAAAGTCAGTGGGGTGTGGGCGTTGTGTAGTGTGGGTGTGAGCAGTGTCAGGGGTGTGTGGGGGTTGTGTCGTGGGGGTGTGAGCAGTGTCTGGGGTGTGTGGTTTGGGTTCAGTGGGTGTGAGCAGTGTCAGGGTGTTGTGGGTGTTTGGTAGTGGGGGTGTGAGAAGTTTCAGAAGGGTTACTGGTTGGGTAGTGGGGGTGTGAGCAGTGTCAGGGTGTTTGGGGGTTGGGTAGTGGGGGTGTGAGCATTGTCAGGGCGGTTGGGGGTTGGGTAGTGGGGGTGTGAGCAGTGTCAGGGGGTGTGGGGGTTGGGTAGTGGGGGTGTGAGCAGTGTCAGGGGGGTTGGTTGTTGGGTAGTGGGATTGTGGGCAGAGTCATGGGGTGTGGGTGTAGGGTAGTGTGAGTGTGAGCAGTGTCAGGGGGTTGGGGTTTGGGTAGTGGGGGTGTGAACAGTGTCAGGGGGCGTGGGGGTTGGGTAGTGGGGGTGTGAGCTGTGTCGGGTGGTGTGGGGGTTGTGTACTGGGGGTGTGAGCAGTGTCAGGGGGGTGTGGGTGTAGGGTAGTGGGGGTATGAGCAGTGTCAGGTGTGTGTGCGGGTTGTGTAGTGGGGGTGTGAGCAATGTCAGGGAGTTTGGGGGTTGGGCAGTGGGGGTGTGAGCAGTGTCTGGGGGGTTGTGTAGTTGGGGTGTGAGCAGTGTCTGGGGTGTTGGGGTTTCGGTAGTGGATGTTTGAGCAGTGTCGGGGGGTTGGGGGTTGGGTAGTGTGGGTGTGAGCAGTGTCAGGGTGGTGTGGGGGTTGGGTAGTGGGGTTGTGAGCAGTGTCACGGTGCTTTGGTGTTGGGTAGTGGGGGTGTGAGCAGTGTCAGAGGGGTTGGGGTTTGGGTAGTGGGGGTGTGAGCAGTGTCAGGGGAGTGGGGGTTGGGTAGTGTGGGTTGGGTAGTGGGGGTATGAGAAGTATCAGAGGGTTTGGGTGTTGGGTAGTGTGGTTGCGAGCAGTGTCAGGGCGTTTGGGGAATGGGTAGTGTGGGTGTGTGCAAAGTCAGGGGGCTGTGGGCGTTGTGTAGTGTGGGTGTGAGCAGTGTCAGGGGTGTGTTGTTTGGGTTCAGTGGGTGTGAACAGTGTCGGGGGGTTTGGGTGTTTGGTAGTGGGGGTGTGAGAAGTTTCAGAGGGGTTACTGGTTGTGTAGTGTGGGTGTGAGCTGTTTCAGGGCGGTGTGGGGGTTGGGTAGTGGGGGTGTGAGCAGTGTCAGGGCTGTGGGTGTTGGGTAGTGGGGGTGTGAGTGTGAGCAGTGTCGGGGGGTTGGGGTTTGGGTAGTGGGAGTGAGCAGTGTCAGGCGTGTGGGTGTTGGGTAGTGGTGGTGTGAGCTGTGTCGGCGGGTGTGGGGGTTGGGTAGTGGGGGTGTGAACAGTTTCATGGGGGTTCGGGGGTTGGGTATTGGGTGTGTGAGCAGTGTCATTGGGGTTGGGGTTGGGTATTGGGGGTATGAGCAGTGTCAGGGGGGTGTGGGGTTTGGGTAGTTGGGGTGTGAGCAGTGTCAGGGGGGTGTGGGGGTCATGTAGTGGGGGTGTGAGCAGTTTCAGGGGGTTTGGGGGTTGGGTAGTGGGGGTGTGAGTAGTGTCAGGGGGTTTGGGTATTGGGGGTGTGAGCAGTGTCAGGGGGCTTGGGGGTTGGGTAGTGGGGGTGTGAGTGGTGTCAGAGGGTTTGGGTAGTGGGGGTGTGAGCAGTTTCAGGGGGTTTAGGGGTTGGGTAGTGGGGGGTGTGAGTAGTGTCAGGCAGTTTGGGTATTGGGGTTGTGAGCAGTGTCAGGGGGGTTGGGTTTTCGGTAGTGGGTGTTTGTGCATTGTCAGGGGTGTGTGGTGGTTGTGTAGTGTGGTTGTGAGCAGTGTCAGGGGTGTGTTGTTTGGGTAGAGGCTGTGTGAGCAGTGTCAGGGCGGTTGGGTTTCGGTAGTGTGGGTGTGTGCAGTTGGAGGGGTGTGGGGCTTGGATGGTGGGGCTGTGAGCTGTGTCGGGGGGTTGTGGGTGTTGGGTATTTGGGTTGTGAGCAGTGTCACGGTGGTTTGGGGTTTGGTAGTGGGGGTGTTAGCAGTGTCACGGTGGTTTGGGGTTGGGTAGTGGGGGTGTGAGCAGTGTCAGGGGGTTTGGGTTTGTGTAGTTGGGGTGTGAGCAGTGTCAAGGGGGTTGGGATTGGGTAGTTGGGGTGTGAGCAGTGTCAGGGGGGTTGGGGTTTGGGCAGTGGGTGTGTGAGCAGTTTCAGGGGCGTGGGTGTTGTGTAGTGGGGGTGTGAGCAATGTCGGGGGTTTGGGGGTTGGGTAGTGGGGGTGTGAGCAGAGTCAGGTGTGTGTGCGGGTTGTGTAGTTGGGGTGTGAGCAATGTCAGGGGATTTGGGGATTAGGCTTTGGGGGTGTGAGCAGTGTCAGGGGGGTTGGGGGTTGGGTAGTGTGGGTGTGAGCAGTGTCGGGGTGGTTGGGTAGTGGGGGTGTGAGCAGTGTCATAGGTGTGGGTGTTGTGTTGTGGGGGTGTGAGCAATGTCGGGGGTTTGGGGGTTGGGTAGTGGGGGTGTGAGCAGAGTCAGGTGTGTGTGCGGGTTGTGTAGTTGGGGTGTGAGCAATGTCAGGGGATTTGGGGATTGGGCTTTGGGGGTGTGAGCAGTGTCAGGGGGGTTGGGGGTTGGGTAGTGGGGGTGTGAGCAGTGTCATAGGTGTTGGGTTTTCGGTAGTGGGTGCGTGAGCAGTTTCAGGGGGTTTGGGGGGAGGGTAGTGGGGGTGTGAGCAGTGTCGGGGGGATGGGGTTTGGGTAGTGGGGGTGTGAGCAGTGTCCAGGGTTGTTGGGGGTTGGGTAGTGTGGGTGTGAGCAGTGTCGGTGGGGTGGGGTTTGGGTAGTGAAGGTGTGAGCAGTGTCAGAGGGGTTGGGGTTTGGGTAGTGGGGGTGTGAGCAGTGTCAGGGGGATTGTGGGTTGGGTAGTCGATGTGTGAGCAATGTCAGGGTTGGGGGGGTTGGGTAGTGGGGTTATGAGCAGTGTCAGGCCGGTTGTGGGGCTTGTGAGCATTGTCAGAGAGGTTGGGGGTTGGTTAGTGGGGGTCTCAACAGTGACAGTGGGGATGGGGGTTGGGAAGTGGAGGTGTGAGCAGTGTCAGGGCGGATGGGGGTTGGGTAGTGGGCGTGTGAGCAGTGTCAGGGTGGTTGGCGGTTGGGTAGTGGGGGCGTGAGCAGTGTCGGGGAGTTGGGGGTTCGGTAATGGGGTTGTGAACAGTGTCAGGGCTGTTGGTGGTTAGGTAGTGGGGGTGTCAGCAGTGTCAGGGGGGTAGGGTAGTGGCGGCGTGAGCAATGTCACGGGGATTGGCTAGTGGGGGCGTGAGCAGTGTCAGGGGCGTTGGGTAGTGGGGGTGTGAGCAGTGTCTGGTGGGTTGGGGTTTCGGTTGTGGGTGTTTTAGCAGTGTCAGGGGGTTTGGTGTTGGGTCGTGGGCGTGTGAGCAGTGTCAGGGGGTGTGTGGGTTGGGTAGTGGGGGTGTGAGCAATGTCAGGGGGTTTGGGGTTGGGTAGTGGGGGTGTGAGCAGTGTCAGGGGGCTTACTGGTTGGGTAGTGGGGGTGTGAGCAGTGTCAGGGGGTTTGGGGGATGGGTAGTGTGGGTGTGTGCAAAGTCAGTGGGGTGTGGGCGTTGTGTAGTGTGAGTGTGAGCAGTGTCAGGGGTGTGTGGGGGTTGTGTCGTGGGGGTGTGAGCAGTGTCTGGGGTGTGTGGTTTGGGTTCAGTGGGTGTGAGCAGTGTCAGGGTGTTGTGGGTGTTTGGTAGTGGGGGTGTGAGAAGTTTCAGAGGGGTGACTGGTTGGGTAGTGGGGGTGTGAGCAGTGTCAGAGTGTTTGGGGGTTGGGTAGTGGGGGTGTGAGCATTGTCAGGGCGGTTGGGGGTTGGGTAGTGGGGGTGTGAGCAGTGTCAGGGGGGTGTGGGGGTTGGGTAGTGGTGGTGTGAGCAGTGTCCAGGGTTGTTGGGGGTTGGGTAGTGGGGGTGTGAGCAATGTCAGGGGGTTTGGGGTTGGGTAGTGGGGGTGTGAGCAGTGTCAGGGAGCTTACTGGTTGGGTAGTGGGGGTGTGAGCAGTGTCAGGGTGGTGTGGTGTTGGGTAGTGGGGGTGTGAGCAGTGTCAGGGGGTTTGGGGGATGGGTAGTGTGGGTGTGTGCAAAGTCAGTGGGGTGTGGGCGTTGTGTAGTGTGGGTGTGAGCAGTGTCAGGGGTGTGTGGGGGTTGTGTCGTGGGGGTGTGAGCAGTGTCTGGGGTGTGTGGTTTGGGTTCAGTGGGTGTGAGCAGTGTCAGGGTGTTGTGGGTGTTTGGTAGTGGGGGTGTGAGAAGTTTCAGAGGGGTTACTGGTTGGGTAGTGGGGGTGTGAGCAGTGTCAGGGTGTTTGGGGGTTGGGTAGTGGGGGTGTGAGCATTGTCAGAGCGGTTGGGGGTTGGGTAGTGGGGGTGTGAGCAGTGTCAGGGGGTGTGGGGGTTGGGTAGTGGGGGTGTGAGCAGTGTCAGGGGGGTTGGTTGTTGGGTAGTGGGATTGTGGGCAGAGTCATGGGGTGTGGGTGTAGGGTAGTGTGAGTGTGAGCAGTGTCGGGGGGTTGGGGTTTGGGTAGTGGGGGTGTGAACAGTGTCAGGGGGCGTGGGGGTTGGGTAGTGGGGGTGTGAGCTGTGTCGGGTGGTGTGGGGGTTGTGTACTGGGGGTGTGAGCAGTGTCAGGGGGGTGTGGGTGTAGGGTAGTGGGGGTATGAGCAGTGTCAGGTGTATGTGCGGGTTGTGTAGTGGGGGTGTGAGCAATGTCAGGGAGTTTGGGGGTTGGGCAGTGGGGGTGTGAGCAGTGTCTGGGGGGTTGTGTAGTTGGGGTGTGAGCAGTGTCTGGGGTGTTGGGGTTTCGGTAGTGGATGTTTGAGCAGTGTCAGGGGGGTTGGGGGTTGGGTAGTGTGGGTGTGAGCAGTGTCAGGGTGGTGTGGGTGTTGGGTAGTGGGGGTGTGAGCAGTGTCACGGTGCTTTGGTGTTGGGTAGTGGGGGTGTGAGCAGTGTCAGAGGGGTTGGGGTTTGGGTAGTGGGGGTGTGAGCAGTGTCAGGGGAGTGGGGGTTGGGTAGTGGGGGTTGGGTAGTGGGGGTATGAGAAGTATCAGAGGGTTTGGGTGTTGGGTAGTGTGGTTGCGAGCAGTGTCAGGGGGTTTGGGGAATGGGTAGTGTGGGTGTGTGCAAAGTCAGGGGGCTGTGGGCATTGTGTAGTGTGGGTGTGAGCAGTGTCAGGGGTGTGTTGTTTGGGTTCAGTGGGTGTGAACAGTGTCGGGGGGTTTGGGTGTTTGGTAGTGGGGGTGTGAGAAGTTTCAGAGGGGTTACTGGTTGTGTAGTGTGGGTGTGAGCTGTTTCAGGGCGGTGTGGGGGTTGGGTAGTGGGGGTGTGAGCAGTGTCAGGGCTGTGGGTGTTGGGTAGTGGGGGTGTGAGTGTGAGCAGTGTCGGGGGGTTGGGGTTTGGGTAGTGGGAGTGTGAGCAGTGTCAGGCGTGTGGGTGTTGGGTAGTGGTGGTGTGAGCTGTGTCGGCGGGTGTGGGGGTTGGGTAGTGGGGGTGTGAACAGTTTCATGGGGGTTCGGGGGTTGGGTATTGGGTGTGTGAGCAGTGTCATTGGGGTTGGGGTTGGGTATTGGGGGTATGAGCAGTGTCAGGGGGGTGTGGGGTTTGGGTAGTTGGGGTGTGAGCAGTGTCAGGGGGGTGTGGGGGTCATGTAGTGGGGGTGTGAGCAATTTCAGGGCGTTTGGGGGTTGGGTAGTGGGGGTGTGAGTAGTGTCAGGGGGTTTGGGTATTGGGGGTGTGAGCAGTGTCAGGGGGCTTGGGGGTTGGGTAGTGGGGGTGTGAGTGGTGTCAGAGGGTTTGGGTAGTGGGGGTGTGAGCAGTTTCAGGGGGTTTAGGGGTTGGGTAGTGGGGGGTGTGAGTAGTGTCAGGGCGTTGGGGGTTGGGTAGTGGGTGTGAGCAGTGTCAGGGGTGTTGGGGTTTCGGTAGTGGGTGTTTGAGCAGTGTCAGATGGGTTGGGGGTAGGGTAGTGTGGGTGTGAGCAGTGTCAGGGGGGCTGGGTGTTGGGTAGTGGGGGTGTCAGCAGTGTCACGTTGGTTTGGGGTTGGGTAGTGGGGATGTGAGCAGTGTCAGAGGGGTTGGAGTTTGGGTAGTGGGGCTGTGAGCAGTGTCAGGGGGTTGGGGGTTGGATATTGGGGGTGTGAGCAGTGTCATGGGGTTGGGGGTTGGGTAGTGGTGGTGCGAGCAGTGTCAGGGGGAATTGGGTTTGGGTCGTGGGGGTATGAGAAGTATCAGGGGTGTGGGTGTTGGGTAGTGGGGTTGTGAGCAGTGTCGGGGGTTATGTGTTTGGGTAGTGG
This sequence comes from Carcharodon carcharias, assembly GCF_017639515.1. Lineage (NCBI taxonomy): Eukaryota > Metazoa > Chordata > Chondrichthyes > Lamniformes > Lamnidae > Carcharodon > Carcharodon carcharias. The sequence goes on from NC_054487.1 coordinate 6,757,349, forward strand.
GGGTGTGAGCAGTATCATGGGGGTGTGGGGATCGGGTAGTGGGGGTGTGAGCAGTGTCAGGGAGGTTGGGTGTTGGGTAGTGGGGGTGTGAGCAATGTCAGGGGGGTTGGGGGTTGGGTAGTGGGGGTGTGAGCAGTGTCGGGGGGGTTGGGTGTTGGGTAGTGGGTGTGAGCAGTGTCAGGGCGGTTTGGGTTTGGGTAGTGGGGGTGTGAGCAGTGTCAGGGGGGTTGGGTTTTGGGTTGTGGGGGTGTGAGAAGTTTCAGGGTTGTGGAGGTTGGTTAGTGGGTCTGCGAGCAGTTTCATGGGGGTGTGGGGGTTGGGTAGTGCGGGTGTGAGCAGTGTCAGGGGGGTTGTGGGTTGGTTAGTTGGGGTGAGAGCATTGTCAGAGGGTTTGGTGTTTCGGTAGTGCGGGTGTGAGCCGTGTCAGGGGGGTTGGGGGTTGGTTAGTTGGGGTGAGAGCATTGTCAGTGGGTTTGGTGTTTCGGTAGTGCGGGTGTGAGCCGTGTCAGGGGGGTTGGGGGTTGGGTCGTGGGAGTGTGAGCATTGTCAGAGGGTTTGGGTTTTTGGTAGTGGGGGTGGTGAGCAGTGTCACGGGGTTGGGTAGTGGGGGTGGTGAGCAGTGTCAGGGGGTTGGGTAGTGGGGGTGTGAGCAGTGTCACGGGGTTGGGTAGTGGGGGTGGTGAGCAGTGTCGGGGGGCTGGATGTTGGGTTGTGGGGGTGTGAGCAGTGTCACGGGGTTGGGTAGTGGGGGTGGTGAGCAGTGTCACGGGGTTGTGTAGTGGGGGTGGTGAGCAGTGTCAGGGGGGCTGGGTGTTGGGTTGTGGGGGTGTTAGCAATGTCAGAGGGGTTGGGGTTTGGGTAGTGGGTGTGTGAGCAGTGTCACGGTGGTTGGGTAGTGGGGGTGGTGAGCAGTGTCAGGGGGGCTTGGTGTTGGGTAGTGGGGGTGTGAGCAGTGTCACAGGGGTTCCGTTTGTGTAGTGGGCGTGTGAGCAATGTCAGGAGTGTTGGGTTGGATAGTGAGGGTGTGAGCAGTGTCAGGGGTGTGTGGGGGTTGGGTAGTGTGTGTGTGAGCAGTGTCGGGGGGTTGGGGCTTGGGTAATGGGGGTGCGAGCAGAGTCAGGGGGGTTGGGGTTTGGGTAGTGATGGTGTGAGCCGCGTCAGGGGGGTTGGGGTTTGGGTAGTGGGGGTGTGAGCAGTGTTAGGGTGGTGTGGGTGTTGAGTAGTGGGGGTGTGAGCAGTGTCAGAGGGGTTGGGGGTTGGGTAGTGGGGGTGTGAGCCGTGTCAGGGGGGTATGGGGGTTGGGTAATGGGCATCTGAGATTTGTCAGAGGGATTGGGTAGTCGGGCTGTGAGCAGTTTCGTAGGGGTTGCGGTTTCGGTAGTGGTGGTGTGAGCAGTGTCAGGGGGGTTGGGTTTTGGGTTGTGGGGGTGTGAGAAGTTTCAGGCGTGTGGGCGTTGGGTAGTGGCGGTGTGAGCAGTGTCAGGGTTGTGGAGGTTGGTTAGTGGGTCTGCGAGCATTTTCATGTGGGTGCGGGTGTTGGGTAGTGGGGGTGTGAGCAGTGTCAGGTGGGTCGGGTGTTGGGTAGTGGGGGTGTGAGCAGTGTCAGGTGAGTTGGGGGTTGGGTAGTGCGGCTGTGAGTAGTGCCAGGGGTGTTTGGGTGTTGGGTAGTGGGGGTGTTAGCAGTGTCTGGGGGGTTGGGGTTTCGCTATTGGGTGTTTGAGCAGTGTCAGGGCGGTTGGGTTTGGGTAGTGGGGGTGTGAGCAGTGTCAGGGTGGTTGTGTGTTGGGTAGTGGGAGCGTGATCAGTGTCAGGGGGTTGGGGTTTGGGTAGTGGGGCTGTGAGCCGTGTCGGGGTGTTGGGGGTTGGGTAGTGGGGGTGTGAGCAATGTCAGGGAGGTTGTGTGTTGGATACTGGGAGTGTGAGCAGGGTCGGGGGGTTGCGGTTTGTGTAGTGGAGGTGTGAGCAGTGTCGGGGGGTTGCTGGTTGGATATTGGGGGTGTGAGCAGTGTCGGGGGTTGGGGGTTGGGTAGTGGTGGTGCGAGCAGTGTCAGGGCGAATTGGGTTTGGGTAGTGGGGGTATGAGAAGTATCAGGGGTGTGGGTGTTGGGTAGTGGGGTTGTGAGCAATGTCGGGGGTTTGGGGTTTGGGTAGTGGGGGTGGGAGCAGTATCATGGGGGTGTGGGGATCGGGTAGTGGGGGTGTGAGCAGTGTCAGCGGATTGGGGGTTTGTTAGTGGGTCTGCGAGCAGTTTCATGGGGGTGCGGGCGTTGGGTAGTTGGGGTGTGAGCCGTGTTAGAGGGGTTGGGGTTGAGTAGTGGGGGTGTGAGCAGTGTCAGGGGGTTGGGTTGTGGCGGTGTGGGCAGTGTCAGGGGGGTTGGGTTTTCGGTAGTGGGTGTTTCAGCATTGTCAGGGGGGTGTGGTGGTTGTGTAGTATGGGTTTGAGCAGTGACAGGGGGTTAGGTGGTTGGCTAGTGGGGTGTTAGCAGGTTCATGGGGGTTGTGGGTTGGGTACTGGGGGTGTGAGCAGTGTAAGTGTGGTTGGGATTTGAGTAGTGTGGGTGTGATCAGTGGCAGGGGTGTGGGGGTTGGGTAGTGGGGGTGTGAGCTGTGTCGGGGTGTTGGGTAGTGGGGGTGTGAGCAGTGCCAGGGGGGCTGGGTGTTGGGTAGTGGGGATGTTAGCAGTGTCAGAGGGGCTGGGATATGTGTATTGGGGGTGTGAGCAGTGCCAGGGGTGTGTGAGGGTTGGGTAGTGAGTGTGTGAGCAGTGTCAGGGCGGTTGGGGGTTGGATATTGGGGGTGTGAGCAGTATCAAGTGGGTTGGGGGTTGGGTAGTGGGAGTGTGAGCAGTGTCGGGGGGTTGGGGGTTGGGTAGTGGGTGTGAGCAGTGTCGGGGGGTTTGGGTTTGGGTAGTGAGGGTGTGAGCCGTGTCAGGCGAGTGTGGGGGTTGCGTAGTGGGGGTGTGAGATTTGTCAGAGGGATTGGGTAGTGGGGCTGTGAGCAGTTTCATAGGGGTTGCGGTTTCGGTAGTGGTGGTGTGAGCAGTGTCAGGGGGTTGGGTTTTGGTTTGTGGGGGTGTGAGCAGTTTCAGGCGTGTGGGCGTTGGGTAGTGGGGGTGTGAGCAGTGTCAGGGTTGTGGAGGTTGGTTAGTGGGTCTGCGAGCAGTTTCATGGGGGTGCGGGGGTTGGGTAGTGCGGGTGTGAGCAGTGTCAGGTCGGTTGGGGGTTGGGTAGTGGGGGTGTGAGCATTGTCAGAGGGTTTGGGGTTTCGATAGTGGGGGTGTGAGCAGTGTCAGGTGGGTTGGGGGTTGGTTAGTTGGGGTGAGAGCATTGTCAGAGGGTTTGGGGTTTCGGTAGTGAGGGTGTGAGTAGTGTCAGGGGGGTTGGGGGTTGGGTCGTGGGAGTGTGAGCATTGTCAGAGGGTTTGGGTTTTCGGTAGTGGGGGTGTGAGCAACGTCAGGAGGGTTGGGGGTTGGATAGTGGGGATGTGAGCAGTATGATGGGGGCGTTGGGGTTGGGTAGTGTGGGTGTGAGCAGTGTCGGGGCGTTGGGGGTTGGGTAGTGGGTGTGAGCAGTGTCAGGGGGGTTTGGGTTTGGGTAGTGGGTGTTTGAGCAGTGTCAGGTGGGTTGGGGATAGGGTAGTGTGGGTGTGAGCAGTGTCAGGGGGGCTGGGTGTTGGGTAGTGGGGGTGTCAGCAGTGTCACGTTGGTTTGGGGTTGGGTAGTGGGGATGTGAGCAGTGTCAGAGGGGTTGGGGTTTGGGTAGTGGGGCTGTAAGCAGTGTCAGGGGGGTTGGGGGTTGGGTAGTGGGGGTGTGAGCAGTGTCAGGGGGGTTGGGGGTTGGGTAGTGGGGGTGTGAGCAGTGTCAAGTGGGTTGGGGGTTGGGTAGTGGTGGTGTGAGCAGTGTCAGGGGGTTGGGGGTTGGGTAGTGGGTGTGAGCAGTGTCAGGGGGTTTTGGGTTTGGGTAGTGGGGGTGTGAGCAGTGTCAGGGGGGTATGGGGGTTGGGTAATGGGAGTGTGAGATTTGTCAGAGGGATTGGGTAGTGGGGCTTTGAGCAGTTTCATAGGGGTTGTGGTTTCGGTAGTGGTGGTGTGAGCAGTGTCGTTGGGATGGGTTTTGGGTTATGGGAGTGTGAGATGTTTCAGGGTTGTGGAGGTTGGTTAGTGGGTCTGCGAGCAGTTTCATGGGGGTGCGGGGGTTGGGTAGTGCGGGTGTGAGCAGTGTCAGGGGGGTTGTGTTTTCGGTAGTGGGTGTTTCAGCATTGTCAGGGGGGGTGTGGTGGTTGTGTAGTGTGGGCTTGAGCAGTGTCAGGGGGTTATGTGGTTGGGTAGTGGGTTGTTAGAACGTTCATGGGGTTTGGGGGTTGGGTAGTGGGGGACTGAGCAGTGTCAGGGGGGCTTGGTGTTGGGGTGTGGGGGTGTTAGCAGTGTCAGAGGGTTTGGGGGTTGGGTAGTGGGTGTGTGAGCAGTGTCACGGGGGTTGGGTAGTGGGGGTGGTGAGCAGTGTCGGGGGGCTGGGTGTTGGGTAGTGGGGGGTGTGAGCAGTGTCAGAGGGGTTCCGTTTGCGTAGTGGGTGTGTGAGCAATGTCAGGGGTGTTGAGGTTGGATAGTGAGGGTGTGAGCAGTGTCAGGGGTGTGTGGGGGTTGGGTAGTGTGTGTGTGAGCAGTGTCGGGGGGTTGGGGTTTGGGTAATGGGGGTGTGAGCCGTGTCAGGTGGATTGGGATTTGGGTAGTGGGGGTGTGAGCAGTGTCAGGGGGTTTGGGTCATGGGGGTGTCAGCAGTGTCTGGGGGGTTGGGTAGTGGGGGTGTGAGCAGTGTCTGGGGGTTGGGTAGTGGGGGTGTGAGCAGTGTCTGGGGGTTGGGTAGTGGGGGTGTGAGCAGTGTCTGGGGTGTTGGTGTTTTGGTAGTGGGTGTTTGAGCAGTGTCAGGTGGGTTGGGGCTAGGGTAGTGTGGGTGTGAGCAGTGTCAGGTGGCTTACTGGTTGGGTAGTGGGGGTGTGAGCATTGTCAGGGGGGCTGGGTGTTGGGTAGTGGGGGTGTCAGTAGTGTCACGTTGGTTTTGGGTTGGGTAGTGGGGCTGTGAGCAGTTTCATAGGGGTTGCGGTTTCGGTAGTGGTGGTGTGAGCAGTGTCAGGGGGTTGGGTTTTGGGTTGTGGGGGTGTGAGCAGTTTCAGGCGTGTGGGCGTTGGGTAGTGGGGGTGTGAGCAGTGTCAGGGTTGTGGAGGTTGGTTAGTGGGTCTGCGAGCAGTTTCATGGGGGTGCGGGGGTTGGGTAGTGCGGGTGTGAGCAGCGTCAGGTCGGTTGGGGGTTGGGTAGTGGGGGTGTGAGCATTGTCAGAGGGTTTGGGGTTTCGGTAGTGGGGGTGTGAGCAGTGTCAGGTGGGTTGGGGGTTGATTTGTTGGGGTGAGAGCATTGTCAGAGGGTTTGGGGTTTCGGTAGTGAGGGTGTGAGTAGTGTCAGGGGGGTTGGGGGTTGGGTCGTGGGAGTGTGAGCATTGTCAGAGGGGTTGGGTTTTCGGTAGTGGGGGTGTGAGCAGTGTCAGGGGTTTGGGGGTTGGGTCGTGGGAGTGTGAGCATTGTCAGAGGGTTTGGGGTTTGGGCAGTGGAGGTGTGAGCAGTGTCAGGGGTTTGGGGGTTGGGTCGTGGGAGTGTGAGCATTGTCAGAGAGTTTGGGTTTTCGGTAGTGGGGGTGTGAGCAATGTCAGGAGGGTTGGGGGTTGGATAGTGGGGATGTGAGCAGTATGATGGGGGCGTTGGGGTTGGGTAGTGGGGGTGTGAGCAGTGTCAGGGCGTTGGGGGTTGGGTAGTGGGTGTGAGCAGTGTCAGGGGGGTTTGGGTTTGGGTAGTGGGTGTTTGAGCAGTGTCAGGTGGGTTGGGGATAGGGTAGTGTGGGTGTGAGCAGTGTCAGGGGGGCTGGGTGTTGGGTAGTGGGGGTGTCAGCAGTGTCACGTTGGTTTGGGGTTGGGTAGTGGGGACGTGAGCAGTGTCAGAGGGGTTGGGGTTTGGGTAGTGGGGCTGTGAGCAGTGTCAGGGGGGTTGGGGGTTGGGTAGTGGGGGTGTGAGCAGTGTCAGGGGGGTTGGGGGTTGGGTAATGGGAGTGTGAGATTTGTCAGAGGGATTGGGTAGTGGGGCTTTGAGCAGTTTCATAGGGGTTGTGGTTTCGGTAGTGGTGGTGTGAGCAGTGTCGTTGGGATGGGTTTTGGGTTATGGGAGTGTGAGATGTTTCAGGGTTGTGGAGGTTGGTTAGTGGGTCTGCGAGCAGTTTCATGGGGGTGCGGGGGTTGGGTAGTGCGGGTGTGAGCAGTGTCAGGGGGGTTGTGTTTTCGGTAGTGGGTGTTTCAGCATTGTCAGGGGGGGTGTGGTGGTTGTGTAGTGTGGGCTTGAGCAGTGTCAGGGGGTTATGTGGTTGGGTAGTGGGTTGTTAGAACGTTCATGGGGTTTGGGGGTTGGGTAGTGGGGGACTGAGCAGTGTCAGGGGGGCTTGGTGTTGGGGTGTGGGGGTGTTAGCAGTGTCAGAGGGTTTGGGGTTGGGTAGTGGGTGTGTGAGCAGTGTCACGGGGGTTGGGTAGTGGGGGTGGTGAGCAGTGTCGGGGGGCTGGGTGTTGGGTAGTGGGGGTGTGAGCAGTGTCAGAGGGGTTCCGTTTGCGTAGTGGGTGTGTGAGCAATGTCAGGGGTGTTGAGGTTGGATAGTGAGGGTGTGAGCAGTGTCAGGGGTGTGTGGGGGTTGGGTAGTGTGTGTGTGAGCAGTGTCGGGGGGTTGGGGTTTGGGTAATGGGGGTGTGAGCCGTGTCAGGTGGATTGGGATTTGGGTAGTGGGGGTGTGAGCAGTGTCAGGGGGTTTGGGTCATGGGGGTGTCAGCAGTGTCTGGGGGGTTGGGTAGTGGGGGTGTGAGCAGTGTCTGGGGGTTGGGTAGTGGGGGTGTGAGCAGTGTCTGGGGGTTGGGTAGTGGGGGTGTGAGCAGTGTCTGGGGTGTTGGTGTTTTGGTAGTGGGTGTTTGAGCAGTGTCAGGTGGGTTGGGGCTAGGGTAGTGTGGGTGTGAGCAGTGTCAGGTGGCTTACTGGTTGGGTAGTGGGGGTGTGAGCATTGTCAGGGGGGCTGGGTGTTGGGTAGTGGGGGTGTCAGTAGTGTCACGTTGGTTTTGGGTTGGGTAGTGGGGCTGTGAGCAGTTTCATAGGGGTTGCGGTTTCGGTAGTGGTGGTGTGAGCAGTGTCAGGGGGTTGGGTTTTGGGTTGTGGGGGTGTGAGCAGTTTCAGGCGTGTGGGCGTTGGGTAGTGGGGGTGTGAGCAGTGTCAGGGTTGTGGAGGTTGGTTAGTGGGTCTGCGAGCAGTTTCATGGGGGTGCGGGGGTTGGGTAGTGCGGGTGTGAGCAGCGTCAGGTCGGTTGGGGGTTGGGTAGTGGGGGTGTGAGCATTGTCAGAGGGTTTGGGGTTTCGGTAGTGGGGGTGTGAGCAGTGTCAGGTGGGTTGGGGGTTGATTTGTTGGGGTGAGAGCATTGTCAGAGGGTTTGGGGTTTCGGTAGTGAGGGTGTGAGTAGTGTCAGGGGGGTTGGGGGTTGGGTCGTGGGAGTGTGAGCATTGTCAGAGGGGTTGGGTTTTCGGTAGTGGGGGTGTGAGCAGTGTCAGGGGTTTGGGGGTTGGGTCGTGGGAGTGTGAGCATTGTCAGAGGGTTTGGGGTTTGGGCAGTGGAGGTGTGAGCAGTGTCAGGGGTTTGGGGGTTGGGTCGTGGGAGTGTGAGCATTGTCAGAGAGTTTGGGTTTTCGGTAGTGGGGGTGTGAGCAATGTCAGGAGGGTTGGGGGTTGGATAGTGGGGATGTGAGCAGTATGATGGGGGCGTTGGGGTTGGGTAGTGGGGGTGTGAGCAGTGTCAGGGCGTTGGGGGTTGGGTAGTGGGTGTGAGCAGTGTCAGGGGGGTTTGGGTTTGGGTAGTGGGTGTTTGAGCAGTGTCAGGTGGGTTGGGGATAGGGTAGTGTGGGTGTGAGCAGTGTCAGGGGGGCTGGGTGTTGGGTAGTGGGGGTGTCAGCAGTGTCACGTTGGTTTGGGGTTGGGTAGTGGGGACGTGAGCAGTGTCAGAGGGGTTGGGGTTTGGGTAGTGGGGCTGTGAGCAGTGTCAGGGGGGTTGGGGGTTGGGTAGTGGGGGTGTGAGCAGTGTCAGGGGGGTTGGGGGTTGGGTAGTGGTGGTGCGAGCAGTGTCAGGGGGAATTGGGTTTAGGTAGTGGGGGTATGAGAAGTATCAGGGGTGTGGGTGTTGGGTAGTGGGGTTGTGAGCAGTGTCGGGGGTTTGGTGTTTGGGTATTGGGGGTGTGAGCAGTATCATGGGGGTGTGGGGATTGGATAGTGGGGGTGTGAGCAGTGTCAAGTGGGTTGGGGGTTGGGTAGTGGGGGTGTGAGCAGTGTCAGGGGGTTGGGGGTTGGGTAGTGGGTGTGTGAGATTTGTCAGAGGGATTGGGTAGTGGGGCTGTGAGCAGTTTCATAGGGGTTGTGGTTTCGGTAGTGGTGGTGTGAGCAGTGTCGTTGGGATGGGTTTTGGGTTATGGGAGTGTGAGATGTTTCAGGGTTGTGGAGGTTGGTTAGTGGGTCTGCGAGCAGTTTCATGGGGGTGCGGGGGTTGGGTAGTGCGGGTGTGAGCAGTGTCAGGGGGGTTGTGTTTTCGGTAGTGGGTGTTTCAGCATTGTCAGGGGGGGTGTGGTGGTTGTGTAGTGTGGGCTTGAGCAGTGTCAGGGGGTTATGTGGTTGGGTAGTGGGTTGTTAGAACGTTCATGGGGTTTGGGGGTTGGGTAGTGGGGGACTGAGCAGTGTCAGGGGGGCTTGGTGTTGGGGTGTGGGGGTGTTAGCAGTGTCAGAGGGTTTGGGGGTTGGGTAGTGGGTGTGTGAGCAGTGTCACGGGGGTTGGGTAGTGGGGGTGGTGAGCAGTGTCGGGGGGCTGGGTGTTGGGTAGTGGGGGTGTGAGCAGTGTCAGAGGGGTTCCGTTTGCGTAGTGGGTGTGTGAGCAATGTCAGGGGTGTTGAGGTTGGATAGTGAGGGTGTGAGCAGTGTCAGGGGTGTGTGGGGGTTGGGTAGTGTGTGTGTGAGCAGTGTCGGGGGGTTGGGGTTTGGGTAATGGGGGTGTGAGCCGTGTCAGGTGGATTGGGATTTGGGTAGTGGGGGTGTGAGCAGTGTCAGGGGGTTTGGGTCGTGGGGGTGTCAGCAGTGTCTGGGGGGTTGGGTAGTGGGGGTGTGAGCAGTGTCTGGGGGTTGGGTAGTGGGGGTGTGAGCAGTGTCTGGGGGTTGGGTAGTGGGGGTGTGAGCAGTGTCTGGGGTGTTGGTGTTTTGGTAGTGGATGTTTGAGCAGTGTCAGGTGGGTTGGGGCTAGGGTAGTGTGGGTGTGAGCAGTGTCAGGTGGCTTACTGGTTGGGTAGTGGGGGTGTGAGCATTGTCAGGGGGGCTGGGTGTTGGGTAGTGGGGGTGTCAGTAGTGTCACGTTGGTTTGGGGTTGGGTAGTGGGGCTGGGAGCAGTGTCAGAGGGGTTGGGGGTTGGGTAGTGGGGCTGTGAGCAGTGTCGGGGGGTTGGGGTTTGGGTAGTGGGGGTGTGAGCAGTGTCGGGGGGTTGGGTGTTGGGTAGTGGGTGTGTAAGCAGTCTCAGGGGTGTTTGGGAGTTGGGTAGTGGGGCTGTGAGCAGTGTCAGGGGGTTTGGGGGTTGGGTAGTGGGAGTGTGAGCAGTGTCGGGGTGTTTGGGAGTTGGGTAGTGGGTGTGTGAGCAGTGTTAGGGGGTAGTGGGCGTTGGGTAGTGGGCTATGTGTAGTATCAGGGGTTTGGGGTTTGGGTAGTGTGGTTGTGAGCCGTGTCAGGGGGTTTGGTGTTTGGGTAGTGGGGCTGTGAGCAGTGTCACGGGTGTGTGGGGTTGGGTAGTGGGGGTGTGAGCAGTGTAAGGGGCGTTGGGGGTTGGGTAGTGCGGGTGTGAGCAGTGTCAGGGGGGTTGTGTTTTCGGTAGTGGGTGTTTCAGCATTGTCAGGGGGGGTGTGGTGGTTGTGTAGTGTGGGCTTGAGCAGTGTCAGGGGGTTATGTGGTTGGGTAGTGGGTTGTTAGAACGTTCATGGGGTTTGGGGGTTGGGTAGTGGGGGACTGAGCAGTGTCAGGGGGCTTGGTGTTGGGGTGTGGGGGTGTTAGCAGTGTCAGAGGGTTTGGGGGTTGGGTAGTGGGTGTGTGAGCAGTGTCAGTGGTGCGTGGGGGTTGGGTAGTGTGGGTGTGAGCAGTGTCGGGGTGTTGGGGGGGTTGGGTAGTGGGGGTGTGAGCAGTGTCAGGGGGGTTGGGGGTTGGGTAGTGGGGGTGTGAGCAGTGTCAGTGGTGCGTGGGGGTTGGGTAGTGGGGGTGTGAGCAGTGTCGGGGGGCTGGGTGTTGGGTAGTGGGGGTGTGAGCAGTGTCAGGGGTGTTGGGGGTTTGCTAATGGGGGTGTGAACAGTGCCTGGGGTGTGTGGGGGTTGGGTAGTGGATGTGTGAGCAGTGTCGGGGGTTTGGGGCTTGGGTAGTGGGGGTGTGAGCAGTGTCAGGGGGTGTGGGCGTTGGGTAGTGGGGGTGTGAGCATTGTCAGAGGGGTTGGGGTTTGGGTAGTCGGGGTATGAGCAGTGTCAGCAGGGTTGGGGTTTCGGTAGTGGGGGTGTGAGCAGTGTCACGCGGGTTGTGTTTGTGTAGTGGGGGTGTGAGCAGTGTCAGGGGGGTGTGGTGTTTTGGTAGTGGGGGTGTGAGCAGTGTCAGGGTTGTTTGGGAGTTGGGTAGTGGGGGTGTGAGCAGTGTCAGGGGGGTGTTGATGTTGGGTAGTGGGGGTGTGAGCATTGTCAGGGTGTGTGGGGGTTCGGTAGTGGGTGTATGAGCTGTGTTAGGGGGTAGTGGGGTGTTGGGTAGTGGGGGTATCAGTAGTATTGGGGGTTGGTGTTTGGGTAGTGGGGTTGTGAGCAGTGGCAGGGGGTTTGGGGGTTGTGTGGTGTGGGTGTGAGCAGTTTCAGGGGTGTGGGGGTTGGGTAGAGGGGGTCTGAGCAGTTTCAGGCGGGTTACTGGTTGGGTAGAGGGAGTGTGAGCAGTGTCAGGGGGGTGTGGTGGTCGGGTAGTGGTGGTCTGAACAGTGTCAGGGAGGTTGGGGGCTGGGTATTTGGAGTGTGAGCAGTGTCATAGGGGATTGGGGTTTGGGAAGTGGGGGTGTGAGCAGTGTCAGGGGGGTGTGGGGATCGGGTAGTGGGGGTGTGAGCTGTGTCAGGGGGGTGTGGGGATCGGGTAGTGGGGGTGTGAGCAGTGTCAGTGGGGTGTGGGTGTTGGGTAGTGGGGGTGTGAGCAGTGTCAGTGGGGTGTTGGGGTTGTGTAGTCGGGGTGTTAGCAGTGTCAGGTGTGTGTGGGGGTTGGGTATTGGGGGTGTGAGCAGTGTCTGGGGGGTGTGGGTGTTGGGTAGTGGGGTTGTGAGCAGTTTCAGGGGGGTTACTGGTTGGGTACGTTGAGTGTGAACGGTGTCAGGGGGGTTGGGGGTTGCGTATTGGGTGTGTGAACAGTGTCGGTGGTGTGGGTGTTGGGTAGTGGGGGTGTGAGCCGTGTCAGGGGGGGTTGGAGTTTGGGTAGTGGTGGTGTGAGCAGTGTCAGGGGGTTGATGTTGGGTAGTGGGTGTGTGAGAACTGTCAGGGGGTTGGGGGTTGAGTAGTGGGGGTGTGAGAAGTGTCAGGGCGGTGTGGGGTTTGGGTAGTGGGGATGTGAGCAGTGTCGGGGGGTTGGGATGTTGGGTTGTGGGGGTGTGAGCATTTTCAGGGGTGTGGGGCATGGGTAGTGGTGGTGTGAGCAGTGTCAGGGTTGTGGGGGTTGGTTAGTGGGTCTGCGAGCAGTTTCATGGGGGTGCGGGTGTAGGGTAGTGGGGGTGTGAGCATTGTCAGAGGGTTGGGGGTTCGGTAGTGGGTGTATGAGCAGTGTTAGGGGGTAGTGGGGTGTTGGGTAGTGGGGGTATCAGTAGTATCAGGGGTTTGGTGTTTGGGTAGTGGGGTTGTGAGCAGTGTCAGGGGGTTTGGGGGTTGTGTGGTGTAGGTGTGAGCAGTTTCAGGGGTGTGGGGGTTGGGTAGAAGCGGTCTGAGCAGTGTCAGGGGGGTGTGGGTGTTGGGTAGTGGGGGTGTGAGCAGTGTCAGGGGGGTGTGGTGGTCGGGTAGTGGGGGTCTGAGCAGTGTCAGGGAGGTTGGGTGTTGGGTATTTGGAGTGTGAGCAGTGTCATAGGGGATTGGGGTTTGGGAAGTGGGCGTGTGAGCAGTGTCAGTGGGGTGTGGGGGTTGGGTAGTGGGGGTGTGAGCAGTGTCAGGGGGGTGTGGTGGTTGGGTAGTGGGGGTGTGAGCAGTGTCAGGGGGGTGTGGGTTTTGGGTAGTGGGGGTTTGAGCAGTGTCAGTGGGGTGTTGGGGTTGTGTAGTGGGGGTGTTAGCAGTGTCAGGTGTGTGTGGGGGTTGGGTAATGGGGGTGTGAGCCGTGTCAGGGGGGTTGGGGTTTGGGTAGTGGTGGTGTGAGCTGTGTCGGGGCGTGTGGGGGTTGGGTAGTGGGGGTGTGAGCATTTTCAGGGGTGTGGGGCATGGGTAGTGGTGGTGTGAGCAGCGTCAGCGTTGTGGGGGTTGGTTAGTGGGGGTGTGAGCTGTGTCAGGGGAGTTGGGGGTTGGGTAGTGGGGGTGTGAGCAGTGTCAGGGGGTTGATGTTGGGTAGTGGGGGTATGAGAACTGTCAGGGGGTTGGGGGTTGGGTAGTGGGGGTGTGAGAAGTGTTAGGGGGGTGTGGGGTTTGGGTAGTGGGGATGTGAGCAGTGTCGGGTGGGTTGGTGTTGGATAGTGGGTTTGTGAGCAGTGTCAGGGGTTTTGGGGGTTGTGTGGTGTGGGTGTGAGCAGTGTCAGGGGTGTCGGGGGTTGGGTAGTGGGGGTGTGAGCAGTGTCAGGGGTGTTGGGGGTTGGGTAGTGGGGGTGTGAGCAGTGTCAGGGGTGTTGGAGGTTGTGTGGTGTGGGTGTGAGCAGTGTCAGGGGTGTTGGAGGTTGGGTAGTGGGGGTGTGAGCAGTGTCAGGGGTGTTGGGGGTTGTGTGGTGTGGGTGTGAGCAGTGTCTGGGGGGTTGGGGTTTTGGTAGTGGGTGTCTGAGCAGTGTCAGGGTGGTGTGGGAGTTGGGTAGTGGGGGTGTGAGCAGTGTCAGGGGGGTTGGGATTTGGGTAGTGGGGGTGTGAGCATTGTCAGGGGGGCTGGGGGTTGGGTAGTGGGGGTGTGAGCAGTGTCAGGGGGGCTGGGGGTTGGGTTGTGAGTGTGTGAGCAGTGTCACGGGCGTGTGGGAGTTGGGTAGTTGGGGTGTGAGCAGTGTCAGGGGGTTGTTGGTGTTGGGTAGTGGGGGTGTAAGCATTCTCAGGGGGGTTGGGGGTTCGGTAGTGGGTGTATGAGCTGTGTTAGGGGGTAGTGGGGTGTTGGGTAGTGGGGGTATCAGTAGTATCAGGGGGTTGGTGTTTGGGTAGTGGGGGTGTGAGCAGTTTCAGGGGGTTTGGGGGTTGTGTGGTGTGGGTGTGAGCAGTTTCAGGGGTGTGGGGGTTGGGTAGAGGCGGTCTGAGCAGTGTCAGGAGGGTGTGGGTGTTGGGTAGTGGGGTTGTGAGCAGTTTCAGGCGGGATACTGGTTGGGTAGAGGGAGTGTGAGCAGTGTCAGGGGGGTGTGGGGGTCGTGTAGTGGGGGTCTGAGCAGTGTCAGGGAGGTTGGGGGTTTGGTATTGGGAGTGTGAGCAGTGTCTTAGGGGATTGGGGTTTGGGAAGTGGGGGTGTGAGCAGTATCAGGGGGTTGTGGGTGTTGGGTAGTGGGGGTGTGAGCAGTGTCAGGGGGGTGTGGGGATCGAGTAGTGGGGGTTTGAGCAGAGTCAGGGGAGTGTTGGGGTTGTGTAGTCGGGGTGTTAGCAGTGTCCGATGTATGTGCGGGTTGGGTAGTGGGGGTGTGAGCAGTGTCTGGGTTTTGGGTAGTGGGGTTGTGAGCAGTGTCAGGTGGGTTGGGGGTTGGGTAGTGGGGGTGTGAGCAGTGTCAGGGTGGTGTGGGTGTTGGGTATTGGGGGTGTGAGCAGTGTCAGGGGGTGTAGGGGCATGGGTAGTGGGGGTGTTAGCAGTGTCAGGGAGGTTGGGGGTTGGGTAGTGTGGGTGTGAGCACTGTCAGGGGTGTGTAGGTGTTGGGTAGTGGGGGTGTGAGCAGTGTAAGAGGGGTTGGGGTTTGGGTAGTGGGGGTGTGAGCAGTGTCAGCAGGGTTGTGTTTGTGTAGTGGGGGTGTGAGCAGTGTCAGGTGGGTGTGGGGGTTTGGTAGTGGGGGTATGAGCTGTGTCAGGGTTGTTTGGGAGTTGGGTAGTGGGGGTGTGAGCAGTGTCTGGGGGGTGTGGGTGTTGGGTAGTGGGATTATGAGCAGTGTCAGGTGGGTTGGGGGTTGGGTAGTGGGGGTGTGAGCTGTGTCGGGGCGTATGGGTGTTGGGTAGTGGGGGTGTGAGCATTGTCAGAAGGTTTGGGTAGAGGGGGTGTGAGCAGTGTCAGCAGGGTTGGGGTTTCGGTAGTGGGGGTGTGAGCAGTGTAAGAGGGGTTGGGGTTTGGGTAGTGGGGGTGTGAGCAGTGTCACGCGGGTTGTGTTTGCGTAGTGGGGGTGTGGCAGTGTCAGGTGGGTGTGGGGGTTTGGTAGTGGGGGTATGAGCAGTGTCAGGGTGGTGTGGGTGTTGGGTATTGGGGGTGTGAGCAGTGTCAGGGGGTGTGGGGGTTGGGTAGTGGGGGTGTGAGCAGTGTCAGGGAGGTTGGGGGTTGGCTAGTGTGGGTGTGAGCACTGTCAGGGGTGTGTAGGTGTTGGGTAGTGGGGGTGTGAGCAGTGTCAGAGGGGTTGGGGTTTGGGTAGTAGGGGTGTGAGCAGTGTCAGGGGGGTTGGGGTTTGGGTAGTGGGGCTGTAAGCAGTGTCAGGGGGGTTGGGGGTTGGGTAGTGGGGGTGTGAGCAGTGTCGGGGGGGTTGGGGGTTGGGTAGTGGGGGTGTGAGCAGTGTCGGGGGGTTGCTGGTTGGATATTGGGGGTGTGAGCAGTGTCAGGGGGTTGGGGGTTGGGTAGTGGTGGTGCGAGCAGTGTCAGGGGGAATTGGGTTTGGGTAGTGGGGGTATGAGAAGTATCAGGGGTGTGGGTGTTGGGTAGTGGGGTTGTGAGCAGTGTCGGGGGGTTGGGTTTTGGGTTATGGGAGTGTGAGAAGTTGCAGGGTTGTGGAGGTTGGTTAGTGGGTCTGCGAGCAGTTTCATGGGGGTGCGGGTGTTGGGTAGTGCGGGTGTGAGCAGTGTCGGGGGGTTGTGGGTTGGTTAGTTGGGGTGAGAGCATTGTCAGAGGGTTTGGGGTTTCGGTAGTGGGGGTGTGAGCAGTGTCAGGGGGGTTGGGGGTTGGGTAGTGGGTGTGTGAGCAGTGTCAGGGGGGTTGGGGGTTGGGTCGTGGGAGTGTGAGCAATGTCAGGGGGGTTGGGAGTTGGGTAGTGGGTTTGTGAGCAGTGTCAAGTGGGTTGGGGGTTGGGTAGTGGGTGTGTGAGCAGTGTCAGGGCGGTGTGGGGGTTGCGTAATGGGAGTGTGAGATTTGTCAGAGGGATTGGGTAGTCGGGCTGTGAGCAGTTTCATAGGGGTTGTGGTTTCGGTAGTGGTGGTGTGAGCAGTGTCGGGGGGTTGGGTTTTGGGTTATGGGAGTGTGAGAAGTTGCAGGGTTGTGGAGGTTGGTTAGTGGGTCTGCGAGCAGTTTCATGGGGGTGCGGGTGTTGGGTAGTGCGGGTGTGAGCAGTGTCAGGGGGGTTGTGGGTTGGTTAGTTGGGGTGAGAGCATTGTCAGAGGGTTTGGGTTTTCGGTAGTGGGGGTGTGAGCAGTGTCAGGAGGGTTGGGGGTTGGATAGTGTGGATGTGAGCAGTATGATGGGGGTGTTGGGGTTGTGTAGTGGGGGTGTGAGCAGTGCCGGGGGGTTGGGTAGTGGGGGTGTGAGCAGTGTCAGGGGTGTTGGGGTTTCGGTAGTGGGTGTTTGAGCAGTGTCAGGTTGGTTTGGGGTTGGGTAGTGGGGATGTGAGCAGTGTCAGAGGGGTTGGAGTTTGGGTAGTGGGGCTGTGAGCAGTGTCAGGGGGGTTGGGGGTTGGGTAGTGGGGGTGTGAGCCGTGTCAGGGGGGTTGGGGTTTGGGTAGTGGGTATGTGAGCAGTGTCAGGGGTGTTTGGGAGTTGGGTAGTGGGGGTGTGAGCAGGGTCAGGGGGGGTTGGGGGTTGGGTAGTGGGGGTGTGAGCAGTGTCAGGGGGGTTGGGAGTTGGGTAGTGGGGGTGTGAGCAGTGTCAGCAGTGTTTGGGAGTTGGGTAGTGGGTGTGTGAGCAGTGTCCGGGGGGTTGGGGGTTCGGTAGTGGGTGTGTGAGCAGTGTTAGGGGGTAGTGGGGGTCGTGTAGTGAGGGGGTGAGCAGTATCAGGGGGTTGGGTAGTGGGGGTGTGAGCAGTGTCAGGGGGTTTGGGTATTGGAGTTTGAGCAGTGTCAGGGGGGTTGTGTTTTCGGTAGTGGGTGTTTCAGCATTGTCAGGGGGGTGTGCTGGTTGTGTAGTGTGGGCTTGAGCAGTGTCAGGGGGTTAGGTGGTTGGGTAGTGGGATGTTAGAAGGTTCATGGGGTTTGGGGGTTGGGTAGTGGGGGTCTGAGCAGTGTCAGGGGGGCTGGGTGTTGGGTTGTGGGGGTGTTAGCAGTGTCAGAGGGGTTGGGGGTTGGGTAGTGGGTGTGTGAGCAGTGTCACGGGGGTTGGGTAGTGGGGGTGGTGAGCAGTGTCGGGGGGCTGGGTGTTGGGTAGTGGGGGTGTGAGCAGTGTCAGGATGTTTGGGTTTTGGTTTGTGGGGCTGTGAGAAGTTTCAGGGTTGTGGAGGTTGGTTAGTGGGTCTGCGAACAGTTTCATGGGCGTGCGGTTGTTGGGTAGTGCGGGTGTGAGCAGTGTCAGGGGGGTTGGGGGTTGGGTCGTGGGGGTGTGAGCAGTGTCAGAGGGTTTGGGTTTTCGGTAGTGGGGGTGTGAGCAGTGTCTGGGGGGTTGGGTAGTGGGGGTGTGAGCAGCGTCTGGGGTGTTGGTGTTTTGGTAGTGGGTGTTTGAGCAGTGTCAGGTGGGTTGGGGCTAGGGTAGTGTAGGTGTGAGCAGTGTCAGGTGGCTTACTGGTTGGGTAGTGGGGGTGTGAGCATTGTCAGGGGGGCTGGGTGTTGGGTAGTGGGTGTGTCAGTAGTGTCACGTTGGTTTGGGGTTGGGTGGGGGGGCTGTGAGCAGTGCAAGAGGGGTTGGGGTTTGGGTAGTGGGGCTGTGAGCAGTGTCAGGAGGGTTGGGGGTTGGGTAGTGGGGGTGTGAGCAGTGTCAGGGGGGTTGGGGGTTGGGTAGTGGGTGTGTAAGCAGTCTCAGGGGTGTTTGGGAGTTGGGTAGTGGGGCTGTGAGCAGTGTCAGGGGGGTTGGGGGTTGGGTAGTGGGGGTGTGAGCAGTGTCGGGGTGTTTGGGAGTTGGGTAGTGGGGCTGTGAGCGGTGTCAGGGGGGTTGGGGGTTGGGTAGTGGGGGTGTGAGCAGTGTCACGGGGGTTTGGGGGTTGGGTAGTGGGGCTGTGAGCAGTGTCAGTGGTGCGTGGGGGTTGGGTAGTGGGGGTGTGAGCAGTGTCGGGGTGTTGGGGGGTTTGGGTAGTGGGGGTGTGAGCAGTGTCAGAGTGGTTGGGTAGTGGGGGTGTGAGCAGTGTCAGGGGGGCTGGGTGTTGGGTAGTGGGGGTGTGAGCAGTCTCAGGGGTGTTTGGGAGTTGGGTAGTGGGGCTGTGAGCAGTGTCAGGGGGGCTGGGTGTTGGGTAGTGGGGGTGTGAGCAGTGTCAGGGGGGTTGGGTAGTGGGGGTGTGAGCAGTGTCAGGGGTGTTTGGGAGTTGGGTAGATGGGCTGTGAGCAGTGTCAGGGGGGTTGGGGGTTGGGTAGTGGGGGTGTGAGCAGTGTCACGGGGGTTTGGGGGTTGGGTAGTGGGGCTGTGAGCAGTGTCAGTGGTGCGTGGGGGTTGGGTAGTGGGTGTGTGAGCAGTGTCGGGGTGTTGGGGGGTTTGGGTAGTGGGGGTGTGAGCAGTGTCAGAGTGGTTGGGTAGTGGGGGTGTGAGCAGTGTCAGGGGGGCTGGGTGTTGGGTAGTGGGGGTGTGAGCAGTGTCAGGGGGGTTGGGTAGTGAGGGTGTGAGCAGTGTCAGGGGGGCTGGGTGTTGGGTAGTGGGGGTGTGAGCAGTGTCAGGGGTGTTGGGTAGTGGGGGTGTGAGCAGTGTCACGGGGGTTTGGGGGTTGCGTAGTGGGGCTGTGAGCAGTGTCAGTGGTGCGTGGGGGTTGGGTAGTGGGGGTGTGAGCAGTGTCGGGGTGTTGGGGGGTTTGGGTAGTGGGGGTGTGAGCAGTGTCAGAGTGGTTGGGTAGTGGGGGTGTGAGCAGTGTCGGGGTGTTGGGGGGTTTGGGTAGTGGGGGTGTGAGCAGTGTCAGAGTGGTTGGGTAGTGGGGGTGTGAACAGTGCCTGGGGTGTGTGGGGGTTGGGGAAGGGGGGGTGTGAGCCGTGTCAGGGTGTGTGTGGGTTGGGTAGTGGGCTCGTGAGCAGTGTCGGGGGTAGTGGGGGTTGGATAGTGGGCTCGTGAGCAGTGTCGGGGGTAGTGGGTGTTGGGTAGTGGGGGTGTGAGCAGTGTCAGGGGGGTTGGGGGTTGGGTAGTGGGGGTGTGAGCAGTGTCAGGGGGGTTGGTTTTTGGGTAGTGGGGTTGTGGGCAGGGTCATGGGGTGCGGGTGTTGGGTATTGGGAGTGTGAGCCGTGTCAGGGGGGTTGGGGGTTGGGTAGTGGTGGTGTGAGCAGCATCAGGGTTGTGGGGGTTGGTTTGTGGGTCTGCGAGCAGTTTCATGGGGGTGCGGGCGTTGGGTAATGGGGGTGTGAGCAGTGTCAGGGGGTTGGGTAGTGGGGGTGTGAGCAGTGTCAGGGGGTTGGGTAGTGGGTGTGTGAGCAGTGTCAGGGGGTTGGGTAGTTGGGGTGTGAGCAGTGTCAGGGGCATGTGGGGGTCGTGTAGTGAGGGTGTGAGCAGTGTCAGGGGCGTTTGGGGGTCGTGTAGTGAGGGTGTGAGCAGTGTCAGGGGGTTGGGTAGTGAGGGTGTGAGCAATGTCAGGGGGTTGGGTATTGGGGGTGTGAGCAGTGTCAGGGGGGTTGGGTTTTTGGTAGTGGGTGTTTCAGCATTGTCGGGGGGGTGTGGTGGTTGTGTAGTGTGGGTTTGAGCAGTGTCAGGGGGTTAGGTGGTTGGGTAGTGGGGTGTTAGCAGGTTCATGGGGTTTGGGGGTTGGGTTCTGGGTGTGTGAGCAATGTCAGAGTGGTTGGGATTTGAGTAGTGTGGGTGTGAGAAGTGTCAGGGCGGTATGGGTGTTGGGTAGTGGGGATGTGAGCAGTGTCACGGGGGTTGGGTAGTGGGGGTGGTGAGCAGCGTCAGGGGGGGCTGGGTGTTGGGTAGTGGGGGTGTGAGCAGTGTCACAGGGGTTCCGTTTGTGTAGTGGGTGTGTGAGCAATGTCAGGAGTGTTGGGTTGGATAGTGAGGGTGTGAGCAGTGTCAGGGGTGTGTGGGGGTTGGGTAGTGTGTGTGTGAGCAGTGTCGGGGGGTTGGGGCTTGGGTAATGGGGGTGTGAGCCGTGTCAGGGGGGTTGGGGTTTGGGTAGTGATGGTGTGAGCCGTGTCAGGGGGGTTGGGGTTTGGGTAGTGGGAGTGTGAGCAGTGTCAGGGCGGTTGGGTTTGGGTAGTGTGGGTGTGAGCAGTGTCAGGGGGCTTACTGATTGGGTAGTGGGGGTGTGAGCCGAATTAGGGGGTTATGGGGGTTGGGTAATGGGGGTCTGAGATTTGTCAGAGGGATTGGGTAGTCGGGCTGTGAGCAGTTTCATAGGGGTTGCGGTTTCGGTAGTGGTGGTGTGAGCAGTGTCAGGGTGTTTGGGTTTTGGGTTGTGGGGCTGTGAGAAGTTTCAGGGTTGTGGAGGTTGGTTAGTGGGTCTGCGAGCAGTTTCATGGGGGTGCGGGGGTTGGGTAGTGCGTGTGTGAGCAGTGTCAGGTGGGTTGGCGGTTGGGTAGTGGGGGTGTGAGCAGTGTCAGGAGTGTTGGGGGTTGGTTAGTTGGGGTGTGAGCATTGTCAGAGGGTTTGGGTTTTCGGTAGTGGGGGTGTGAGCAGTGTCAGGGGGGTTGGGGGTTGGGGGTTGGGTCGTGGGGGTGTGAGCATTGTCAGAGGGTTTGGGTTTTCGGTAGTTGGGGTGTGAGCAGTGTCAGGGGGGTTGGGGGTTGGATAGTGGGGATGTGAGCAGTATCATGGGGGTGTTGGGGTTTGGTAGTGGTGGTGTGAGCAGTGTCGGGGGGTTGGGTAGTGGGGTTGTGAGCAGTGTCTGGGGGGTTGGGTAGTGGGGGTGTGAGCAGTGTCAGGGGGTTGGGTAGTGGGGGTGTGAGCAGTGTCTGGGGTGTTTCGTTTTCGGTAGTGGGTGTTTGAGCAGTGTCAGGGGGGTTGGGGGTAGGGTAGTGTGGGTGTGAGTAGTGTCAGGCGGCTTACTGGTTCGGTAGTGGGGGTGTGACCATTGTCAGGGGGGCTGGGTGTTGGGTAGTGGGGGTGTCAGCAGTATCACGTTTGTTTGGGTTTGGGTAGTGGGGCTGTGAGCAGTGTCAGAGGTGTTGGGGTTTGGGTAGTGGGGCTGTGAGCAGTGCCAGGGGGGTTGGGGGTTGGGTAGTGGGGGTTTGAGCAGTGTCAGGGGGGTTGGGGAGTTGGGTAGTGGGGGTGTGAGCAGTGTCGGGGGGGTTGGGGGTTGCGTAGTGGGGGTGTGTGCAGTGTCTGGGGTGTTTGTGAGTTGGGTAGTGGGGGTGTGAGCTGTGTCAGGGGTGTTTGGGAGTTGGATAGTGGGGGTGTGAGCTGTGTCAGGGGTGTTTGGGAGTTGGGTAGTGGGGGTATGAGCATTGTCAGGGGGGTTGGGAGTTCGGTAGTGGGTGTGTGAGCAGTGTTAGGGGGTAGTAGGGGTTGGGTAGTGGGCTATGTGTAGTATCAGGGGTTTGGGGTTTGGGTAGTGTGGTTGTGAGCAGTGTCGGGGGTTTGGGGTTAGTGTGGTGTGGGTGTGAGCAGTTTCAGGGGTGTGGGTGTTGGGTAGTGGGGGTGTGAGCACTGTCAGTGCGGTTGGGGATCGAGTAGTGGGGGTGTGATCTACGTCAGGGGGTTTGGGGCTTGGGCAGTGGGGGTGTGAGCAGTGTCAGGGGGTTTGGTGTTTGGGTAGAGGGAGTGTGAGCAGTGTCACGAGTGTGTGGGGTTGGGTAGTGGGGGTGTGAGCAGTGTCAGGGTGGTTGGGGGTTGGGTAGTGAGGGTGTGAGCAGTGTCAGGGGTGTTGGGTGTTGGGTAGTGAGGGTGTGAGCAGTGTCAGAGGGTTTGGGGCTTGGGTAGTGGGGGTGTGAGCATTGTCAGGGGTGTGTGGGGGTTGGGTAGTGGGGTTGTGAGCAGTGTCACGGGGTTTGGGTTCGTGTAGTGAGGGTGTGAGCAGTGTCAGGGGTGTGTGGGGGTTGGGTAGTGGGGGTGTGAGCAGTGTCACGGGGGTTGAGTTCGTGTAGTGAGGGTGTGAGCAGTGTCAGGGGTGTGTGCGGGTTGGGTAGTGAGGGTGTGAGCAGTGTCAGGGGTGTGTGGGGGTTGGGTAGTGGGGGTGTGAGCAGTGTCTGTAGTGTTGGGTAGTGGGGGTGTGAGCAGTGTCTGCGGGGTTGGGGTTTTGGTATTGGGTGTTTGAGCAGTGTCAAGGGGGTGTGCGGGTTGGGTAGTGGGGGTGTGAGCAGTGTCTGGGGGGGTGTGAGCAGTGTCTGGGGGTTTGGGTAGTGGAGGTGTGAGTAGTGTCTGGGGGGTTGGGTAGTGTGTTTGTGAGCAGTGTCAGGGGTGTGTGGTTTGTGTACAGCGGGTGTGAGCCGTTGTGGGTGTTTGGTAGTGGGTGTGAGAGAAGTTTCAGAGGGGTTACTTGTTGGGTAGTGGGGACGTGAGCCGTGTCAGTGTGGTGTGGGTGTCGGGTAGTGGGGATGTGAGCAGTGTCAGGGTTGTTGGGGGTTGGGTAATGGGGGAGTGAACAGTGTCAGCTGGGTGTGGAGGTGGGGTAATGTGTGTGTGAGCAGTGTCAGGGCGGTTGGGGGTTAGGTAGTGGGTGTGTGAGCAGTGTCAGGGGTGTGTGGGGGTTGGGTAGTGGGGGTGTGAGCAGTGTCAGGTGGGTTGGGGGTTGGGTAGTTGGGGTGTGAGCTGTGTCGGGGCGTATGGGTGTTGGGTAGTGGAGGTGTGAGCATTTTCAGGGGTGTGGGGCATGGGTAGTGGTGGTGTGAGCAGTGTCAGGGTTGTGGGAGTTGGTTAGTGGGTCTGCAAGCAGTTTCATGGGGGTGCGGGTGTAGGGTAGTGGTGGTGTGAGCAGTGTCAGGGTGGTTGTGGGTTGGGTAGTGGGGGTGTGAGCAGTGTCAGGGGGTGTGGGGGTTGGGTAGTGGGGGTGTGAGCATTGTCAGAGGGGTTGGGGTTTGGGTAGTCGGGGTGTGAGCAGTGTCAGCAGGGTTGGGGTTTCGGTAGTGGGGGTGTGAGCAGTGTCACGCGGGTTGTGTTTGTGTAGTGGGGGTGTGAGCAGTGTCAGGGGGGTGTGGGGTTTTGGTAGTGGGGGTGTGAGCAGTGTCAGGGTTGTTTGGGAGTTGTGTAGTGGGGGTGTGAGCAGTGTCAGGGGGGTGTTGATGTTGGGTAGTGGGGGTGTGAGCATTGTCAGGGTGTTAGGGGGTAGTGGGGTGTTGGGCAGTGGGGGTATCAGTAGTATTGGGGGTTGGTGTTTGGGTAGTGGGGTTGTGGGCAGTGGCAGGGGGTTTGGGGTTGTGTGGTGTGGGTGTGAGCAGTTTCAGGGGTGTGGGGGTTGGGTAGAGGGGGTCTGAGCAGTGTCAGGGGGGTGTGGGTGTTGGGTAGTGGGGGTGTGAGCAGTGTCAGGGAGTTTGGGGGTTGCGTATTGGAAATGTGAGCAGTATCAGGAGGGGTGTGGGTGTTGGGTAGTGGGGTTGTGAGCAGTTTCAGGCGGGTTACTGGTTGGGTAGAGGGAGTGTGAGCAGTGTCAGGGGGGTGTGGTGGTCGGGTAATGGTGGTCTGAACAGTGTCAGGGAGGTTGGGGGTTGGGTATTTGGAGTGTGAGCAGTGTCATAGGGGATTGGGGTTTGGGAAGTGGGGGTGTGAGCAGTGTCAGGGGGGTGTGGGGATCGGGTAGTGGGTTTGTGAGCAGTGTCAGGGTGGTTGGGGGTTGGGTAGTGAGGGTGTGAGCAGTGTCAGGGGTGTTGGGTGTTGGGTAGTGAGGGTGTGAGCAGGGTCATGGGGTGCGGGTGTTGGGTATTGGGAGTGTGAGCCGTGTCAGGGGGGTTGGGGGTTGGGTAGTGGTGGTGTGAGCAGCATCAGGGTTGTGGGGGTTGGTTTGTGGGTCTGCGAGCAGTTTCATGGGGGTGCGGGCGTTGGGTAATGGGGGTGTGAGCAGTGTCAGGGGGTTGGGTAGTGGGGGTGTGAGCAGTGTCAGGGGGTTGGGTAGTGAGGGTGTGAGCAATGTCAGGGGGTTGGGTATTGGGGGTGTGAGCAGTGTCAGGGGGGTTGGGTTTTTGGTAGTGGGTGTTTCAGCATTGTCGGGGGGGTGTGGTGGTTGTGTAGTGTGGGTTTGAGCAGTGTCAGGGGGTTAGGTGGTTGGGTAGTGGGGTGTTAGCAGGTTCATGGGGTTTGGGGGTTGGGTTCTGGGTGTGTGAGCAATGTCAGAGTGGTTGGGATTTGAGTAGTGTGGGTGTGAGAAGTGTCAGGGCGGTATGGGTGTTGGGTAGTGGGGGTGTGAGCAGTGTCACGGGGGTTGGGTAGTGGGGGTGGTGAGCAGCGTCAGGGGGGGCTGGGTGTTGGGTAGTGGGGGTGTGAGCAGTGTCACAGGGGTTCCGTTTGTGTAGTGGGTGTGTGAGCAATGTCAGGAGTGTTGGGTTGGATAGTGAGGGTGTGAGCAGTGTCAGGGGTGTGTGGGGGTTGGGTAGTGTGTGTGTGAGCAGTGTCGGGGGGTTGGGGCTTGGGTAATGGGGGTGTGAGCCGTGTCAGGGGGGTTGGGGTTTGGGTAGTGATGGTGTGAGCCGTGTCAGGGGGGTTGGGGTTTGGGTAGTGGGAGTGTGAGCAGTGTCAGGGCGGTTGGGTTTGGGTAGTGTGGGTGTGAGCAGTGTCAGGGGGCTTACTGATTGGGTAGTGGGGGTGTGAGCCGAATTAGGGGGTTATGGGGGTTGGGTAATGGGGGTCTGAGATTTGTCAGAGGGATTGGGTAGTCGGGCTGTGAGCAGTTTCATAGGGGTTGCGGTTTCGGTAGTGGTGGTGTGAGCAGTGTCAGGGTGTTTGGGTTTTGGGTTGTGGGGCTGTGAGAAGTTTCAGGGTTGTGGAGGTTGGTTAGTGGGTCTGCGAGCAGTTTCATGGGGGTGCGGGGGTTGGGTAGTGCGTGTGTGAGCAGTGTCAGGTGGGTTGGCGGTTGGGTAGTGGGGGTGTGAGCAGTGTCAGGAGTGTTGGGGGTTGGTTAGTTGGGGTGTGAGCATTGTCAGAGGGTTTGGGTTTTCGGTAGTGGGGGTGTGAGCAGTGTCAGGGGGGTTGGGGGTTGGGGGTTGGGTCGTGGGGGTGTGAGCATTGTCAGAGGGTTTGGGTTTTCGGTAGTTGGGGTGTGAGCAGTGTCAGGGGGGTTGGGGGTTGGATAGTGGGGATGTGAGCAGTATCATGGGGGTGTTGGGGTTTGGTAGTGGTGGTGTGAGCAGTGTCGGGGGGTTGGGTAGTGGGGTTGTGAGCAGTGTCTGGGGGGTTGGGTAGTGGGGGTGTGAGCAGTGTCAGGGGGTTGGGTAGTGGGGGTGTGAGCAGTGTCTGGGGTGTTTCGTTTTCGGTAGTGGGTGTTTGAGCAGTGTCAGGGGGGTTGGGGGTAGGGTAGTGTGGGTGTGAGTAGTGTCAGGCGGCTTACTGGTTCGGTAGTGGGGGTGTGACCATTGTCAGTGGGGCTGGGTGTTGGGTAGTGGGGGTGTCAGCAGTATCACGTTTGTTTGGGTTTGGGTAGTGGGGCTGTGAGCAGTGTCAGAGGTGTTGGGGTTTGGGTAGTGGGGCTGTGAGCAGTGCCAGGGGGGTTGGGGGTTGGGTAGTGGGGGTTTGAGCAGTGTCAGGGGGGTTGGGGAGTTGGGTAGTGGGGGTGTGAGCAGTGTCGGGGGGGTTGGGGGTTGCGTAGTGGGGGTGTGTGCAGTGTCTGGGGTGTTTGTGAGTTGGGTAGTGGGGGTGTGAGCTGTGTCAGGGGTGTTTGGGAGTTGGATAGTGGGGGTGTGAGCTGTGTCAGGGGTGTTTGGGAGTTGGGTAGTGGGGGTATGAGCATTGTCAGGGGGGTTGGGAGTTCGGTAGTGGGTGTGTGAGCAGTGTTAGGGGGTAGTAGGGGTTGGGTAGTGGGCTATGTGTAGTATCAGGGGTTTGGGGTTTGGGTAGTGTGGTTGTGAGCAGTGTCGGGGGTTTGGGGTTAGTGTGGTGTGGGTGTGAGCAGTTTCAGGGGTGTGGGTGTTGGGTAGTGGGGGTGTGAGCACTGTCAGTGCGGTTGGGGATCGAGTAGTGGGGGTGTGATCTACGTCAGGGGGTTTGGGGCTTGGGCAGTGGGGGTGTGAGCAGTGTCAGGGGGTTTGGTGTTTGGGTAGAGGGAGTGTGAGCAGTGTCACGAGTGTGTGGGGTTGGGTAGTGGGGGTGTGAGCAGTGTCAGGGTGGTTGGGGGTTGGGTAGTGAGGGTGTGAGCAGTGTCAGGGGTGTTGGGTGTTGGGTAGTGAGGGTGTGAGCAGTGTCAGAGGGTTTGGGGCTTGGGTAGTGGGGGTGTGAGCAGTGTCAGGGGTGTGTGGGGGTTGGGTAGTGGGGTTGTGAGCAGTGTCACGGGGTTTGGGTTCGTGTAGTGAGGGTGTGAGCAGTGTCAGGGGTGTGTGGGGGTTGGGTAGTGGGGGTGTGAGCAGTGTCACGGGGGTTGAGTTCGTGTAGTGAGGGTGTGAGCAGTGTCAGGGGTGTGTGCGGGTTGGGTAGTGAGGGTGTGAGCAGTGTCAGGGGTGTGTGGGGGTTGGGTAGTGGGGGTGTGAGCAGTGTCTGTAGTGTTGGGTAGTTGGGGTGTGAGCAGTGTCTGGGGGTTTGGGTAGTGGAGGTGTGAGTAGTGTCTGGGGGGTTGGGTAGTGTGTTTGTGAGCAGTGTCAGGGGTGTGTGGTTTGTGTACAGCGGGTGTGAGCCGTGTCACGCGGTTGTGGGTGTTTGGTAGTGGGTGTGAGAGAAGTTTCAGAGGGGTTACTTGTTGGGTAGTGGGGACGTGAGCCGTGTCAGTGTGGTGTGGGTGTCGGGTAGTGGGGATGTGAGCAGTGTCAGGGTTGTTGGGGGTTGGGTAATGGGGGAGTGAACAGTGTCAGCTGGGTGTGGAGGTGGGGTAGTGTGTGTGTGAGCAGTGTCAGGGCGGTTGGGGGTTAGGTAGTGGGTGTGTGAGCAGTGTCAGGGGTGTGTGGGGGTTGGGTAGTGGGGGTGTGAGCAGTGTCAGGTGGGTTGGGGGTTGGGTAGTTGGGGTGTGAGCTGTGTCGGGGCGTATGGGTGTTGGGTAGTGGAGGTGTGAGCATTTTCAGGGGTGTGGGGCATGGGTAGTGGTGGTGTGAGCAGTGTCAGGGTTGTGGGAGTTGGTTAGTGGGTCTGCAAGCAGTTTCATGGGGGTGCGGGTGTAGGGTAGTGGTGGTGTGAGCAGTGTCAGGGTGGTTGTGGGTTGGGTAGTGGGGGTGTGAGCAGTGTCAGGGGGTGTGGGGGTTGGGTAGTGGGGGTGTGAGCATTGTCAGAGGGGTTGGGGTTTGGGTAGTCGGGGTGTGAGCAGTGTCAGCAGGGTTGGGGTTTCGGTAGTGGGGGTGTGAGCAGTGTCACGCGGGTTGTGTTTGTGTAGTGGGGGTGTGAGCAGTGTCAGGGGGGTGTGGGGTTTTGGTAGTGGGGGTGTGAGCAGTGTCAGGGTTGTTTGGGAGTTGTGTAGTGGGGGTGTGAGCAGTGTCAGGGGGGTGTTGATGTTGGGTAGTGGGGGTGTGAGCATTGTCAGGGTGTTAGGGGGTAGTGGGGTGTTGGGCAGTGGGGGTATCAGTAGTATTGGGGGTTGGTGTTTGGGTAGTGGGGTTGTGGGCAGTGGCAGGGGGTTTGGGGTTGTGTGGTGTGGGTGTGAGCAGTTTCAGGGGTGTGGGGGTTGGGTAGAGGGGGTCTGAGCAGTGTCAGGGGGGTGTGGGTGTTGGGTAGTGGGGGTGTGAGCAGTGTCAGGGAGTTTGGGGGTTGCGTATTGGAAATGTGAGCAGTATCAGGAGGGGTGTGGGTGTTGGGTAGTGGGGTTGTGAGCAGTTTCAGGCGGGTTACTGGTTGGGTAGAGGGAGTGTGAGCAGTGTCAGGGGGGTGTGGTGGTCGGGGAATGGTGGTCTGAACAGTGTCAGGGAGGTTGGGGGTTGGGTATTTGGAGTGTGAGCAGTGTCATAGGGGATTGGGGTTTGGGAAGTGGGGGTGTGAGCAGTGTCAGGGGGGTGTGGGGATCGGGTAGTGGGGTTGTGAGCAGTGTCAGGGGGGTGTGGGTGTTGGGTAGTGGGGGTGTGAGCAGTGTCTGGGGGGTGTGGGTGTTGGGTAGTGGGGTTGTGAGCAGTTTCAGGGGGGTTACTGGTTGGGTACAGTGACTGTGAGCAGTGTCAGGGGGTTGGGGGCTGCTTAGTGGGGATGTGAGCAGTGCCAGGGGGTTGATGGTTTTGGGTAGTGGGGGTGTGAGCAGTGTCAGGGGGGTGTTGGGTTTGGGTAGTGGGGGCGTGAGCAGTGTCAGGGGGGATGGGAGTTGGGTAGTGGGGGTGTGAGCAGTGTTAGGGGGGGTTGAGGGTTGGGTAGTGGTGATGTCATTAGTGTCAGGGGGGTTGGTGGTTGTGTAGTGGGTGTCTGAGCTGTGTCAGGGATGTGTAGGTTGGGTAGTGGGGGTGTGAGCAGTGTCAGGTGGTTTGGGGGTTGGGTAGTGGGGGTGTGAGCAGTGTCAGGTGGTTTGGGGGTTGGGTAGTGGAGGGTGAGCAGTGTCAGGTGGTTTGGGGGTTGGGTAGTGGGGGTGTGAGCAGTGTCAGGGGGTTTGGGGGTTGGGTAGTGGGGGTGTGAGCAGTGTCAGGGGGTTTGGGGGTTGGGTAGTGGATGGTGAGCAGTGTCAGGTGGTTTGGGGGTTGGGTAGTGGGGATCTGAACAGTGTTAGCGTGTGGAGGTTGTGTAGTGGTGTTCTGAGCAGTGTCGGGGGTGTGGGGGTTGGGTAGTTGGGGTTTGAGCAGTGTCAGGGGGTTGTGGGGGTTGGGTTGTGGGGGTATGAGCAGTGTGAGGGGGTTGCGGGGTTGGGTGAAGGTGGTGTGAAAAGTGTCAGGGGGTTGGGTGCTGTGTAGTGGGGGTCTGAGCAGTGTCAGGGGGGTTGGGTTTGAGTAGTGGGGTTTTGAGAAGTGTCAGGATGTGGGGGCTGCGTTGTGGGGGTGTGAGCAGTGTCGGGGGTTGGGGGATGGGTAGTGGGGGAGTGAGCAATGTCAGCGGGTTGGGGGATGGGGTAGTTGGGGAGCGAGCAGCGTTGGGGGGTTGGGGGTTGGGTAGTGTGGGTGTGAGCAGTGTCAGGGGGGATGGGGGTTGGGTAGTGGGGGTGTGAGCAGTGTCAGGGGGGATGGGTGTTGGGCAGTGGGGGTGTGAGCAGTGTCAGGGGGGATGGGTGTTGGGTAGTGGGGGTGTGAGCAGTGTCGGGAGGTGTGGGTGTTGGGGAGTGGGGGTGTGAGCAGTGTCAGGGGGTGTGGGGGTTGGTTAGTGGGGGTGTGAGCAGTGTCAGGGGGTGTGGGGGTTGGGTAGTGGGGGTGTGAGCAGTGTCGGGGGTGTGGGGGTTGGGTAGTGGGGGTGTGAACAGTGTCGGGGGTGTGGGGGTTGTGTAGTGGGGGTGTGAGCGTAGTCACGGAGTTTGGGGTTTGGGTAGTGGGGATGTGAGCAATGTCGGGGGGTGGGGGTTGTTGGGTCGTGGGAGTGTGAGCAGTGTCAGGGGGGTGTGGGGGTTGGGTAGTGGGGTTGTGAGCAGTGTCAGGATGGGTGGGGGTTGTGTAGTTGGGGTGTGAGCAGTGTCAGGGCGGTTGGTTAGTGGGGGTCTGAGCAGTGTCAGGGGGGAGTGGGTGTTGGGTCCTGGGGGTGTGAGCAGTGTCAGGGGAGTTGGGGGTTGTGTAGTGGGGGTATGAGAATTGTCAGGGGGTTTGGGGGTTGGGTAGTGGGGGTGTGAGCAGTGCCAGGAGGGTGTGGGGTTTGGGTAGTGGGTGTGTGAGCAGTGCCAGGAGGGTGTGTGGGTTGGGTAGTGGGGGTGTGAGCAGTGCCAGGAGGGTGTGGGGGTTGGGTAGTGGGCGTGTGAGCATTGTCAGGTGGTGTGAGCGTTGGGTAGTGGGGGTGTGAGCATTGTCAGGGGGGTGTGGGTGTTGGGTAGTGGGGGTGTGAGCATTGTCAGGGGGGTGTGGGTGTTGGGTAGTGGGGGTGTGAGCAGTGTCAGGGGGGGTGGGGGTTGGTTAGTGGCGGTGGGAGCAGTGTCAGGGGGTAGGGTGTTGTGTAGTGGGGGTGTGAGCAGTGTCGGGGGGGTGGGGGTTGGTTAGTGTGGGTGTGAGCGGTGTCAGGGATTTTGGGGTTTGGGTAGTGGAGGTGTGAGCAGTGCCAGGAGGGTGTGGAGTTTGGGTAGTGGGGGTGTGAGCAGTGCCAGGAGGTTGTGTGGGATGGTTATTGGGGGTGTGAGCAGTGCCAGGAGGGTGTGGGGGTTGGGTAGTGAGGGTGTGAGCATTGTCAGGTGGTGTGAGCGTTGGGTAGTGGGGATGTGAGCAGTGTCATGGGGGTGGGGGTTGGTTAGTTGGGGTGGGATCAGTGACAGGGGGTAGGATGTTGGGTAGTGGGGGTGTGAGCAGTGTCAGGGGGGGTGGGGGTTTGTTAGTGTGGGTGTGAGCGGTGTCACGGATTTTGGGGTTTGGGTAGTGGGGGTGTGAGCAGTGTCATGGGGGTTGGGTAGTGGGGGTATGAGAATTGTCAGGGGGTTTGGGGGTTGGGTAGTGGGGGTGTGAGCAGTGCCAGGAGGGTGTGGGGTTTGGGTAGTGAGTGTGTGAGCAGTGCCAGGAGGGTGTGTGGGTTGGGTAGTGGGGGTGTGAGCAGTGCCAGGAGGGTGTGGGGTTTGGGTAGTGGGCGTGTGAGCATTGTCAGGTGGTGTGAGCGTTGGGTAGTGGGGGTGTGAGCAGTGTCATGGGGGTTGGGTAGTGGGGGTTTGAGAATTGTCAGGGGGTTTGGGGGTTGGGTAGTGGGGGTGTGAGCAGTGTCAGGGGGGGTGGGGGTTGGTTAGTGGGGGTTAGAGCAGTGTCAGGGGGTAGAGGGTTGGGTAGTGGGGGTGTGAGCAGTGTCAGGATGTGTGGGGGTTGGGTAGTGGGGGTGTGAGCAGTGTCGGGGGGGTGGGGGTTGGTTAGTGTGGGTGTGAGCGGTGTCACGGATTTTGGGGTTTGGGTAGTGGGAGTGTGAGCAGTGCCAGGAGGGTGTGGGGGTTGGGTAGTGGGGTTGTGAGCAGTGTCAGTGGGGGTGGGCGTTGTGTGGTTGGTGTGTGAGCAGTGTCAGGGGGGTTGATTAGTGGGGGTGTGAGCAGTGTCAGGGGGGTGGGTAGTGGGTAGTGGGGGTGTGAGCGGTTTCACCGAGTTTGGGGTTTGGGTAGTGAGGATGTGAGCAGTGCCAGGAGGATGTGGGGGTTGGGTAGTGGGGGTGTGAGCGGTTTCAGGGTTGTGTGGGGGTTGGGTCCTGGGGGTCTGAACAGTGACCGGGGGATGTGGGGGTTGGGTAGTGTGGGTGTGAGCAGTGTCGGGGGGTTGGCGGTTGGGTTGTGGGGGTGTGAGCACTGTCGGGGGTGTGGGGTTTGGTTAGTGGGGGTGTGAGCAGTGTCAGGGGGGTGGACGTTGTTTAGTGGGGGTGTGAGCAGTGTCAGGGGGGTTGGGCGTTGATTAGTGAGGGTGAGAACAGTGTCACGGAGTTTGGGGTTTGGGTAGTGGGGATATGAGCAGTGTCAGGGGGTTGGGGGTTGTGCAGTGGGGGTGTGAGCAGTATCGGGGGGGTGGGGTTGTGCAGTGGGGGTGTGAGCAGTGTCAGGGGGTGTGGGGTTGGGTAGTGGGGGTATGAGAAGTGTCTGGGGGATTGGAGGTTGGGCAGTGGGGTGTGAGCATTGTCAGTGGGGTTGGGTGTTTGGAAGTGGGGGTCTGAGCTGTGTCAGGGGGTTTAAAAGTCTGGAGTTATAGGTCTAATGGTGACCATGAAACCATTGTCGATTGTTGTAAAACCCAATCTGGGTTACTAATGTCTCTTAGGGAAGGAAATCACCTGGTCTGGCCTCCATGTGACTCCAGACCCTGTCAATGTGTTGGACTTTTCAAAGTGCCCTCTGAACAAGGGCAATCGGTGTTGGGCAATAAATGCTGGCCTAGCCAGCAATGCCCACATCCCATGAAAAATAGAATGGTGGCAGCGGTGGAGGGGGATTAGGTAGTGGGGGTGTGAGCAGTGTCAGGCTGTGGGGGTGGGTGAACAGTGTCAGCGGTGTTGGAGAGGTGGTTAGGGGGTGAGTGTGTATTGTTCATGTTTATGTTTAAAAAAAGACAGGTCTTCTCAATAAAACTCGCAGCTCCTATGCTTGTGATTATAGTTGGAGAACACAGGGGTAAACTCCTGGGTAAGTATAGGCCATCAAGCCCACATCTCCAATGCTGAGATCAGTGTAAGAGACATTCTTGGAGGTGCCCAGGCACCATAATCTACCTGTTGGACATTTAAACTTTGCAGGTACTGTGCGTGGGTTGGGACTTCCTCAGGGTCCCAACGTGCAAAAGCAGTGACACCCTCAACATTCACCTTGTTGCCATCAAAAGATCTGGGCCATTCTATTTTAGAGCTTTTTTCTTTCTGGTTGGGTATCTGTGAAAGTCATTGAATGTCATCTAGCCTGGTACATCACTGCCTCTCCATACTGCTAATGCCCTGCAAAGAACACTGCAATCGGTTGCAAGATCACTCCAAGTTGATAGAGCTGAAATTCTTGCTGGAAAAGCTGCTAAGAAGGCGCTAGATAAATGCAAATTCTTTTTCGGGGGGGATCATCTCATTTGGCACCTGGCAGGAGTGCAGTCAGGATTGTGTTACCAGACCACTGCTGTCTTCTAACAAAAGAACAGTTGGCATTCAGAACAGAGAGACAGTGCATGAGCATGAGGTGCTCAACTATACATTTAAGGGAAATTTATATGTATTGTCAAGATGGGGTTATCAGTGTTAACAAGAAACGATCTATGTAGAATAACCTAACTGTAAGTCTTCATTTCACTTAAGATATTGTACTCAATATAGAGGTTGACCTTGTTCCCTCACTTAATAAGTTCTTATCTATATTATACTCATTTAACAAGGTTTTAAAATGGAAATAAATATTGTTCTAATATAATTTCCCTGCATTTTTTTTCACTAGTGTCTCGCACTGTACTGGCTAATCTCTCCTTGGGATCAACTTCTTTTTGATGTTTGGCTGGTTGTAAAATATTTTTTTGAAACTAAATTGAAACGTGCAAGCAGCATGCCTGCAATTAGTGTCTCCCGCATGCTTGCTTAGTCAAAGCAAGCTTTTAAATCCCCGCAGATCAGACAGATCTTTCAAATTTTCAATAACAAGGCTGCTTTGTACAGCATGCTGACATAATCGTAGAATCTCAGTAAACAAAGCTGCACAAGCTGTTTCAAACCCACGGTCCAAATTGTGTTGGGAAAGGGAAGCAGGGAGTGCAGCTGCTTTTGCTGCGACCTTTCAGTCTATAGCTGATGCTGGCTACATGTTCTCCATGTCTTGACTTATATTCCGAGAATTGTTGCACAAGTAAAAAAGTTGCAATAAACTACATTGTTTGCACTTGACCCTCCTGCTGGCAAAAAGAAACTTTGTTAAAAGTCTATTATTTATATTGCACCTTTCACAACCTCAGGCCTTTCCAAAGCATTCTACAACCACTTCTAAAGTGTTGTAATGTAGGAACGCAGCAGCCAATTTGCTCACAGCAATGGTCCAACAAACAGCAATGTAAAATGACCAGATAGTCTGCTTCACCGATGTTGGCTGAGGAATATATATTGGCCAAGAAACAGGGTAGAACTCCCAAGCTGTCCTTCAAATAAAGTCATGGGATCTTTTACACCTCCAAAGAGAGCACAGGGGGCCTCAATTTAAAGCCTCATCGGATATGTGGCACCACTGACAGAGCACCACTATCACAGTACAGAACGGGACTGTCAGCCTGGATTACGTGCTCAAGTCTCTGGAGTGGGATTTTAACCACCTGAGCCACAAACCCAGCCAGTGGAATGTTGCAAATTATGTTTAACAAATCCCTGCAGTGTAGCTGAGGAACTGTTAATTGTTGGAATACTTGTGCAGCCTGTGTTGTCATTCAAAGCCCTTCTTGATAACTATGTCACTCAGTTTGTACCCTGCTGATAACTCATGCTACCTGAACTTGAATGGGGTTAATCCACTGAACCTCTACTGGCTCTGTACCAGTCAGCAAAATTAGTCACATACGAACTGACTGCCAACCAAAGTATCCTAGAAGCTGGATGTAGGCTGATTGTTCATAGTTACTGATTGTGAGAGTTGTGTTAAGTGAGATGTGGCTTCTCTTGTCTCTGGGCATTGTAGGAACATTCAGTCTCCTTACCCAGCACCAACAGTTAGTCACTCTGTGTTCCACTTTATTACATATCTCTAAACTCACTCCTTAGAGATTTATTTGTTGGCGCATTTCCAGGCTCTAATAGGGTGGATCTCCTCCCTGCCAACCAATAGGAGAAACCTGTCTAGCCATTCATTTGCTGGTCCTCAATTTCAGAAAAGAATATATTCTTTGGTCTTCTCAGCAGCTTCACTAGGTAACCTATTTTTATTACTGAACAACCATTATCACAGAATCACACAGTGCAGAAGAGGCCCTTCAGCCCATCGAGTCTGCACCGACACGTGAGAAACACCTAACCTACCTACCTAATCCCATTTACCAGCACTTGGTCCATAGCCTTGAATGTTATGAGGTGTCAAGTGCTCATCCAGGTACTTTTTAAAGGATGTGAGGCAACCCGCCTCCACCACCCTCCCAGGCAGCGCATTCCAGACCCTCACCACCGTCTGGGTAAAAACGTTTTCCTCACATCTCCCATAAACCTCCTGCCCCTCACCTTGAACTTATGTCCCCTCATGACTGACCCTTCAACTAAGGGGAGCAGCTGCTCCCTATCTGCCCTGTCCATGCCCCTCATAATCTTGTACACCTCGATCAGGTCGCCCCTCAGTCTTCTCTACTCCAACAAAAACAACCCAAGTCTATCCAACCTCTCTTCATAAATGTTTCATCCCAGGCAACATCCTGGTGAATCTCCTCTGCACCCCCTCCAGTGCAATCACATCCTTCCTATAATGTGGCAACCAGAACTGCACACAGTACTCCAGCTGTGGCTTCACCAAGGTTCTATACAACTACAACATGACCTCCCAACTTTTGTAATCTATGCCTCGATTGATAAAGGCTAGTGTCCCATATGCCTTTTTCACCACCCCACTAACATGCCCCTCTGCCTTCAGAGATCTATCACACACGCCAAGGTCCCTTTGTTCCTCAGAACTTCCTAATGTCATGCCTTTCATTGAATACTTCCTTGTCAAAATAATCCTTCCAAAGTGTATCACCTCACACTTTTCAGGGTTAATTTCATCTGCCACTTACCTGCCCATTTGACCATCCGATCTATATCTTCCTGTAGCCCAAGACACCCAACTTCATTGTTAACCAGCCGGCCAATCTTTGTGTCATCCACAAACTTATTAATCCTACCCTCCCAGATAGTCATTTATATCGTTTACATAAATGTCCAATAATAGGGGACCCAGCACAGATCCCTGTGGTACGCCAGTGGACACTGACTTCCAGTCACTAAAGCATCCTTCTGTCATCACTCTCTGTCTCCTACAACTAAGACAATTTTGAATCCACCTTATCAAATTACCTGGGATCCCATGTGCACTTGCCTTCTTTATAAGTCTCCCATGTGGGACCTTGTCAAAGGCTTT
Source organism: Carcharodon carcharias (assembly GCF_017639515.1). Classification (NCBI taxonomy): domain Eukaryota; kingdom Metazoa; phylum Chordata; class Chondrichthyes; order Lamniformes; family Lamnidae; genus Carcharodon; species Carcharodon carcharias. Next base: position 6,792,484 of record NC_054487.1, read on the forward strand.
GCTGAAATCCATATAAACTACATCAACTACACTACCCTCATCTACACACCTGGTCACCTCCTCAAAAAATTCAATCAAATTTGTTTGGCATGACCTCCCTCCGACAACGCCATGCTGACTATCCCTGATCAAACCTTGCCTCTCCAAGTGGAGATAGATTCTCTCCTTCAGAATTTTCTCCAATAGTTTCCCTATCACTGGTGTGAGAATTATGTAGATCACCTCGTACCAATGTTCCCTGTAAGTCGCCTGTGACCAACTCTGGCCAAAGGAAATAAAGAACACTTCACCGTGTGGGTGACAGAACAGGTTGGGAGGCTGGTGACCCAATGAGAATGGAGGGGGAGTGTGGAGAGCTTGTGTGGGGGGTGGGGTGGGGGAGGTTGCAGAGAGGGAGTGATGCCACATGTTAAGCCTCAATTCTGATGCTCCCACCTGCCGGATTCACCCCTTGGACACCTGCAGTGGAGCCCCAAACAACGTTGAACCTGCCACTTCCAATGCACAAGCAAAAAAATAGCCTACCGAGACACCAGAACTCTGGGACAAAATGCATCCTGGGAAGGTCTGAACTGGGATGTGGGACAAAAGGGCAAAATTTGGGATGGTTCATCAATCTGCTGCCCGGTCACAAGTTTGGGCAGAAATCCAGAAGTTCTCGTGGGTTGGCCCATAACCTCCCAGCTCCAGGGTGCCGGAGCTAGGGTTTACCCCAAAGATGCATTGGGGATAAGCAACCCCCCACAAGGAAGTCCCCAGGTAAGGATTGCATGGCAATTGCCAGGAAAGTTCAAACTTCCATTGGGCAATTGCCCTGCAATGGGAACCATCCAAAAGTATGATCTAAGTTGAAAACTTCGAATGGTTTCCACTGTCTTACAGCAATAATTACCAGAATTACTCCCCCGAGACCTCCCACGGGACCTCCCAACTATCTGCCCGTCCCCCACCCCGCCATGAGACTCACCCCAATGGGAACCCCCGACTACCCCCTCACCCCCTTGACTACCCCCACTCCAGACAAGCCCCCACCAGCCAACTACAAATCCCACCCCCGAAAACATCCCCAAACCCCCAACTACACCCCTTACCGACTACCTCCGACTACCAATCCCTCTCCCCAGCTATCCTTCCCATCCAACCCTACTGACCACCTGTCCCCCAGACTGACCACCCCCTTACTGACCACCGACCTCCCACCCCACCAAGCACTGCCCCGTCCACCTAACCAACCCCACTGCCCACCAAACCACCCCCATTGACCACACCCTCACTGACCAGCCCCTGAACAACCACACGTTTCACTGTATTATAGTCTGCTCTAACTTACTGAAGAATCTAGAATCATAGGATGGTTAGAGCATGAAAAGAAGCCATTTGGCCCATGAGTCTGTACTAGCCCTCCGCAAGAGTTATTCACCTAGTGCCATTCTCTTGCCTTTTCCCCATAGACCTGAACATTTTTCCTCTTCAGATAATGATCCAATTCTCTTTTGAAAGCCACAGCTGAAGCTTTCTCCACCACACTCTGAGCTAGTGCATTCCACAGATCCTAACCACTCACTGTGTAAAAAAGTTTTTCCTCATTGTCATTCTTTCGTTTGCCAATCACCTTGAATTAGTGTCCTCTGATTCTTGAACCTTCCAACAATGGGAACAGTTTCTCCATATCCTCCTTGTCTAGAAACCTCATGATTCTGAATATCTCTATCAAATCTCCTCTCAAACCCTTCTCTTCTCCAAGAAGAACAGCCTCAGCTTTTCCAATCCATTGATGTAACTGCAGTTCCTCACTCCTCGAACCATTCTTGTGAATCTTTTCTGCACCATCTCCTAAAGTGCCTAGAACTGGCCACAATACTCCAGTCGAGTCTGAAAAGTGTTTTAGACAGGCTTACCATAACTTGCTTGCTTTTGTATTCTATACCCCTATTTATAAAACCTAGGATGCTGTATGTTCTATTAACCATGCTCTCAACCTGTCCTGCCACCTTCAATGATTTGTGCACATATACTCCCAAGTCCCTCTGCTACTGCAACCCCTTTAGAGTTGGATCCTTTATTTTTATATTGCCTCTCCCCATTCTTTCTATCAACATAAATCACTTCACATTTTTCTACATTGCATTTCATCTTGTCCACCTATTCCACCAATCTGTCTGTAACCTTTTGAAGTTTAACACTATCTTCCTTGTGGATCACAATAATTCCACGTTTTCTGTCATCCACAAATTTTGAAATTGTGCCATGTACACCAATGTTTAGGTCATTAACATACATAAGGAAGAGGAAAGTTCATAAGTTTGTATCTTGGGGAACTCCACTATAAACCTTCCTCCAGTCCAAAAAAAATCGTTCACCACTATTCTTTGTTTCCTACCCACGTTTTGTTTCATATCCATGTTGTTACTGTCCCTTTTATCCCATGAGCTCTAACTTTGCTCACAAGCCTGTGGTGCACTTTATCAAATGCCTTTTGGAAATCCATGTACTACACATTAACTGCATTCTCCTCATCAACCCTCTTTGTTATCTCATCAAAAAACTCGAGCAAGTTAATTAAACAGGATTTGCCCTTAATAATTCTTTGCTGGCTTTCCTTAATTAACCTGCATTTGCCCAAGTATCAATTAATTTTGTCTCTTTTCTGAAAGCTTCCCCACCACCAAGGGTGAACTGACGGGCCTGTAATTGCTGGGATTATCCTTACCCTTTTTTTGAACAAGTGATGTTGTAAGAATTTTCCTTCATATGATGGCACAACACTTCTGTTCATGTTCCTTGGCTTTATTTATACTGACTTGTTAAAAATCGGCTACAGAATTTTAGGTTTACCTGACAAGCCTGAGTGTAATATGCCACGCGATGATATCAGGCGTGTGTCCTGACATCATCTCACACTCGTGCGATATTTCGTTCGGCGGGTGCATACTGGAGTCGGTTGCGCGCCCACCGATAATTGAAAGGCCTACTCAGGCCATTTACAAGCTAATTATAATCAATTAACGCTGCCTATCCAACCTTATGGTCGGCGGGCAGTTGAAAAGACCAAGCAGCCTTTACATTTTTCAGGAAAACTCATTCACGAGCCGGGTGAGGTTTCCTAAAGCAAATAAACATTAACTGAAAACTTTATTTTTGAATTAAAAACATGTCCCAGCTCATGTGACAGAGTCTGAAGAGTCTGAAGAGAAGTGATATTTGATTCGAAACATTAATTCTGTTTCTCCCTCCCAAGATGCTGCCTGCTGAGTATTTTCAGCACGTTCTGTTTTTATCTTTTATTTACTGTTGTTAGTAACGTTGTCCGATTGGCAGGTAAATCCTGTCTGCTCCGGAGACCAAATGCAGTGATGGGTGGGATTAGCAGCGAGTTTCCTACTGATTGGCGGGTCGGGAAATCGCACCCAATCTCACACCAGGAAGCTCATTAATTCTCCACTGGCGAGTAACTCTCTAAATCAGGTTGCTGGTCCCTTTATAAATGCCAGCTGAACACACACGTTACTCTGCAACCCAGCTGTCCGGACGACCAAGGCTGAGATGGCTCTAAGCTTAAAAGAAGGGGACGCTAAGGTTCAGCAATGACTCCCTTGAGCCCCTTATTCGTGGGGTGTGCCAGCACCAGGATGTCCCCTACCCAAGGGAAGGCTGCAGGAGGTCCACCCACCTCACCTCACCGGCCTGGAAGGTGGTTGCAAGGGAGGTCAGCTCATCAGGCACCCACTCGAGAAATGTCATCCAGTGCAGCAACAGGATGAATAATCTCATCCGCTCCACCAGGGTAAGTCATCATTCATCTCACTCCAAACTCACACTCTCATAATGGCATTATGCACTCAAAGCGACATTCAGCTCAGAGATCTCACAAAATATTAGCAGGGGAAAGAATCAGAATTGAAAGCCTATTCTTCAGCATCTCATCTTGAACAAACACCATCCCCAACCCTTACTGGGTACCGCTCAGCACACATGGTAGGTACGCATACCTTCCAACCTCTGCTTCATCCCTTCTCATCACGTCCCATCCATTTGTCTTCATGCAGACCAAGCTTGCTCACCTCAAAAGGGAGAGATCCCAGACTGGAGGAGAGGCAGCAGACATCCAGGAGGTCTCCAAATTTGAGAAGGCTGCTGCCGAATTGCTGGAAAAACTCAGCAGGTCTGACAACATCTGTGGAGAGAAAGACAGAGTTAATGTTTCGAGTCCGTATGACTCTTCTTCAGAAATATGGTCAGGGCACAGAAATCTTTGCGGGCAGCAGCAACACACACCACATTGACACTGATCGAAAGACTTGGCCAATGTGTTGCACAACATTGTAATAACATTCCCAAATCTAGATGCCTGGTTTCTTATACCAGTATGGTACAAAAGACCCGAAGGAGCATTGTTAGCCTTGAAATGTAGTTGGCAAAGCTTTCTTTAGTATTATATTGCAATGGTGTAATTCATGTCTTAACCAATCTCCTCCAGATATTCCCCAAGTAAAAGTGTTAATAAAGGCACCAGCAGGTACAGTATTGGTTGACCTAGAGCAAATGATGTCAGGTTTGACTCTTGCGCTGTGCTGAAAGGAGTTGATCTCAGCTGGGGCAGTAGTGCTGGCACTACCATTAGTCTCGATGCCCTTGAGTGTGAGGTAAGGAAACGGCACCACTCCTGCTCCAGTTCACAGTCCAAAGACCCCTGATCTAGTGTGTGTACAATTATGCAGAGCAGGTGACAGAATAACCAGGTATGCTTGAGATGCCTTTTACAATCCAGCTGTCTGCCAACATTCACTGCCTGTACTCCGTTACAATCCCTGTAGAGAGTGATAATTTTTTTAAAGAAAGGAATCCCCACAATGCCAATGGAAAGAAAACCAATGGACAAGATTTCACTTTTTAAAACTCTTAATGTAACAAACCAATTAAAACTGTCATAATTCAAACATTAATTAAAAGGCAAATGATATTTCAAATAAAGAAGGTAAATTTCACTTTAACTAGTTGATACAACAAATGATATGCTTCATGTAGTTACAAGCACTCGTATCACTTCCCCAACAAATGTGGTGCCAAGTTCAATCTTACAGCCTTTCCAACTCAGCCGCTGGTTCATGGGCTCTCTCACTTCCCACTCAATGGATTTGGCCCTTGAGTCATTTTCACCACAGCCTTAGGTTAGGTTTACAATGGTTTTAATGGCACAGTATCCACAGAAACTCCTTTCTCCGGTCCCTTTAAACAGTCTGGTTAACTCTGGCAAAACTGAAATAACAGAAACAGGATTCTTGTCCAATCCACAATCCCTGTTCTCCCTGCCTTCAAGTCTGTTCTTTTCAACGCATAACACACACACAGTAACACAGTACCTGCTCTATTCTCAGAGTCCTCTCCCTACTTTCCAACAGGATCTGTTCTAAACTGCAAGTTCTGAGACTAGCTTCAATTCCATTTATAATTAGCTGTCTATTTACTCCTCGCCTTTTAGCTTTTATCCCCATAGCAACCACAGGTCACATGGGCATATCTTAGAGAGCTAATAACTCCATATCCAGGAAAACCAATTATCTCCCTTTCCAGAATTATTCTGGTTTCACTTTGCTCTTAAAGGGACCATCCAGAAAAAAAATACAGGATTTTGTCCAAAGGACAAAGGTCACCACAATTGAGAGAGAATGACTGTATGTGATGCTTCTGTTGGATTGCAACATCAAAGCAATTTTACCCAAGCAGTTGACATCTTTGCAAGAGGGAGAGCATTCAGGGGATAAAAAAATTCTGTCTTAAAACAACATTTTTTTGCGCATGGTGCCATACTCATGGGCAGGATTTTCCGGTCGTTCAGCGTGTATAGCAGGCAGGTCTGGGAGCAGCTGCAAAATGGTCTGCTCCCCGCGATGGGGCTCGGACCGCTATTTCTGGCCAGCCAGTGTGAAAAGCGAGCTGAGGAGCTCCACACAGCCAGGTTTGGGGCAGGAGGAGTGTGAGCACAGAAATCTGCACATGTGCAGGGGACTGCGCGCTGAAAACTCCCTGACAGCACAGAGCTACCTCAGGGAACTGAAGAACGGTGCATACAAAAACAAACATTTTAAAAATGAGAGAAACTCAGCTATGATCTTGTTGTCTTCAGTAAGATATACTGACATCAGTAAGAGTTTTTGCACTTGTAAGAACTCTTTATGACGGGTACTTGTTTTGATAATCTGTTTTCTGATTTGAGATTTAGTTTCTGTCAATACCCTGGTGTAAAGCTGCTTTACAGTAATAATGGTCACATTGAAGAGGTTCATGTTCAAAATGATGTCTAAAATTTTTAATTCTTTTTTTTAATTACTTCTGGAAACCTCATCCCACCCATGGATGAGGTTCATAAAGAATCCAAAGGCCGCCTGGCCGATTTGCTCACCCGCCAATCAAACGGTTGGATGGGCAGTGAAAAATACAAATTAATTACCGGCTTAAGGACCTTAATAGGCCTTTTAATTGTTGGCAGGCGCACTGCCAACTCCTGCATGCACCCACCTACTGAAAGATCACGAGAGTGCGCAATGACATCGGGACGCTCACCCAACCACATCTCCCGTGATCGAGAACCAGGGGATACTATAGGGTGTTGGTTACAATTCGGCAGGTCCAAAGAAGTCTTCATAGTCATATGTAGGTTATCTGTAAACTTTTATTGACTCTTAGAATTATTTACTAATATACAGTAAAGGGGCACACACTAGGAGCTGTCTCCATGCTGGCTGATACACATGGCTCTGTCCAACACTGGACTGACTCCGGATGTGGGTCATCTGCTCTCTCACATCACTGTGTGGCCAGTATTGTACTCAGTCCCACATTAACCCTTATGTACCAGACCCTTTTACTACAGGGGACACAGGCTGAATCTTCAAAAAACGAAAGCGTACAGGCAGTTCAAGGTGAATATGTGGAACAGACAGAGGCAGTGGAAATGGATAGTGTTAAAAAAAACTGAAGGGGAGTTGGAAACATATTTGAGGGAGTGGGAGATTGAGTCAGCATTAGTTTTTGGGACTAGCCAGATAGATTACAGTGTTTTCTGGCCCTGCAACTTAATATTAAGTTTTTTATGCTCCTAAGCACCTTAATATTAATAAAATATTGCCCATGATCTTGCTGAGAATAAGATATTGCAAGCTTGTGGGAGCCTCTGTGAACCTCAGACATTGCAGCCAATATTCCTATTTCCTGTCACAGTAAGGCAGTAAAGGCAAGGGTCAATAGATCACCAGTAGACTGGGCTCTTTCACTCTGTACAGTGAAGAAGGATCCATAACGTGTCAAGAAGGCCCTTCAAAGAAGTGGCTGCACATTTCATCTTAACTAACACAACTGGTTACCTCTGGCATTATCGTTCCATTACAAACCCAAGAGGGAAGCACATTTAAGATATTTGATCCCAGTCACACAGCAATTGTTTTATTATTACTGGAAAGTAGCTTTACACCAGGGATAAAAACAAAAAAACTGCGGATGCTGGAAATCCAAAACAAAAACAGAATTACCTGGAAAAACTCAGCAGGTCTGGCAGCATCGGCGGAGAAGAAAAGAGTTGAAGTTTCGAGTTCTCATGACCCTTAAGAGGACTCGAAACATCAACTCTTTTCTTCTCCGCCGATGCTGCCAGACCTGCTGAGTTTTTCCAGGTAATTCTGTTTTTGTTTTGCACCAGGGTATTGGCAGAAATTTAAATCTCAAGTCAGAAAATAGGTTATCAAAATAAGTACCCTTCATAAAGAGTTCTTACAACTGCGAAAATGATACTGATGTCAGTCCATCTTACTGAAGACAACAAGATCATAGCTAAGTACAGAACTATTTTTAATCCCAACCCACCAATGCATTGTTTTCAGTGGAAATTCATTGATCAATCATCCGAATGATCCCAGCCAGCAGACCGCACTATATGCAGTTGTAGTTCAGGGGACATCAGGAAATACCTGGGTTTGTGGTCACTAATCTGGAATTTCAGTTTGCATGTTAGCTTCTGATCTTAAAGGAGTGACTTCCTGTTGAGAGTCTCACTACTACATTCATACTACCACATACTGGATTTCTGCAGAGTGGATTCTGTTGCACTGTAATGCAGTAAGCAAACTGTAACCACAGTTGAATGTGCTTCAGTTCAGGACTTTCACCCAGTTGTAACTGAAAGATAACCTGAAGTTTGAAAAGAATTCAGATCACACTGCTGGGAAAAGTCAATTCCTCCTAACATTGAGAATGGTGGGAGCTGCTGTGCAGGTCTCTGCAATAGAAGTATGAATGTTCAGGACTCTGCTGTTCCCTACAATTGAGAGGGGTGTGTGCAGGTGGTTTAACTTCATTCCATCTGCATGCGCACATCACCCAGTTATATCAATGTAAAATCAGTAGGTATTGCTGGATCAATATCCTGGAACTCTGTACCTAATGCTATTGTTGGAAAACCTTTGTCACATCGACTATAGCAGTTCAAGGAAAATGCCCACCCCACATAATCAAGGGTAATTAGGGATGGCAATGAATCCTGGACTTGCTAGAATCCCATATTCTGAGAGCGAATTTAAAAAGCACCACATGATTCCTTAGTAGGATGTTTGTTTGTACAGTTCCATCTGTAGCTCTCACACACAGTTCTACACATAATTGCAAGTCTGAAAAATGTACTGAATCAAATGGAGGAAAGCCAGGCTGATCGAGCACTCTGCTTGGACAGACGTTAATCAGGATTCCTACTCCAATCCCTGTTTATACTGCAGGCAGTTTACTTAATTGGGGGAAATATGCTTCTGTCCTTTCATGCAGCTATCTTTTCTGCTTAAATGGGCTGTTACATAGGGCCTAGCTATAGACAAAGGAATTTAGCATTAACAGTTAAATGGGAAAAATATAACACACATTGAGCCAAGCATACATTTATAAACACAGATATTGTGTCAGAGGTTGTGGTCTTGACCTCTTACTAAACTGCCTGACACACTGCTGCAGTACTGAGAGAGCACTGCATTGTCAGAAATGCTGTACTTTTGATAAGACTTTAAATTGAAGTCCTGTCTTTCTGTTTTGTTGCCTGTTGAAACTGCAATGGCACAACTTGTTGATCTCCCGGTGCCCTGTCCAACACACCCTCCTCAACAGATGGGGAGACCAGTTAATCCTCTATCCACTGCTGTTTGGGGGGATGTTGCTTACTGCAAACGGTTGCTGTATTTCAAATGGCGGGAAACCAGTTTGCAACCGTCTACTGCCCGCCAGTGGCAGGCTGAGTTTCCCACTGTCAGACATTGGGAAATTCATTATAATACATCTGCATGGCAATATAAGCCAAGCTCGCTGGAATCATCCCCCACTCCCCATGCTGGATCATCTGTGTGCACACCTCAGTCAGTGACTGCATGCTGATGAGTTTCACAACTGTACATAAGCGACATGCACCTGTCGAGCTGCACTTAGCTCGGGACTTTGAGGATGGTTTGGCTACCTTGCTTTGGACTCACGGTCATCAGAGCCAGGCTTCACAGGCAGCACCACTTCACTTTTAGGGGGGCTCGTGGGTAGGTCTCTACCTATCAGAGCAGCCATAAAGCAGGGTTTTTTTCAATGGCTGCAGGGTTAGGGCTGGCTTGGGGAAGGGGGAGAAGTGGTCTCAGGCAAGGGAAGAGACTGCAGGGCGAGGGCTATACTGGGGAAGGAGGGAATCCCAGACTGTATGTGTGGGGCCACAAGTTGATCTGTGCAAGTGGCCTCAAGATGGTGAGGGCTGAGGAGGCAGTCTCCAGAGGAGATGAGGCCAGATGGAGATGTGAGGGTGTGTGTGAGAGAGTGAGTGGTGATGTCCCTTGAGCTGGCAGTGAGTGAGATGCCAGTGAATGTGTGATGGGCTTGTGAGTGTATGTTTAGTGTTGAGATGGTTGTCTTACCCTGGCTGTATGGATGAGATCATTCATCCTCTATCTGCATTAGATGGCCGACCTCTTCCATGCAGCATTGGCACTGACCACCACTGCCATCGCTTACCAAGTCGGAGTGGTGAGATTGCTGGACCTCCTGCGGCCAGAACGGGGGTGGAGGGTATGACTGCAGGCCTCCACAGTGACCAAAAGGCATTCCAGGGATGTGTCACTGAATCAGCAGGCTGCAGTCTCCTTGCCTTTTGGGGCCATATCTTCTGCACAGCGGTCCTGGGCTGGAAGCACTGAGAGGTGAGCCCGCGGCTACACTTCAAATATGGCACTCGGCTCGAGGAAGCAGCGAGGTGGTGGACAAATGAGAGCCCGCCTGCCATTAAAACAGTGTGTTTCCAGGGAATGCATGGTTAATGGGGCTGGATTAGGACGTTACGGTGTGAAAGGCTGCAATTGCGGCCGGTGGGTAAAATGTCCTTTTTCCTACCCGCTACTGCACTTGGCGCAAATCTGGGATGGTTCTGTCCAAAGTCACTGGAGTTCCATGGAACTATTTGTGCAATTCTGAGAGTTATGATAAAGTGTTGTGTAAATGCAGTATTTCTTTCTAACGCATCTGTGGTGTTTCGTAATGTACGCATTTTTAGTCATACTCACAGTGTACCTGTTTTCCCTTAGACGTTTTCTTTATAATATGATGAGGTATTCCATTCTACAGTCATCAAAGCCTTTTTGTATCTTGGTCATTTCAGTGATTACTTACTTAGAACACAATTTTTCATTAAGCTCCGTTTAAAGATCATTAATCATGCACAAGCATGATGGGCCAAATCGCATGTGCTGTATGATTATTTTTTCCATGTGCGCACTTTATTGGCTTGAATTATAGAAACAAGGCTTTCTGTCAGCTCCATTACAGTCCAGTCAGCACAAAAACCTATCACTTTGTAACTTTTTCTCCCATAAGATTTCATTTTTTCCCCCAGGTTTGGAAGTGTTGATACTAAAGTACTTACTGCTGACAGAGAGTGCACTTTCAGACTGCAAATGAAATATGGAAAAGCTCTCTTGTGTGTTAACAATCAGCACTCTCTCAATGCTGCAGTGCCAAAGACAGGGAATATGATAATGTAGGCTGACTTAATAGTTTCTAAAACAGACTGTAGATGCCTTTGAGACGAATCATGCACTTGAGTGGTGTAGGAAATAGCAGCATTTCTAACAGCAATGCAAGCACTGTGACGGAATTTGAAACTGTGCCTTGGTAGTGATATTTATAAGCTACCCTTAGCAGCGTGTCTCACAGAAGTGTGGTACTATGATGCTATTGTGCCTATAATTATTGGCAATTTAAAGCTTAGAAATTTTCCAGCAGTTTACAAAGCTAAATTTTTTCCCCTCCTTACATTAGTTCTCAGGTCTTTTCGAAAGTGCCTGCACCTAACTGAATCCCAAATTACCAAATGTTTGTTGGAATTTATGGTAATACATAATGACTTCACCACAGATGAATATGCGAGGAATTCCCATGCAGGGTGTTGCTGCTTTGTAGATTTAGACTGATTCATAAAAAATGGCTTTTGAGAATTTTTTTTAAAAAAGCATGACTAAAAGTGCTTATGATTTAAATTATTTTAATGTATGCATTTCTCTCAGAAATTCCAACAAAGAAGTTTATGAACAGATGTTATACTCTCCTACCACATTGCTGTGTGTGCTTTTTAGACAAAAGCATTAATCCATTAAATATCTGTGTATATAGTCTATATGGAGGAATGTAAATTCAATTAACTAAATAAATCTGGACTGAAAAGCTAGTCTCATTAAGGGCAGAAATGCTGAATTGTTGTAAAAACCCATCTAGTTCACTAATGTCCTTTTGGGATGGAAAACCAGATGGATCAACTCAGGCATTGGATAGGACAAAGACACACTTGGTCCAGTCAACACTGCAAAGTCCTCTCCATTAACTTGGGAGAGCTGTCAGGTAACAGCCTGATATTGTCATACTCACAAATCAGTTATATGGATACTTTGATAAACTTTGGCTCTGCCAGGCTCTGTTTGGCTTTTTTGGCTCTGTTGCCTGAGCGCGTGGTGGAGGAAGAACAAGGCTTTCAAAAGTGAATTGGATAAGTACCTGAAGAAAGAGGATTTGCAGGGCTACGGGGTAAGGTTGGAGTGGGACTAGCTGGGTTGTTCATGATCCCTGCCATAGACATGATGGGCAAATGGCCTCCTTTTCTGCTATAACCATTCTAAGATTCTAGCTGGAATTGCAGCACTGGGACATTAAATGCTTGTGGACATTAAATGTCATCAATAGGATTTTCTATTCATTCAAGTGTTAGCTGGGGATCAGGAGTAGCTCTTTTGCCTCTTTGTCAGAAAGCTATGCATTCAAGTTCCACACTAGAGATTTGAGCACATAATCCAGGCTGACACCAGTTCTCTGCAGAGGAAGTCCTGAATGGTTTGAACAACTTAAATTGAGACCCTTGTCTGTCTGCGCAGGTTGATATAAAAATTCCCATGGCATTAGTGTTCTGGCTTCCAAGACCAACACCACTAAATCTGAATATAACTGGTAATCAATTTCATTGCTGGTTATGGGACCTTGCTGTGTACAAAATGGTTGCTACATACATGACAGCAGTGATTACACTTCTGGCGCTATATAAATGCACGGTTCTTTTTTCTTTTTTTTACATGCACTTCAAATAATCTGCTGTTCACTAGAAGTTTAGTTGCTATCCTCCCCTTGGTTTTCACATGTTGTGGGGAGTTTTTAAACTGAATTTTTCCCAAGTTATCCTTTGTCATAAAATACTGAAAGAATCTCTGATGTTCAACTATTTTGCCCCACAAGGAGGCAATAAGTGTAATCTACTCGGGTGCTTCAGTCTTTCACTGAAAAGGAAAATACAACTTTGAGAACGGAATACATGCTTGCAGCTCAAACCCATCTGTTGAGTAGACTTGGCAAGGTGTGTACCAGTAGGCTTAACTGTTTGGAACTGGTAATGTTAAGTATTTTAAGTGTAATGCATGTAGAATCTTTTTTGTTCTTCTTTCTGTGACAAGACTTACTTGGTACAAATAGCTTATGCAATTGTCAGCATCGTTTGCCATGCTTAGTTCAGTGGGCACAATGCTTGTAAACTTGGCTTTAATAGATGTGCAATAACTGTATTCCAAAATAAAGCATCTTGAATATAAATGGATTGTAGAAGATGTTACGATGTTCAGAGCTGGAAGAGAAAACAGCAGACCATAGCCACAATGAAGTCTATGAAGTCACTCATTATCAAACATTTAATAGGCCTCTGGTGCTGCTAACGTCTGAACAGAGCAAAACATGTCTTACAAGATCTGTCAGAGTTTCTAAGAGCATCATAGTCCACTGCCAGACTTTGCAACTTTGCTTTTCAAAGAGGTGTAAGCATTGAGCAAATGGAGCAAGAGGATACTCACTTCCACTAAAGCAAAAGAAAGATGAACAGCCTGAAGGTAGTTCTGCTAGATGCACTCTTCGCTGGCTTTAAGGGCCTTTGGAAGGTTATCCAATACATGAACAGTCCTCCCTATGCAGTGATCAAATTTATCCACATCATTAGTCTCTACACTAACTCAACTATCATGGATTCTATTCCTTTCATCTGTATTATTGACTTTTCCATGCCATACCAAGAAAACATTCAGCCTAGTTAAATGAAATGCAACTAGATTAAATATCCTATAAGTGATTCCCAAGAATCCCAAGTGCTGGTTCTCCTGGTGCTTTCCCTTAATCCCGATGCCTCTTTTGTATGCTCTAGATTCTAACTTTCTGCCCCTTCTAAGTGCTCCCTCAATGGCTGGAGTAAAAGAGACAACTGTCCACTGTGTGTCATTGGGAGGGCCCTGGGAATGAGGAACTGGCGCTTTATCATGAGAAGATGTTGCACATCTGCTGTTGTTTGAATGTGTGTAGCATCAGACTGAGAGCCAGCAGCCTCATGTGCACCAATTCATGGCCTTGCTGCTGCTGGGCACCTCAGCATTTCCATCGGCCTGTATAGGAACAAGACACTGGGCAATAAAGCAGTGAAGTTCAGTACATTGTCTCTCTCCATCCAATGCCAATGCAGGTTCAAAATGGTTAAGACAACCTTTTGCAGATTAGGACACATTGCTATTGCAATATCTCAACATTTAGAACAGATAATTCAACAGGGCTTATAATATCGCTCATGGGGACACTACCAAAGGTGCTTGTAAATTTGTCACTTGCTCATGATATACTTCAGTACCAATAGCAGTCATTGACAATTGTATAGATTCAGCAAGAGGACTCCTTCACACTTAGATGTCCCAGGATGAAGGGCACATCCTCGAATGATTTCTGAAAACACTGATGTTCAGGTAACGTTGCTCTTTTATAAGCTGGCTTTATGAGGTCCCAAGCTTAGAACTCTATAGTTAAAAAGTAAATGAAAGACATGAATTTATATAGAGCCTTTCATGACCTCAGTTCAGCCCAAAGTGCTTTATGGTCAGTGAAGCACTTGTGAAATGTAGCCACTGTTGTAATATAGGAAACATGGCCACCAATTTACATACAACAAGCTCCCACAAGCAACAATGTGATAATGACCAGATAACCTGTTCTTGTGATGTTTATCGATGAATAAATATTGGTCAGGAGACTGAGGAGAACTCCACTGCTCTTCTTCAAAGTAGTGTCGGGGATCTTTTTCATCTGAAAGAGCGCTCAAGTGGTCTCAGGTTAATGTCACCTCCGACAAGAGCATTCCCTCAGCACCGCACCAGAGTGCCAGCCTTGATTGTTGTGCTCCAGAGACATTGCTCAGGAGTGGGACTTCAATCCACAACCTGGCAACTGAGCAACAGATGACATAATTTGAGGAAGTTGGTTCTCTGGACAGCAGGTTCCTACTTTTCATACTCGTGCCCTTTGCTGCACATGATGTATTCCCCTTGGGCTGAATGCCCCTTCTTGGTGGTGTTACAATCAGGTGAGAAGGGGTGAATTGGCTCCCCTCTACTCAACCTCCTCAACTGGTCACAACAAAGGTTTAAGTTTCTTTTTCGTGAGGATATGCCTTTTCCAAATTAGAATGTATTTAACTATTTAAACTATGAGCAATAAAGAGCTAATCAAACAAGGTTTTCTTGAGTCAAAGAAAGAGCAAATTTGTTAACCATTAAACCTGAGAAAAATAATAAAAACCCCATGTGAAGCATTCAGCCCTCATGCAGTCATTAGGGCTCACACACACACTTACATATATTGGAAATAAGGAGAGTTAGTGTCCTATAAAAAAAAGGTAGAAAAATATTCACTTAGTCGTCCTTTGATTGTCCTTGAGGTGTAGATTTTAAAAATTGCCGCTGATTTAGGTTAGCTGCTTTCTGATGTGGAAGATGTTGCAATTCTTACGAGATCTCAGTTCTCTGGTAGGTTTCTGGTAGAGTTGGCTTCTTGAACTGGGCAACACACTTATTCCAAAAGCAAGAGAGGGAGAGAGAGCAGCCCTCAGCTTGTGTCCTCTGCTGAAGACTTTCTTGACACCGTCTGTGTCACTTGCAATCTCTCTAAAGTGGCTGACAGCAATACTTCACTCATTGTGTATTTCTAAGAGGTTTTGGGTTTTGTGGTAGTCATTGTTTCAATATTCAATACTTTGCATTTTTAATGTCTCTTCCTTAGATAGTTAAGAGTTTCAATGGTTGTCTGGATTATAGGAAATATCTCTCTCTTCATACTCCCCTGAGGATGATTTGTTTGTTTCTCACCATGACTTGGAATGTAGCCTTGCACTTTTAAGCAGTTTATTCTGTCTCAGTTCAAATAGCAAAATTCCAGTCAGCTGAAAGTTGAAAAATCACCATCAAAAATAAAAAGGTATAACCATGTGACAGTGGATATGTCTGTGGTGCTGGTGCTTGCTTCAGCTGGAGTGAGTGATACAGAGTGCTGTGAGGTGCTAGCTTTATAGAGCTCCCAAGGGCCTGTAGTTTGGTTCTTGATGGACCCTTATGGAAACATGTTGGAATGGTGGATGAGATGCACATCCAAACAAACCTTATGTAGTGTGTGTCTTTTAGTGTCTGAGTGAATGGCTGAATAGGAGGAAGAAGAATAATGAGAAATAGATGGCAATAACTCTCAGCTCCATGATCTTCCAACCTCATTATAACTAACATTGCGTACTCAGGCGTCGCCATATCGAGCACAGCTTATTCATATTGACAAGTCTAATCTTTCCTTTCTCTTACAATGCAAAAGTAGTGCTGAGATGTTGGAAGTGTGCAGAACAGGTACAGAAGTCAGAATTAAGTAATTGCCCTGCAGATCAGTTCATAGCTGAGTAAATAAACATGGAACATGCAGGTTAGTTGTGTGGTAAGCTTCTGTTGGAGTTGCCTTTACAGATGGTCTCACAACAACAGTTTCAGTTTAAAGTAACAACAATAGAATACATCCTGCTACAATAGGGGATTGCCTGTGGATGTTTGGAAGGAGCTATTGGTGAGTGCTTAGTATTGAGCTTTAGTTGAGGCATAACAGTCAGAGGAAGAAACTGTTCATACCCTAAATGTTTTGCCCATTTAAACTTGATATTTTACAATGCTGGCTTATCCTTATCTTTATTGTGGGAACTACCTGGAGTGGCTGACGTTATTCCTCATTTGCCCCGAGTTCCTCTGAATAAGTAAGACTGCATTTGATCTTCTGCCAAACAGAATACAGAGGGGGCACAGATCCGACAAGGGGAAATCTACCTTTGCTGTACTTCTTCTAAAAGGAAGAGCTTCAAACATGCATCTGAAAATTAGCAGAATTTCCCCTTCCTGCCATCATTACACCTTCTCTGCTTGTCAAGATGCCCCTTTAAATAGCAACTACTATCTGGCTGACTCTGAAAAATCCTGCAAGGATGGACCAGTGAGATTCTGGCAGGCTCATAGCTTGCTGCCCGGTTACAGCACCAGCCTCACTGCCCGGTTACAGCACCAGCCTCGCTGCCCGGTTACAGCACCAGCCTCGCTGCCCGGTTACAGCACCAGCCTCGCTGCTTGGTTACAGCACCAGCCTTGCTGCCCAGTTACAGCACCAGCCTCACTGCCCGGTTACAGCACCAGCCTCGCTGCCCAGTTACAGCACCAGCCTCGCTGCCCCGTTACAGCACCAGCCTCGCTGCCCGGTTACAGCACCAGCCTCGCTGCCCGGTTACAGCACCAGCCTCACTGCCCGGTTACAGCACTAGCCTCGCTGCCCGGTTACAGCACCAGCCTCGCTGCCCGGTTACAGCACCAGCCTCGCTGCCCGGTTACAGCACCAGCCTCGCTGCCCGGTTACAGCACCAGCCTCGCTGCTTGGTTACAGCACCAGCCTTGCTGCCCAGTTACAGCACCAGCCTCACTGCCCGGTTACAGCACCAGCCTCGCTGCCCAGTTACAGCACCAGCCTCGCTGCCCCGTTACAGCACCAGCCTCGCTGCCCGGTTACAGCACCAGCCTCGCTGCCCGGTTACAGCACCAGCCTCACTGCCCGGTTACAGCACTAGCCTCGCTGCCCGGTTACAGCACCAGCCTCGCTGCCCGGTTACAGCACCAGCCTCACTGCCCGGTTACAGCACTAGCCTCGCTGCCCGGTTACAGCACTAGCCTCGCTGCCCGGTTACAACACCAGCCTCGCTGCCTGGTTACAGCACCAGCATTGCTGCCCGGTTACAACACCAGCCTCGCTGCCCAGTTACAGCACCAGCCTCGCTGCCCGGTTACAACACCAGCCTCACTGCCCAGTTACAGCACCAGCCTCGCTGCTTGGTGACAACACCAGCCTCGCTGCCCAGTTACAACACCAGCCTCGCTGCCCGGTTACAGCACCAGCCTCACTGCCCGGTTACAGCACCAGCCTCGCTGCTTGGTTACAGCACCAGCCTCACTGCCCAGTTACAGCACCAGCCTCACTGCCCGGTTACAACACCAGCCTCGCTGCCCAGTTACAGCACCAGCATTGCTGCCCTGTTAGAGCACCAGCCTCACTGCCCGGTCACAGCACCAGCCTCGCTGCCCGGTTACAGCACCAGCCTCACTGCCCGGTTACAGCACTAGCCTCGCTGCCCGGTTACAGCACCAGCCTCGCTGCCCGGTTACAGCACCAGCCTCACTGCCCGGTTACAGCACTAGCCTCGCTGCCCGGTTACAGCACTAGCCTCGCTGCCCGGTTACAACACCAGCCTCGCTGCCTGGTTACAGCACCAGCATTGCTGCCCGGTTACAACACCAGCCTCGCTGCCCAGTTACAGCACCAGCCTCGCTGCCCGGTTACAACACCAGCCTCGCTGCCTGGTTACAGCACCAGCCTCGCTGCCCGGTTACAACACCAGCCTCACTGCCCAGTTACAGCACCAGCCTCGCTGCTTGGTGACAACACCAGCCTCGCTGCCCAGTTACAACACCAGCCTCGCTGCCCGGTTACAGCACCAGCCTCACTGCCCGGTTACAGCACCAGCCTCGCTGCTTGGTTACAGCACCAGCCTCACTGCCCAGTTACAGCACCAGCCTCACTGCCCGGTTACAACACCAGCCTCGCTGCCCAGTTACAGCACCAGCATTGCTGCCCTGTTAGAGCACCAGCCTCACTGCCCGGTCACAGCACCAGCCTCACTGCCCGGTTACAGCACCAGCCTCGCTGCCCGGTTACAGCACCAGCCTCGCTGCCCGGTTACAACACCAGTATTGCTGCCCTGTTAGAACACCAGCCTCGCTGCCCAGTTACAGCACCAGCCTCACTGCCCGGTTACAACACCAGCCTCGCTGCCCAGTTACAGCACCAGCATTGCTGCCCTGTTAGAGCACCAGCCTCACTGCCCGGTTACAGCACCAGCCTCGCTGCCCGGTTACAGCACCAGCCTCGCTGCCCGGTTACAACACCAGCCTCGCTGCCCGGTTACAGCACCAGCCTCGCTGCTCGGTTACAGCACCAGCCTCGCTGCTTGGTTACAACACCAGCCTCGCTGCCTGGTTACAGCACCAGCCTCACTGCCCGGTTACAACACCAGCCTCGCTGCCCGGTTACAACACCAGCCTCGCTGCCCGGTTACAGCACCAGCCTCGCTGCTTGGTTACAGCACCAGCCTCACTGCCCGGTTACAGCACCAGCCTCACTGCCCGGTTACAACACCAGCCTCGCTGCCCGGTTACAGCACCAGCCTCGCTGCTCGGTTACAGCACCAGCCTCGCTGCTTGGTTACAACACCAGCCTCGCTGCCTGGTTAAAGCACCAGCCTCACTGCCTGGTTACAACACCAGCCTCGCTGCCCGGTTACAACACCAGCCTCGCTGCCCGGTTACAGCACCAGCCTCGCTGCTTGGTTACAGCACCAGCCTCACTGCCCGGTTACAACACCAGCCTCGCTGCCCGGTTACAGCACCAGCCTCACTGCCCGGTTACAGCACCAGCCTCACTGCCCAGTTACAGCACCAGGATCGCTGCTTGGTGACAACACCAGCCTCGCTGCCCGGCTACAGCACCAGCCTCACTGCCCAGTTACAGCACCAGCCTCGCTGCCCGGTTACAGCACCAGCCTCGCTGCCCGGTTACAACACCAGCCTCGCTGCTTCGTTACAACACCAGCCTCACTGCCCAGTTACAACACCAGCCTCGCTGCCCCCTTACAGCACCAGCCTCGCTGCCCGGTTACAGCACCAGCCTCACTGCCCGGTTACAGCACCAGCCTCGCTGACCGGTTACAACACCAGCCTCGCTGCCCGGTTACAGCACCAGCCTCGCTGCCTGGTTACACCAGCCTCGTTGCCCGGTTACAACACCAGGCTCGCTGCCCGGTTACAGCACCAGCCTCGCTGCATGGTTACAGCACCAGCCTCGCTGCCCAGTTACAGCACCAGCCTCGCTGCCTGGTTACACCAGCCTCGTTGCCCGGTTACAACACCAGGCTCGCTGCCCGGTTACAGCACCAGCCTCGCTGCTTGGTTACAGCACCAGCCTCGCTGCCCAGTTACAGCACCAGCCTCGCTGCCTGGTTACAGCACCAGCCTCGCTGCCCGGTTACAGCACCAGCCTCGCTGCCCGGTTACAGCACCAGCCTCACTGTCCGGTTACAGCACCAGCCTCGCTGACCGGTTACAACACCAGCCTCGCTGCCCGGTTACAGCACCAGCCTCGCTGCCCGGTTACAGCACCAGCCTCGCTGACCGGTTACAACACCAGCCTCGCTGCCCGGTTACAGCACCAGACTCGCTGCCCGGTTACACCAGCCTCGCTGCCCGGTTACAACACCAGCCTCGCCGCCCAGTTACAGCACCAGCCTCATTGCCCGGTTACAGCACCAGCCTCGCTGCCCGGTTACAGCACCAGCCTCGCTGCCCGGTTACAGCACCAGCCTCACCGCCCGTTTACAGCACCAGCCTCGCTGCCCGGTTACAACACCAGCCTCGCTGCCCGGTTACAGCACCAGCCTGACCGCCCGGTTACAGCACCAGCCTCGCTGCCCGGTTACAGCACCAGCCTCGCTGCCCAGTTACAGCACCAGCATTGCTGCCCTGTTAGAGCACCAGCCTCACTGCCCGGTCACAGCACCAGCCTCGCTGCCCGGTTACAGCACCAGCCTCACTGCCCGGTTACAGCACTAGCCTCGCTGCCCGGTTACAGCACCAGCCTCGCTGCCCGGTTACAGCACCAGCCTCACTGCCCGGTTACAGCACTAGCCTCGCTGCCCGGTTACAGCACTAGCCTCGCTGCCCGGTTACAACACCAGCCTCGCTGCCTGGTTACAGCACCAGCATTGCTGCCCGGTTACAACACCAGCCTCGCTGCCCAGTTACAGCACCAGCCTCGCTGCCCGGTTACAACACCAGCCTCGCTGCCTGGTTACAGCACCAGCCTCGCTGCCCGGTTACAACACCAGCCTCACTGCCCAGTTACAGCACCAGCCTCGCTGCTTGGTGACAACACCAGCCTCGCTGCCCAGTTACAACACCAGCCTCGCTGCCCGGTTACAGCACCAGCCTCACTGCCCGGTTACAGCACCAGCCTCGCTGCTTGGTTACAGCACCAGCCTCACTGCCCAGTTACAGCACCAGCCTCACTGCCCGGTTACACCACCAGCCTCGCTGCCCAGTTACAGCACCAGCATTGCTGCCCTGTTAGAGCACCAGCCTCACTGCCCGGTCACAGCACCAGCCTCACTGCCCGGTTACAGCACCAGCCTCGCTGCCCGGTTACAGCACCAGCCTCGCTGCCCGGTTACAACACCAGTATTGCTGCCCTGTTAGAACACCAGCCTCGCTGCCCAGTTACAGCACCAGCCTCGCTGCCCAGTTACAGCACCAGCATTGCTGCCCTGTTAGAGCACCAGCCTCACTGCCCGGTTACAGCACCAGCCTCGCTGCCCGGTTACAGCACCAGCCTCGCTGCCCGGTTACAACACCAGCCTCGCTGCCCGGTTACAGCACCAGCCTCGCTGCTCGGTTACAGCACCAGCCTCGCTGCTTGGTTACAACACCAGCCTCGCTGCCTGGTTACAGCACCAGCCTCACTGCCCGGTTACAACACCAGCCTCGCTGCCCGGTTACAACACCAGCCTCGCTGCCCGGTTACAGCACCAGCCTCGCTGCTTGGTTACAGCACCAGCCTCACTGCCCGGTTACAGCACCAGCCTCACTGCCCAGTTACAGCACCAGCCTCGCTGCTTGGTGACAACACCAGCCTCGCTGCCCAGTTACAACACCAGCCTCGCTGCCCGGTTACAGCACCAGCCTCACTGCCCGGTTACAGCACCAGCCTCGCTGCTTGGTTACAGCACCAGCCTCACTGCCCAGTTACAGCACCAGCCTCACTGCCCGGTTACAACACCAGCCTCGCTGCCCAGTTACAGCACCAGCATTGCTGCCCTGTTAGAGCACCAGCCTCACTGCCCGGTCACAGCACCAGCCTCGCTGCCCGGTTACAGCACCAGCCTCACTGCCCGGTTACAGCACTAGCCTCGCTGCCCGGTTACAGCACCAGCCTCGCTGCCCGGTTACAGCACCAGCCTCACTGCCCGGTTACAGCACTAGCCTCGCTGCCCGGTTACAGCACTAGCCTCGCTGCCCGGTTACAACACCAGCCTCGCTGCCTGGTTACAGCACCAGCATTGCTGCCCGGTTACAACACCAGCCTCGCTGCCCAGTTACAGCACCAGCCTCGCTGCCCGGTTACAACACCAGCCTCGCTGCCTGGTTACAGCACCAGCCTCGCTGCCCGGTTACAACACCAGCCTCACTGCCCAGTTACAGCACCAGCCTCGCTGCTTGGTGACAACACCAGCCTCGCTGCCCAGTTACAACACCAGCCTCGCTGCCCGGTTACAGCACCAGCCTCACTGCCCGGTTACAGCACCAGCCTCGCTGCTTGGTTACAGCACCAGCCTCACTGCCCAGTTACAGCACCAGCCTCACTGCCCGGTTACAACACCAGCCTCGCTGCCCAGTTACAGCACCAGCATTGCTGCCCTGTTAGAGCACCAGCCTCACTGCCCGGTCACAGCACCAGCCTCACTGCCCGGTTACAGCACCAGCCTCGCTGCCCGGTTACAGCACCAGCCTCGCTGCCCGGTTACAACACCAGTATTGCTGCCCTGTTAGAACACCAGCCTCGCTGCCCAGTTACAGCACCAGCCTCACTGCCCGGTTACAACACCAGCCTCGCTGCCCAGTTACAGCACCAGCATTGCTGCCCTGTTAGAGCACCAGCCTCACTGCCCGGTTACAGCACCAGCCTCGCTGCCCGGTTACAGCACCAGCCTCGCTGCCCGGTTACAACACCAGCCTCGCTGCCCGGTTACAGCACCAGCCTCGCTGCTCGGTTACAGCACCAGCCTCGCTGCTTGGTTACAACACCAGCCTCGCTGCCTGGTTACAGCACCAGCCTCACTGCCCGGTTACAACACCAGCCTCGCTGCCCGGTTACAACACCAGCCTCGCTGCCCGGTTACAGCACCAGCCTCGCTGCTTGGTTACAGCACCAGCCTCACTGCCCGGTTACAGCACCAGCCTCACTGCCCGGTTACAACACCAGCCTCGCTGCCCGGTTACAGCACCAGCCTCGCTGCTCGGTTACAGCACCAGCCTCGCTGCTTGGTTACAACACCAGCCTCGCTGCCTGGTTACAGCACCAGCCTCACTGCCTGGTTACAACACCAGCCTCGCTGCCCGGTTACAACACCAGCCTCGCTGCCCGGTTACAGCACCAGCCTCGCTGCTTGGTTACAGCACCAGCCTCACTGCCCGGTTACAACACCAGCCTCGCTGCCCGGTTACAGCACCAGCCTCACTGCCCGGTTACAGCACCAGCCTCACTGCCCAGTTACAGCACCAGGATCGCTGCTTGGTGACAACACCAGCCTCGCTGCCCGGCTACAGCACCAGCCTCACTGCCCAGTTACAGCACCAGCCTCGCTGCCCGGTTACAGCACCAGCCTCGCTGCCCGGTTACAACACCAGACTCGCTGCCCGGTTACAGCACCAGCCTCGCTGCCCGGTTACAGCACCAGCCTCGCTGCTTCGTTACAACACCAGCCTCACTGCCCAGTTACAACACCAGCCTCGCTGCCCCCTTACAGCACCAGCCTCGCTGCCCGGTTACAGCACCAGCCTCACTGCCCGGTTACAGCACCAGCCTCACTGCCCGGTTACAGCACCAGCCTCACTGCCCGGTTACAACACCAGCCTCGCTGCCCGGTTACAGCACCAGCCTCGCTGCTCGGTTACAGCACCAGCCTCGCTGCTTGGTTACAACACCAGCCTCGCTGCCTGGTTACAGCACCAGCCTCACTGCCTGGTTACAACACCAGCCTCGCTGCCCGGTTACAACACCAGCCTCGCTGCCCGGTTACAGCACCAGCCTCGCTGCCCGGTTACAGCACCAGCCTCGCTGCCTGGTTACACCAGCCTCGTTGCCCGGTTACAACACCAGGCTCGCTGCCCGGTTACAGCACCAGCCTCGCTGCTTGGTTACAGCACCAGCCTCGCTGCCCAGTTACAGCACCAGCCTCGCTGCCTGGTTACACCAGCCTCGTTGCCCGGTTACAACACCAGGCTCGCTGCCCGGTTACAGCACCAGCCTCGCTGCTTGGTTACAGCACCAGCCTCGCTGCCCAGTTACAGCACCAGCCTCGCTGCCTGGTTACAGCACCAGCCTCGCTGCCCGGTTACAGCACCAGCCTCGCTGCCCGGTTACAGCACCAGCCTCACTGTCCGGTTACAGCACCAGCCTCGCTGACCGGTTACAACACCAGCCTCGCTGCCCGGTTACAGCACCAGCCTCGCTGCCCGGTTACAGCACCAGCCTCGCTGACCGGTTACAACACCAGCCTCGCTGCCCGGTTACAGCACCAGACTCGCTGCCCGGTTACACCAGCCTCGCTGCCCGGTTACAACACCAGCCTCGCCGCCCAGTTACAGCACCAGCCTCATTGCCCGGTTACAGCACCAGCCTCGCTGCCCGGTTACAGCACCAGCCTCGCTGCCCGGTTACAGCACCAGCCTCACCGCCCGTTTACAGCACCAGCCTCGCTGCCCGGTTACAACACCAGCCTCGCTGCCCGGTTACAGCACCAGCCTGACCGCCCGGTTACAGCACCAGCCTCGCTGCCCGGTTACAGCACCAGCCTCGCTGCCCAGTTACAGCACCAGCATTGCTGCCCTGTTAGAGCACCAGCCTCACTGCCCGGTCACAGCACCAGCCTCGCTGCCCGGTTACAGCACCAGCCTCACTGCCCGGTTACAGCACTAGCCTCGCTGCCCGGTTACAGCACCAGCCTCGCTGCCCGGTTACAGCACCAGCCTCACTGCCCGGTTACAGCACTAGCCTCGCTGCCCGGTTACAGCACTAGCCTCGCTGCCCGGTTACAACACCAGCCTCGCTGCCTGGTTACAGCACCAGCATTGCTGCCCGGTTACAACACCAGCCTCGCTGCCCAGTTACAGCACCAGCCTCGCTGCCCGGTTACAACACCAGCCTCGCTGCCTGGTTACAGCACCAGCCTCGCTGCCCGGTTACAACACCAGCCTCACTGCCCAGTTACAGCACCAGCCTCGCTGCTTGGTGACAACACCAGCCTCGCTGCCCAGTTACAACACCAGCCTCGCTGCCCGGTTACAGCACCAGCCTCACTGCCCGGTTACAGCACCAGCCTCGCTGCTTGGTTACAGCACCAGCCTCACTGCCCAGTTACAGCACCAGCCTCACTGCCCGGTTACAACACCAGCCTCGCTGCCCAGTTACAGCACCAGCATTGCTGCCCTGTTAGAGCACCAGCCTCACTGCCCGGTCACAGCACCAGCCTCACTGCCCGGTTACAGAACCAGCCTCGCTGCCCGGTTACAGCACCAGCCTCGCTGCCCGGTTACAACACCAGTATTGCTGCCCTGTTAGAACACCAGCCTCGCTGCCCAGTTACAGCACCAGCCTCACTGCCCGGTTACAACACCAGCCTCGCTGCCCAGTTACAGCACCAGCATTGCTGCCCTGTTAGAGCACCAGCCTCACTGCCCGGTTACAGCACCAGCCTCGCTGCCCGGTTACAGCACCAGCCTCGCTGCCCGGTTACAACACCAGCCTCGCTGCCCGGTTACAGCACCAGCCTCGCTGCTCGGTTACAGCACCAGCCTCGCTGCTTGGTTACAACACCAGCCTCGCTGCCTGGTTACAGCACCAGCCTCACTGCCCGGTTACAACACCAGCCTCGCTGCCCGGTTACACCACCAGCCTCGCTGCCCGGTTACAGCACCAGCCTCGCTGCTTGGTTACAGCACCAGCCTCACTGCCCGGTTACAGCACCAGCCTCACTGCCCAGTTACAGCACCAGCCTCGCTGCTTGGTGACAACACCAGCCTCGCTGCCCAGTTACAACACCAGCCTCGCTGCCCGGTTACAGCACCAGCCTCACTGCCCGGTTACAGCACCAGCCTCGCTGCTTGGTTACAGCACCAGCCTCACTGCCCAGTTACAGCACCAGCCTCACTGCCCGGTTACAACACCAGCCTCGCTGCCCAGTTACAGCACCAGCATTGCTGCCCTGTTAGAGCACCAGCCTCACTGCCCGGTCACAGCACCAGCCTCGCTGCCCGGTTACAGCACCAGCCTCACTGCCCGGTTACAGCACTAGCCTCGCTGCCCGGTTACAGCACCAGCCTCGCTGCCCGGTTACAGCACCAGCCTCACTGCCCGGTTACAGCACTAGCCTCGCTGCCCGGTTACAGCACTAGCCTCGCTGCCCGGTTACAACACCAGCCTCGCTGCCTGGTTACAGCACCAGCATTGCTGCCCGGTTACAACACCAGCCTCGCTGCCCAGTTACAGCACCAGCCTCGCTGCCCGGTTACAACACCAGCCTCGCTGCCTGGTTACAGCACCAGCCTCGCTGCCCGGTTACAACACCAGCCTCACTGCCCAGTTACAGCACCAGCCTCGCTGCTTGGTGACAACACCAGCCTCGCTGCCCAGTTACAACACCAGCCTCGCTGCCCGGTTACAGCACCAGCCTCACTGCCCGGTTACAGCACCAGCCTCGCTGCTTGGTTACAGCACCAGCCTCACTGCCCAGTTACAGCACCAGCCTCACTGCCCGGTTACAACACCAGCCTCGCTGCCCAGTTACAGCACCAGCATTGCTGCCCTGTTAGAGCACCAGCCTCACTGCCCGGTCACAGCACCAGCCTCACTGCCCGGTTACAGCACCAGCCTCGCTGCCCGGTTACAGCACCAGGCTCGCTGCCCGGTTACAACACCAGTATTGCTGCCCTGTTAGAACACCAGCCTCGCTGCCCAGTTACAGCACCAGCCTCACTGCCCGGTTACAACACCAGCCTCGCTGCCCAGTTACAGCACCAGCATTGCTGCCCTGTTAGAGCACCAGCCTCACTGCCCGGTTACAGCACCAGCCTCGCTGCCCGGTTACAGCACCAGCCTCGCTGCCCGGTTACAACACCAGCCTCGCTGCCCGGTTACAGCACCAGCCTCGCTGCTCGGTTACAGCACCAGCCTCGCTGCTTGGTTACAACACCAGCCTCGCTGCCTGGTTACAGCACCAGCCTCACTGCCCGGTTACAACACCAGCCTCGCTGCCCGGTTACAACACCAGCCTCGCTGCCCGGTTACAGCACCAGCCTCGCTGCTTGGTTACAGCACCAGCCTCACTGCCCGGTTACAGCACCAGCCTCACTGCCCGGTTACAACACCAGCCTCGCTGCCCGGTTACAGCACCAGCCTCGCTGCTCGGTTACAGCACCAGCCTCGCTGCTTGGTTACAACACCAGCCTCGCTGCCTGGTTACAGCACCAGCCTCACTGCCTGGTTACAACACCAGCCTCGCTGCCCGGTTACAACACCAGCCTCGCTGCCCGGTTACAGCACCAGCCTCGCTGCTTGGTTACAGCACCAGCCTCACTGCCCGGTTACAACACCAGCCTCGCTGCCCGGTTACAGCACCAGCCTCACTGCCCGGTTACAGCACCAGCCTCACTGCCCAGTTACAGCACCAGGATCGCTGCTTGGTGACAACACCAGCCTCGCTGCCCAGCTACAGCACCAGCCTCACTGCCCAGTTACAGCACCAGCCTCGCTGCCCGGTTACAGCACCAGCCTCGCTGCCCGGTTACAACACCAGACTCGCTGCCCGGTTACAGCACCAGCCTCGCTGCCCGGTTACAGCACCAGCCTCGCTGCTTCGTTACAACACCAGCCTCACTGCCCAGTTACAACACCAGCCTCGCTGCCCCCTTACAGCACCAGCCTCGCTGCCCGGTTACAGCACCAGCCTCACTGCCCGGTTACAGCACCAGCCTCACTGCCCGGTTACAGCACCAGCCTCACTGCCCGGTTACAACACCAGCCTCGCTGCCCGGTTACAGCACCAGCCTCGCTGCCCGGTTACAGCACCAGCCTCGCTGCTTGGTTACAACACCAGCCTCGCTGCCTGGTTACAGCACCAGCCTCACTGCCCGGTTACAACACCAGCCTCGCTGCCCGGTTACAACACCAGCCTCGCTGCCCGGTTACAGCACCAGCCTCGCTGCTTGGTTACAGCACCAGCCTCACTGCCCGGTTACAACACCAGCCTCGCTGCCCGGTTACAGCACCAGCCTCGCTGCCCGGTTACAGCACCAGCCTCACTGCCCAGTTACAGCACCAGCATCGCTGCTTGGTGACAACACCAGCCTCGCTGCCCGGCTACAGCACCAGCCTCACTGCCCAGTTACAGCACCAGCCTCGCTGCCCGGTTACAGCACCAGCCTCGCTGCCCGGTTACAACACCAGACTCGCTGCCCGGTTACAGCACCAGCCTCGCTGCCCGGTTACAGCACCAGCCTCGCTGCTTCGTTACAACACCAGCCTCACTGCCCAGTTACAACACCAGCCTCGCTGCCCCCTTACAGCACCAGCCTCGCTGCCCGGTTACAGCACCAGCCTCACTGCCCGGTTACAGCACCAGCCTCGCTGACCGGTTACAACACCAGCCTCGCTGCCCGGTTACAGCACCAGCCTCGCTGCCTGGTTACACCAGCCTCGTTGCCCGGTTACAACACCAGGCTCGCTGCCCGGTTACAGCACCAGCCTCGCTGCTTGGTTACAGCACCAGCCTCGCTGCCCAGTTACAGCACCAGCCTCGCTGCCTGGTTACACCAGCCTCGTTGCCCGGTTACAACACCAGGCTCGCTGCCCGGTTACAGCACCAGCCTCGCTGCATGGTTACAGCACCAGCCTCGCTGCCCAGTTACAGCACCAGCCTCGCTGCCCAGTTACAGCACCAGCCTCGCTGCCCGATTACAGCACCAGCCTCGCTGCCCGGTTACAGCACCAGCCTCACTGTCCGGTTACAGCACCAGCCTCGCTGACTGGTTACAACACCAGCCTCGCTGCCCGGTTACAGCACCAGCCTCGCTGCCCGGTTACAGCACCAGCCTCGCTGACCGGTTACAACACCAGCCTCGCTGCCCGGTTACAGCACCAGACTCGCTGCCCGGTTACACCAGCCTCGCTGCCCGGTTACAACACCAGCCTCGCCGCCCAGTTACAGCACCAGCCTCATTGCCCGGTTACAGCACCAGCCTCGCTGCCCGGTTACAGCACCAGCCTCGCTGCCCGGTTACAGCACCAGCCTCACCGCCCGTTTACAGCACCAGCCTCGCTGCCCGGTTACAACACCAGCCTCGCTGCCCGGTTACAGCACCAGCCTGACCGCCCGGTTACAGCACCAGCCTCGCTGCCCGGTTACAGCACCAGCCTCGCTGCCCGGTTACAGCACACCCTCGCTGCCCGGTTACAGCACCAGCCTCGCTGCCCGGTTACAGCACAGCCTCGCTGCCCGGTTACAGCACCAGCCTCACTGCCCGGTTACAACACCAGCCTCACTGCCTGGTTACAACACCAGTTTCTCAACCAAAATGAAAAAAATTCCTTAACATTCGGTGAGGCAGGAACTTGAGGGATGTCCTGGCATAACCAAAACCTGTATGAAAACAAGACAATAATGAATTAACATTTTTACAATTATCATAGATTTTTAAAAATCCGTTGATCTTAAATGCTGAGTTCTCGGTCATTTTCAGATATTAAAAACCGCGCCACGTTTTGTTATTTTTTTTGTTGCATTGCTTATGTTATTATTTTCTTTTGAATTCTCTTCTTGTTTTCTTTCTGTTCTTTTTACAGTTACTATGGTCTGAACAATACGCTTCCAGCTCGGGAGCAGTTTGCCGCATTGTGGTGTGTAATGTGGGGCATGACGACACCAGGCGCCTAGTCCCACACCATCTTGCTGGTTTGCAATAACGCAGGATGTTGGTGAGCTAAACAATCAGAAACCCGTCCGTGTTATTCAAGTGGCAATTGAGAAGGCAGTTAAGGTCGTTGGTGACCCAACTCTCAGCAATGATACACTCTGAAGGCAATAATCCTCCTTCAGGGTGAGAATCGCAACCGGTGGGGAGTCAGTTTTTTGATGGGCGAGCTTGTTTGGGCGGGTTTTAAAACTGCAGCCGAGACCAGAGTCTCAGCTTTGCAGTTAACACTTCATTGGCTGCAGGGACAGCTCATGTGAATGGGCAGAGGGAACTTTTGGAGATTGTGTCATCAGGAGGACTCTCCTCTGACTCAGAGAGCTCTTCTGATTGATTTTTTTCCCCACCCATTACTCAGGGGTAATGTCTGAGACAGATGGGCAATGTAGTCTCAGTTGGACAACAGTGAGGAGGAAAGAAGGATTAGGAGGAGGAGGAGGAGATGAAGGTGAGAGGAAGAAGGGAACACAGGGAGGCTCAAGATGCTGTGGTTTTGCAGGATGAGGACAGGGTAATGCCAGACCCCCAAGATCAGGAGGAACCCAGAGACTCTCAGTGGAGATGCAGACGATCCTATACCACCCCAATTGTACAGTCAGAGATTTAGCTCCGCACAACTGAGCGAGACTCCGTGCAGGAGAAGACTCAGACTTTCAAGAGAAACTGTAACATCACTTTGAGAGATGCTTGCAGGGGAGATTTCACATCCAACAGTGTTGGGGGCCACTTGATGCTCGTCACATTGAAGATGACAGTGGAGCTGAACTTCTTTGCATTAGGCTGATTCCAGGCATCCTGTGGAGACCTTAGTAAGTGACACATCCTTGTACACACCATTGCATCAAGTTGCTCACAGATGCAGTGTTCCGAAGGGCTAGGAATTACATCTCCTTCATGCAGCATGTCCAGAGTCAAATGGATAGAGCCTATGGATAGACTATGCTCATGTGTTATAAGGCGATCCTGCCAACCACCCACTGTAAAGCTAGACCATTGCTTGAAATATAAAATTGCACGTTCTAGGACAGCTGTGTGCTTCTGGAATCATGCTACCTTTCATGAGCAGCAAACCTGAATTACCTCGTGCATTCGGTAGCGAGACATATTGCACACTGGACCAAGATTGCTCACACTGGTGCCATACTCAGCCTGGTTAACCTCATGAGGTTATTTTGTGGCACTGGAAACAAATCTTTCTCACTACACCCACACTGTTAACCTCTTAGACCACGTCCTCCCACAAGCACGGTTCTGGCTGGGATTCCTCTTCTTGCCAGTGGTTGACATGAGCTGGTCACGTTGATCATAAACTGCACACAGGAGGGCACCAAGGCTGCCCTCACTGAATCTGGGGGCTAGTGTGGCCCTTCCAGAATGCCTTTCCCCTTACTCTGATGGCGCAGACATCTCTATGTAACAAATAAACAACTCAATGCCAAAAAGTAGGAGACTTGTTGAGCTTTAAAATTTCTATGAGGATGGACATGGTTTGCAGAGATTAGGTCAAATTTAAATGCATTTACCTGGTCAGACTGGAAAATGCACAAATCTTCTCCCTTTTAAATAAATCCACCAGATTGCTCAAGGGATGGTGTCAGGGTGCCCTTTAAAGTGCTAACTGTGACTTTGTTC
Source organism: Carcharodon carcharias (assembly GCF_017639515.1). Taxonomy (NCBI): domain Eukaryota; kingdom Metazoa; phylum Chordata; class Chondrichthyes; order Lamniformes; family Lamnidae; genus Carcharodon; species Carcharodon carcharias. Next base: position 6,823,878 of record NC_054487.1, read on the forward strand.
CAGATCATGTCCTGCAGCCTCCGAGGCTGGACATCCCACCCTCCGGCAATCATTGGGCAGGATGCGAGTCTACAATCCGCCTTTGCTAATTGGCAGCAAGTGATGTATTATTGGGTACATGCCGATGTTGGGCCTGGAAGTCAGATGCCACCAGCTTCTGAGTCCGAACCCCATCGGCGTGTGACTATTATTCTGCTCTATGGCTTCAGTGGAAAAGAGTTTCAGTGTTAAGCCAGATCCTGTCACCTTTACCTCAGCTTTCATTAAGACTACACAAGCTGATTTCTAGACACTGTGGAGGTTATTTTTTTCTTTTCTCACTTTTACTTGCTTTTCCAATTTTATTTTTGCCTTTTTATGGTCAATCTCGAAGACCCTTTCTGACCCTGATCAGGGGCGGCAGCACCACAACAAAATGGACCTAACACGTGGGAGAGGAAGGAGGGGGGGGCGGTGTGGAGTTCTTGGTGGATTTGGGGGTTGGGGAGTCCTGTGATTTTGTTTTACTCTCTCTGGCAGCCACCAGCAATATTTGCACTGACACTGATATACCAAATATGAGGCATAACTTGGATGTGCAAACAAGGTCTCCACCATCTCTTTGGCAGAAGTTACTTATGGTGGTGGAATGAGAAGAGGCACTGCAGTATTTCCAGTTGGTTATTTTTTTAGGTACAGAAACATGCTAAAATAAACGAGTGGACTTATGAGTACAAGGAAAAATTACATTACATGGAATTTACAACACAGGAACAGTCCAAAACAAAAATAAAAATACCTGGAAAAACTCAGCATGAACAGTCCATTCAGCCCAAGTGGTTCATGTTTGATCCACACAGACCTCCTCCCACTCTTTCCATCTAAACCCATGTCCATGTCCTTCTGTTCCTTTCTCCCTCATGTACTTATCCAGCTTCCCCTTAAATGCATCAATGCTCTTCATCTCAGCTACTCCACGTTCTACATTCTATCCACTCTCTGGGTAAAGACTTTTTTTCCTGAATCCCTTATTGATTTATCAGGGACTATTATATTTAAGGCTCCTAATTTTGGATTTCCCCTCAAGTGGATACATATATCTCCACTATCAAACCCCTTCATAATTTTTAAAGACTTGCATTAAGTTCCCTCTTATCCTTCATTTTTCCAGGGAAAGGAGCCGAAGGCTGTTCAGTCTGACATGACAGGCATAACCTCTCAGTAATGATATAATCCTTATAAATCTTTATGCATCTTCTCCAGTGTTTCTATATCCTTCCTTTTAACAGGGAAACAAAGTGCTTGATTGAATTACATTCGAGCAATGCTTGGTGAATGACCTTCCCTGGAATTGGCTCTTGCTAGCTGACCAGTCCTGGGAGCGATAGTTATTGTAGCAGAAAGCTGAAAAGGCAATTGTACAAGAGTTTGCAAATATAAAAGATCAGCATAAGCCAAGCTAGTACTAAAAATATTGGAAATGATATAAACGTCAACGTCAGTAATTCTAACCAAAGACTTCCGGGTAGTAATCCCCTGGCATGTGCATGACTCTGCTGATATCTGTGACAGGTGCAGTGAGGGGTTTGTGCTTTTTTTAATGCTCACACTAAATAGATTCGCCTATTCGTTTCCTGGAAAGCAAGCAAAAAGATAAATGCAACATATGTTACCATGCTGGTTGCATCAGACCCCTTTAAACAGTGCTTACATGGCATCAAGTGGTCTATGTTTAAAAGTGCCTGTGTGAGTCTTGTTGAGAGAGTGGACATGGTGAAAAGGGTGGTAGCAGCCTTCAGGATGGGAAGTCTCTAACTCTGCATTACACTGCGTGCTCTTAGTAAAACGATCCAGTGGGGCCTCCTCGATGATCGCCACATTCTTAGCAGCCTATCTGATCACAGTTGCAGCATGACACTGTAACTGCCTGTTAAGCCAATAATGAGACACTTTGCTGGAGTTTGATGCTATCAATTTCACTACAACCAGAGAGCGATATTTAATAAACAACAGAATAAAGCATGGTTCTCTGGCTAGAGCTCTAACCAGCTATAACCTTAGCAATGCAGCATACAATTGACATATTCAGGGCAGTCAATTAGATAACAATGCAGAAGCTAACTAGATGACAATGTCACAGTGAAGGCAGCAAACCGTGGATGCTATAACTATGAATGCAGCATTGTATCGGGCAGCCAACCTGCTCCCAGGAGGCGAGTTGGTAATTTAAATATTAAAATAAGGCTGTGCTCCTCAGATTTAACTTCCTCTTCTGCACTCCCTGGCTGTGGCCTCTAATCTCTCCCCCCCCTCCCACAACACTTCCAATATTCCTCTCCCAACTCTCCCAACTCCCCATCACCCCCCCCCCACCGCCCCCCACCCCAACCCCCGGACTTTCCGATCCCTCCTTCCATCCCTTCATCTGCTTCCTGGCTGCACGCTGGTGATGAAGTCTTACTCACCCAGCACAGTCAGCCTCTCAACCTGGCTGGCTGCAGCGGAGAAACAGAGACAAGAAATGTCAATCAGGTTCCGCTATTCAATTCGGCAGGAGCAGAGGGAAAGCCGTTCATCCTGTTTCCTGACCACAAAGCAACCCCCCTACTCCCTCCCCGCCTCCAAGCTAATATCGGGGCCAAAGTGTGGATTTTGGGAATGTTGTTAAATACAGCCTCAAATATTGCATACCAGTGGGAAATTATTCCCGTGAAGCCTGGAGGTTTAATTATCATCCCATTCCCTTCCTTAGCTGGGTAGAGGAAGGACTTTGCTTAGAGTTGGATGAGATTTCCCATATTAAAGAACTGGCATTCACCTCAGAATTGCAACTCTGGCAGCTTAAAATAAAAGCAAAATACTGCGGATGCTGGAAATCTGAAATAAAAACAGAAAATTCCAGAAAAGCTCAGCAGGTCTGGCAGAAGCTGTGGAGAGAGAAACAAAGTTAACGTTTCGAGTCTGTACGGCTCCACTTCAGGGAGTTTGTTGGCTATGACACGCTCCCTGAGACGTTGTTGTTTTCTCTTTCACTCCTGCCTAAACATACAGGATGAGCTGTGTTCTAGCAAACAGCAGCGAGACGCTACTTGCATTTTAAAAGCTTGATTTGTTAGAAAAGTGATCTCAACATCCAAATGGCTCAGCCCTTCTGGCATCTAGGGTGAGGGACTTCTGTTATGAGGATGGACTGGAGAAGCTGGGGCTGTTCTCCTCAGAGAAGAGAAGGTTGAGAGGAGATTTGATAGAGGTGTTCAAAATCACGTAGGCTCTGGATAGAGGAAGTAGATAGAAACTGCTCTCATTGACAGAAGAGTCGAGAACCAGAGGACACTAATTGGCAAACGAACCAAAGGCAAACATGAGGAAAAAACTTTTATGCAGCAAATGGTTAGGATTCGGTATGTAATGTTTGACAATGTGGTGGAGAAAGATTCAACTGTGGCTTTCAAAAGAAAACTGGGCTATGCTGATAGGGGATTCAATAGTTAGGGACAGAAGCAGACGCTTCTGTGGCCGCAAACATGAATCAAGGATGGTATGTTGCCTCCCTGGTGCCAGGGTCCAGGATGTCACGGAGCGGCTGTAGGACATTCAGGGGAGGGAAGGAAAACAGCCAGTGGTCGTGGTACACATTGGCACCAACGACACAGTAAACTAAGGGATGAGGATCTGCAAGCTCAGTACAGGAAGTTAGGAGACAAATTAAAATGCAGGACTTCAAATGTAGTAATCTCAGGATAACTCCCAGTTCCATGTGCTAGCGAGAGCAGGAATAAGAGGATAGACCAAATGAACACATGGCTGGAGAGATGGTGTAGCCGGGAGGGATTCAGATTCTTGAGGCACTGAGACTTCTGGGGAAGGTGGGACCGGTACAAACCGGACGGGCTGCACCCAGGCAGAGCTGGGACCAGTGTCCTTGCGGGGGCTTTTGCTAGTTCTATTGGGGAGTATTTACACTAGTGTGGCAGGGGGCTAGGATCCCAGGAGTAGGATCAGATTCAGATCAGATAAATTGAGGTAGAACATTAGCTAGAGACGTTGTGATAGACATGGAGTTACAGGAGAAGCAAAGTTTACAAGTGTCCAGCAAGGGTAATTGATGGGGTTAAACTGTTTAGACTTCAATGCAAGGAGTATTACAAACAAGGTAGATGAGTTAAGGGCACAGGTAGACACATGGCAGCAGGATGTCATTGCTATAACGGAGACCTGGCTAAAGGAGGGACAAAACTGGCAGCTTAATATCCCTGGTTATAGAGTTTTCAGACACAATAGAGTAGGAGATAGAAAAGGAGGGGGGTAGCACTAATGGTTAAAGAATCAATTTCAGTTGTGAAGGGATGATATATTAAATGGGTCAACAAATGAGGCTTTATGGATTGAGCTTAGAAATAAAAAAGGGGCAGTCACACTCCTGGGAGTATACTGCAGGTCCTCAAATAGTGAAAGGGAGATAGAAGAACAAATATGTAGGCAAATTTCTGCTTGTAAGTACAAGAGGGCAATAATAGTAGGAGACTTCAACTATCCTAATATCAACTGGGATTCAAACAATATAAGGGGCACTGAAGGATAAAAAATCCTTCACCAATTAATGACAAACCCAACGAGAGGAGATGCAATTCTAGACCTAGTCTTGGGGAACGAAGAAGGGCAAGTGGCTGAAGTGACAATTGGCGACCATATCAGGGACAGTGATCACAATTCAGTTAGATTTAGCATTACCATGGAAAAGGACAGAGATAAGGCAGGAGTAAAAGTCTTGAACTGGGGAAAGGCAAATTTTGCAGAAATGTGAAGGGACTTGGCTGAGGTGGACTGGACAGCACTGCTGGAGGATAAAACAGTGGAAAACTAGTGGAAGCACTAAAAATCGAGACCCTAATTGTACAAAGTAGACATGTAACCTTCAAAAATAAGAGTGGTACTGCCAAATCTAGACTCCCCTGGTTGTCTAGAGGAATACAGGGGAAGATCAAACAGAAAAGGAAAGCATATGATAGGCACAAAGAACTAAGCACTGCAGATAGCCTAGACGAATATAGGAAGTGCAGGGACGAAGTAAAAAAGGGAATAAGGAAATCAAAGAGAGGGCATGAAGAAAGATTAGCAAGTAAAGTTAAAGATAACCCAAAGATGTTTTACCAATACACAAATGCTAAAAAGTAAGTTAAGGAAAAAGTGGGACCTATCAGAGATGAAGATGGAAACTTGTGTGTAGATGCAGAGGCTGTGGGAAGGGTTTTGAATGAATACTTTGTCTCCGTGTTTACAAAGGAAAGGGAGGATGTAGATATAGTGGTCCAGGAGGAACACTGCAAGATATTGGACAAGATAGTCATAAGGAGAAAGGAAGTACTCGAAGAGTTGAAATCCTTGAAAGTTGATAAGTCACCAGGGCCAGATGGATTGTTTCCGAGGCTGCTGAAGGAAGTCAGGGAGGAGATAGCAGATGCTCTGAGGATGATTTTCCCTTCTTCACTAGATACAGGGGAGGTCCCGGAGGACTGGAGAAATGCAAACGTAGTACCATTGTTTAAAAAGGGATCAAAGGAAATGCCAAACAATTATAGGCCAGTTAGTCTTACATCGATGGTGAGCAAATTAGTAGAATCAATCCTGAGAGATAGGATTAACTGTCATGTGGAAAGGCGTGGACTAGTCAGGGATGGTCAGCATGGATTTGTTAAAGGAAGGGCTTGCCTCACAAATTCGATTGCATTCTTTGAGGAAGTGACAAGAAGGGTTGATGAAGGTAGTGCAGTGGATGTTGTGTACATGGATTTTAGCAAGGCATTTGACAAGGTCCCACATGGCAGATTGGTCAGGAAAGTAAAAGCCCATGGGATTTAGGGTAATGTGGCAAACTGGATAAAAGGTTGGCTTTGTAACAGGAAACAAAGGATAATGGTCGATGGATGCCCTTGCGAATGGAAAGTTGTCTCAAGTGGTGTTCCACAGGGCTCAGTGTTGGGACCCTTGCTGTTTGTGTTATATATTAATGATTTGGACATGAACGTGGGGGGCACGATTGGGAAATTTGCAAAGGACACAAAGATTGGCCGAGTAGTAGATAGTGTAGAGGATAGCCATAATCTCCAAAACGATATAGATGGGTTGGTGGAGTGGGTGGTAAAGTGGCAGATGGATTTTAACATAGAGAACTGTGAGGTTAAACATTTAGGGAGGTCAAACAGTTACAGGGATTAAACAATAAATGGGAATATATTAAGAGGGGTAGATGAAGTGAGAGATCTTGGCGTACAAGTACACAGGTCCCTGAAGGCAGCAGTTCAAGTAGACAAGGTTGTAAAGAAGGCATATGGAATACTGTCCTTCATTGACAGAGGTATAGAATATAAAAGTAAGGATATAATGTTGGAATTGTATAAAACACTGGTGAGGCCACAACTGGAGTATTGTGTGGAGTTCTGGTCACCACATTACAGGAAGGACGTAATAGCTCTGGAGAGAGTGCAGAGGAGGTTTACAAGAATGTTGCCAGGGTTAGAAAAGTGTAACTACGAGGAGAGATTGGATAGGTTGGGGTTATTTTCCTTAGAACAAAGAAGGCTGAGAGGTGACTTGATTGAGGTATACAAAATTATGAGGGGGAATAGATAGAGTGGACAGGATAAAATTGCTTTCCTTGTTGGAGAATTCTAGAACCAGGGGACATAGATTCAAGATAAGCGGCAGAAGGTGTAGGGGAGACATGAGGAAGAACTTTTTTACACAGAGGGTAGTGGGTGTCTGGAATTCACTGCCCAAGTTGGTGGTAGAGGCAGAAACTTTAAACTCTTAAGTACCTGGATCTGCACCTTAAGTGCTGTAAACTGCAGGGCTATGGGCCGGGTGGAGGAAGGTGGGATTAGAAAGGGCGCCTGGGTGTCCTTGGGCTGGCATGGACAAGATGGGCTGAATGGCCTCCTTCTGTGCTGTAACTTTTTCATGGTTCCATGGTTCTATAACATAAGAACATAAGAAATAGGAGCAGGAGAAGACCATATAACCTTCCCAGAAGATTCCACCATTCAATATTATCGTGGCTAATCTTGATCTTCAAGCCCACTTTCCCGCCCCCTCCCATTTTTCTCTTGATTCCCTAAGAAACCAAACATCTGTCTATCTCAGCCTTAAATATATTCAAAGATGGCACATCCACAACCCCTCTGGGGTAGAGAATTCCAAAGATTCACGACCCTCTGAGTGAAGAAATTTCTCTTCATCTCAGTGCAAAATGATCAGCCCCTTATTCTGAAACTGTGCCCCATTGTTCTACATTCCCCAGTCAGGGGAACCAATCTCTCAGTATTTACCTTGTCAAGCCCTTTCATTGTCTTGAATGTTTCAATGTGATCACCTCTCATTCTTCTAAACTCCAGAGAATATCCATCCAATTTATTCAGCCTCTCATCAGAGGACAATCCTTTCATCCTAGGGACCAATCCAGTGGATCTACGCTGTGCCGTCCCCAATGTAATTATATCCTCCCTTACGGAGACCAAATTGCACACAATATTCCAGGTGTGATCTCAGCAAAGCTACGGGCAATTGTAGCAATACTTCTTCATTCTTATACTCCAAGTGCAATAAAGGCCAACATGTCATTTGCTTTTCTAAGTGCTTGCTGTACTTGCAATATGAGTACACCCAATCTCTTGGAACATCAGCATTTACAAGTTTCATGCCTTTTAAAAAACATTCTGCTTTTCTATTCTTACAACCAAAGTAAATAACCTCACACCTACCTACATTATACTTTTGCTGCCCACTCACTTAACCTGTCCATATGTCTTTTGTCACCTCTTTGTATCCTCCTCACAGCTTGTATTCCCACCTAGCTTTGTATCATCAGCAAACTTAGATACATTACTTTGTCTCTTTGCCCAAGCCATTTATATAGATTATAAATATCTAGGGCACCCCACTAGTCATAGACTGACAAATTGAAAATGCCCCATTTATCCCTGCTCTCTGCTTCCTGTCTGTTAACCAATCCTCTGTCCATGCTAATATATCACCCCAACTCAATCAGCCCTTTTGTGTGGCACCTTATTGAAGGCCTTTGGAAATCCAGGTATACTACATCCACTGGTTCCCCTTTGTCTACCCTACTAGTTACATCCTCAAAAAGCTCTAATACATTTGTCAAACTGTATTTCCCCTTTTGTAAAACCATGCTGATTTGTTTTAGTCATATTATGCTTTTCTAAATGGATTGTTAAGACTTTCTTAATAACAGATCTCAGCACTTTCCTGATAACTGACATCAGGCTAACTGGCATGTAGATTGCTGTTTTCTCTCTCCCTCCTTTCTTGAATAGCGGTATTACATTTGTTAATTTCCAATCTGATGGGATCATTCCAGGATCCATGGGAATTTTGGAAAATCATAGCCAGTGCATCCAACATCTCTGCAGCAATCTCTTTTAGAACCCTAGGATGTAGGCCATCAGTCCGAGGGATTTGTCAGATTTTAGTACCTTGAGTTTCTCCAATACTTTTTCTCGGCTGATATTAATTATCTTAATTTCCTCACTCTTATTAGCCTCCAGGCGACCCTGTATTTCTGGTATGTAACTTGTATCTTCTACAGTGAGGATAGACACAAAATGTTTGTTCCATGTCTCTGTCAGTTCATCATTCCCCATGATAATTTCGCCTGTCTCTGCTTCGAAGGAACCAATGTTTATTTTAGCTACTCTCTTACCTTCTCTATACCTATAAAGGCTCTTACAATCTGTTTTTATATTCCTGACTATTTTACTCTCATATTCTATTTTTTCCCTTTTCATCAACTCCTGGCCTCTGCTGAGAACTCCTGTATGGCCTCAGAGGGTGGAGCCTCTACTCAGCTTTCCAAGCCTAGTGGCACAAAGGCAGTGAGGCTAAGGGCAGGGAGTCCCTACATTAATCAGTTCCATCTTCCTGACCTCAGTAGCTGCTGGTGCAACATTGAAAGGTGGTATCCTCAGTGAAATAAGGTGTACAGGCCTCCACTCATAGAAACATAGAAAACAGGAGGAGTAGGCCATTCAGCCCTTCGAGCCTGCTCCGCCATTCATTATGATCATGGCTGATCATCCAACTCAATAGCCTGCTCCCGCTTTCTCCCCATACCCTTTAACCCCTTTCGCCCCAAGAGCTATATCTAACTCCTTCTTGAAAACATACAATGTTTTGGCCTCAACTACTTTCTGTGGTAATGAATTCCACAGTCTCACCACTCTATGGGTGAAGAAATTTCTCCTCATCTCAGTCCTAAATGGTCTAACCTGTATCCTCAGACTGTGATCCCTGGTTCTGGACTCCCCCACCATCAGGAACATCCTTCCTGCATCTACCCTGTCTAGTCCTGTTAGAATTTTATAGGTTTTTATTAGATCCCCCTCATTCTTCTGAACTCCAGCGAATACAATCCTAACAAACTCAATCTCTCCTCATTTGTCAGTCCCGTCATCCCAGGAATCAGTCTGGTAAACCTTCACTGCATCTATAACCTTCCCTCTAAAGTAAGCATCCTTCCTCAGATAAGGAGACCAAAACTGCACACAATATTCCAGGTGTGGTCTCACCAAGGCCCTGTATAATTGTAGCAAGACATCCCTGTTCCTGTACTCGAAACTTCTCACTATGAGGGCCAACATACCATTTACCTTCTTTACCACCTGCTGCACCTGCATGCTTACCTTCAGCGACTGGTGTACAAGGACACAGAGGTCTCGTTGCACATTTGCCTCTCTCAATATATAGCCAGATAATAATCTGCCTTCCTGTTTTTGCTACCAAAGTGGATAACCTCACATTTATCCACATTATACTGCATCTGCCATGCATTTGCCCACTCACTCAGCTTGTCCAAATCACACTGAAGCATCTCTGCACCCTCCTCACAGCTCACCATCCCACCCAGCTTTGTGTCATCTGCAAATTTGGAGACATTACATTTAGTTCCCTCGTCTAAATCATTAATATATATTGTAAATAACTGGGGTCCCAGCACCGATCCCTGCGGTACCCCACTAGTCACTGCCTGCCATTCGGAAAAAGACTCGTTTATTCCTACTCTTTGTTTCCTGTCTGCCAAGCAGTTTTCTATCCATCTCAATACACTACCCCCAATCCCATGGGCTTTAATTTTACAAGCCAATCTCTTATGTGGGATTTTGTCAAAAGCCTTCTGAAAGTCCAAATAAATCACATCCACTGGCTCCCCCTCATCAACTCTACTAGTTACATCTTCGAAAAATTCCAGTAGAATTGTCAAGCATGATTTCCCTTTCGTAAATCCATGCTGATTCTGTCCGATTCTGCCACTGTTTTCCATGTGCTCAGCTATTAAATCTTTTATAATGGACTCTAGAATTTTCCCCACTACTGATGTCAGGCTGACTGGTCTATAATTCCCTGTTTTCTCTCTGCCTCCCTTTTTAAATAGTGGGGTTACATTAGCTACCCTCCAATCTGTAGGAACTGTTCCAGATTCTATAGAATCTTGGAAGATGACCACCAATGTATCCACTATTTCTAGGGCCACTTCCTTAAGCACTGTGGGATGTAAATTATCAGGCCCTGGGGATTTTTCAGCCTTCAATCCCATCAATTTCCCCAACACCATTTCCCTACTAATACTGATTTCTTTCAGTTCCTCCCTCTCACTAAACCCTGTTAAAATCAGGGATGCAGCCAGGAACCATTAAGATCAGGTAGCTTTCATTTCAAAACTAATGGACCAAGAGGGATGTAGACATTGAGTTAGAAGACAAAATGCTGCGGATGCTGGAAATCTGAAATAAAAACAGAAATGCTGGAAAAATTCAGCAGGTCTAGCAGCATCTGTGGAGAGAGAAACAGAGTTAACATTTCGCGTCCATATGACAAAGAGTCATAGGGACTTGAAACATTAACTCTGTTTCTCTCTCCACAAGATGCTGCCAGACCTGCTGGGATGTAGATATTGTTCCTCTAGGTTGGAGATCAACCACCCTCCCTGGACTGGAATCAATGCTGGGGATCAGGCAACACAGAGAAGGCCAGTATCTGTGATATGTCCATAGCGATGTGGATGTCCACCCTCTGGCTCTCATACTCCAGCATGGTCAGCACTAGAGCACGAGCAGAAAGAAATCCAGTGTAATGGACCATGGTCCATAGTTTTCAGAATCCCTGGGAGGTTACATTGGCTAAACTCTGAAACCAAGGACTGTGGCACACAGTTGACTCATGGGTTTCCAATGTGATGCAGGCAGCACAACAAATTTGCACTGCCTGCTGTTTTTAATGATTGCTGTGTGCTGCTAAAGGTGGCCTGAACCTCTTAAAGAGGTATTCTGGCTGCAAATACATTGTAGCTGCAAGAAGTTGCGGGGAGGGGGGGTTGGAGTTGTTTTTCCGATAGTCTTCTTGGCTGTGGTACTTTGAACAATGGCTGGACATAGGAGAGAGAGCAAGCATCAAGGTTCTTGGTGGAAGAGGTGGAATGGAGAGGTGTCTTATATCCCAGGGAGGGAAGCAACACACCTGGATTCCAGACAGACGCTCAGGAGGCAGTGGAGGTCAATCTACACCTAATCCGCCCCCTTCTCTTTCCTGTTTTACCTTGTTTCACCATCAGTTGTGCCTCACAAAAGGAAATCTGTGTTAGCACACGCTTCTTTTCTCCTTGCCCGCACCATAACCCGTCCCCTGTTCTTTTTGTCATTTCAGACACCCAAGAACTGAGACAAGCAGGGAGAGGAAGAAGACAGTGAAGATGAAGGGACACATGCAGCCATCAGCTCAGAAACTGGCGCTGTGTGTATTTCAGAGGCTAGGATGGAGGAGAGATCTGCATGTGGTGAGATGCTGGGAACATGTGTGGGATCTACCATGATGCTGTATCTGAAGGCAAGGTCACAGCTTCCACTGCAGCATGAACACCTAGTATCGACAGTTTGCCTTTTCCCTCCAACTGCTCATGCTGCTGTTCCTCAGCTTCTCACTGATGGATGTGGGGAGGTCTCTATCCTTCTGATGGCCAGATTCTGCAGCCTGTAGCATACCACAATTCTTGATATAAGGCCTGAGAAGTACTGCAGGCTCCTCCACAGTGGTCCAGGCAGCAGAAGCATTGCTTGGGAGAACACCAGTGATCTGCTTGATAATAGCTTTTGGAGCAGCACGCCTGTCAATTATAGGCCTGCTGTATACATCTGCATGGGTTTCAGGAGTGGTGGTGGCTTAGTGGTAATGTCAGTGAACTAGTAATCCAGGGTTCCAGGCTAAAGCACTGGTGGAATTTAAATTCAGCTAGTAAATTAAATTAAAAGGCCGATCTTGGTAATAGTGACCAAATTGTCGCAAAAACACACCTGGTTCACTATTGTCCTTTAGGGAAGGAAATTTGCCATCTTTACCTGATCTGGCCTACATGTGAGTCCAGACCCGCAGCAATGTGATTGACTTTTAAATGCCCTCTGAAATGGCCCAGCGAGCAAATCAATTGTATCAAAACCACTACAAAGTCCATGAAAAGGAATGAAACTGGATGGATCACCTGGGATTGACCTAGGCATTGGAAATGACAACAGTAAACTCAGTCCTGTCAGCCCTGCAAAGTCCACCTTTCTAACATCTAGGGGCTTGTGCCAAAATTGTGACAGCTGTCTCACAGGCTAGTCAATCAACAGCCTGACATAATCATACTCACGCAATCATATCTTATAGACAATGTCGCAGACACCACCTTCACCGTCTCTGGGTATATCCTGTCCCAATGACAGGACAGACCCACCAGGGGTGGCAGCACAGTGGTATACAGTCGGGAGGGAGTTGCCTTGGGAGTTCTGCACATCGACTCTGGACCCCGTGCAGTTTTATGGCATCAGATCAAACACGGGCAAGGAAATCTACTGCTGATTACCACCTATCGCCCCTCCCCTTCAGCTGATGAATCAGTGCTCCTCCATATTGAACACCACTTGGAGGAAGCTCTGAGTGTAGCAAGGGCGCAGAATGTACTCTGGATGGGAGTCTTCAATGTCCATCACTAAGAGTGGCTTGATAGCACCACTATAGACTGAGCTGGCTGAGTCCTAAAGCACATAGCTACTACACTGGGTCTGTAGCAGAGGGTGAGGGAATCAACAACAGGGAAAGACATATTTGACTTCATCCTCACCAATCTAACTGTTGCAGATGCATCTGTTCATGACAGTATTTATAGGTGTGACCTATCCTTGTGGAGACAAAGTCCCATCTTCAAATTAAGGATACCCTTTTTCGTGTTGTGTGGCACTACCACCGTGCTAAATGGGATAGATTTTGAACAGATCTAGCAACTCAAAACTGGGCATCCATGAGGCGCTGTGGGTCATTATCAGCAGCAGAATCGTATACAGGCACAATTGGTAACCTCATGGCCCGGTATATCCCTTACTTTACCATTACTATCAAGTCAGGGGATCAACCCTGGTTTAATCAAGAGTGCAGGAGGGCTTATCAGGAGCAGCACCAGGCATACCTAAAAATGAGGTGTCAACCTGGTGAAGCTACAACACAGGATTACTTGCGTGTCAAACAGCAAAAGCAGCAAGTGATAGACAGAGCTAAGGGATCCCACAACCAATGGACCAGATCTAAGTTCTGCAGTCCTGTCACATCCAGTCGTGATTGGTGGTGGGCAATTAAACAACTCACTGGAGGAGGAGGATCCACAAATATCCCCGCCCTCAATGATGGGGGAGCCCAGCACATCGGTAAAAAAGACGAGTCTGAAGCCTTTGCAAAAGTCTTTAGCCAGAATTGCCAAGTGGATGATCTAGTTCAGCCTCCTCCCAAGGTCCCCAGCATTACAGATACCAGTTTTCAGCCAATTCAATTCACTCCATGTGATATGAAGAAACAGCTGAAGACACTGGATACTGCAAAGGCTAAGGGCCCTGACAACATTCCACCAATTGTACTAAAGACTTGTGCTCCAGAACTAGCTGTGCCTTTAGCCAAGCTGTTCCAGTACAGCTACAACACTGGCATCTACCCAACGAAGTGGAAAACTGCCCAGGTATGCCCTGTACACAAAAAGTAGGACAAATCCAACTCAGCCCATCAGTCTACTCTCAATCGTCAGCAAAGTAATGGAAGGAGTCATCAACAGTGCCATCAAGCAGCACTTGCTTAGCAATAACCTGCTCACTGATGCCCAGTTTGGTTTCTGCCAGGGTCACTCAGCTCCTGACCTCATTAGAGCCTTGGTCCAAACATGACAAAAGAGCTGAACTCAAGAGGTGAGTGAGAGTTACTGACCTTGACATCAAGGCTGCATTTGACTGAGTGTGGCATCAAGGAGCACTAGCAAAACTGGAGTCAATGGGAATTGGGGGTCATACCTAGCACAAAAGATGATGGTTGTGGTTGTTGAATGTCAATCATCTCAGTCCCAGGACATCACTGCAGGAGTTCCTCAGGGTAATGTCCTAGGCCCAACCATCTTCCACTGCTTCATCAATGACCTTCTCTCCATATAAGGTCAGAAGTGGGGATGTTCGCTGATGTTTGCACAATGTTCAGCACCATTTGCAAAGCCTCAGATATTGAAGCAGTCCATCACCACATTCAGCAAGACCTGGACAAAATTTAGGCTTGGGCTGATATGTGGTAAATAACATTCAAGCCACCAAAGTGCCAGGCAATGACTATCTCCAACAAAAGAGAATCCAACCATCTCCCCTTGACATTCAATAGCTTTACCATTGCTGAATCCCCAACTATCACCATCCTGGAGGTTACCATTTTCCAGAAACTGAACTGGACCAGCCATTTAAATACTGTGCAAGAGTAGATCAGAGGCTCAGAATTCTGTGGAGAGTAGCTCATCTCTTGACTCCCCAAAGCCTATCCACTATCTACAAGGCACAAGTCTGGAGTGTGATGGAACGCTCCACACTTGCCCGGATGAATGCAGCTCCCAAAACACTCAAGAAGCTCGACACCATCCAGGACAAAGCAGCCCGCTTGATTGGCACCCCCTTCATCACCTTAAACATCTATTCCCTCCACCACCGGTGCTCAGTGGCAGCAGTGTGTACCATCTACAAGTTGCACTACAGCAACTCACCAAAGCTCCATCGACAGCACTTTCCAAACCTGTGGCATCTACCACCTAGAGGACAAGGGCAGCAGATGTATGGGAACACCAGCACCCTCAAGTTCCCCTCCGAGCCACACATCATCCTGGCTTGGAACTATATCGTCCTTTCTTCACTATTGCTGAATCCAAATCCTGGAACTCCCTCCCTGACAGCTCTGTGGGTGTACCTACACCACATGGACTGCAGCAGTTCCAGGCAGCGTCTCACCACCACCTTCTCAAGGGCAATTAGGGATGGGCAATAATTGTTGGCCTAGTCAGTGAAGCCCAGGTCCCATGAAAGAATTTTAAAATAAATCATAGTCGTGAGCCATTTTATGATTGGAAAACTCTTGTCGTCCAATAGCCGGCCTTTGACTTGCGGTGGTGGATCAAATACAATCGGCACAGAAGACTGACGCAAAATGAAGGACTCATGACTAGAGCCAGGACACCAGCCTGCATGATGTGCTGCAAGTGATTGCAGGCCTGCTGCACCTTGAGGGAATGGAATCCCTTTTATTTCAGGAAATAGGACCGAGTTCAGATGAGAAGCCCAGAAGGCAACATACATGCAGTCAATGGAACCCTGCATTGTGGGGAAGACAGAAATTCACACGAAACCCTCATGCTCACTCTGCAGGCTTGTCTGTTTCAAGAGAGGATGAGGTTAGACTGTCTTTCTGGGTACAGTCTCAGGGCGAAATTTTCCTTCTCTGTTGGTGTCGTGCATCATGGTGGGTGCGAGCGGACGATATGGCAAGAAGGCCAAAAATCGATTTGATGGGCAAGGATTTTTCATTGGTTGGGTGGGCTCCACTGGAATGGGCGAGGGTGGTCGCAGAGCCAACTGGCACCCGCAATCGGCTCCGCATCGTGATTTCACGGTGGGGCGGGCCAATTAAGGCCCAACCAATGTGGAACGTGAGTGGTAATGCTGAGCACTACCTGTGCGGGTGGGGGGAGAGTCGGGTCCAGCAGGGGTGGGGGAATATTCCGGCCTTAGAGTCATCTTGGACGGAGACATTTTCAATCCATCTGCAAAGGGGGAAATAGATGGCAGAAAGCATGTGATTTCAGTGTACCGAGCAAAGATTCACTGTTATGATCCTTGGGTCCTGCTATTGTTTATTTGATAATAGGCAGAAAAACATGCACACCCAATAATTAGAGAGGAACTGATGATGTTGAACCTAAGAGGGTAACAAGCATAAAACCTGAAAACCTTTTGCACTGAGATGGAATGTGCATAGTCAGTGTAAGGTTGATGAATTCAGCTAAACATTCCCTTAATTGGTACCTTGCAGACACTTTAGGCAAACAGCACGTTTGCTACAACATTACATTATTTTTCAGAAGTACAGGGAAGTTTAATATTCACACTTTGACTACAAACTTTCCGTTCGAATGAAGTCGTAATATTACACACGAGTAATGCAAAAGAATTTCCTGTTTTCAGTATGAAAGAGCGATTTCGAGGTCAAAATGCCTTGATCAGTCAAGTGAAAACACTGTAAACTTCTAAATTGAGCAATTTTAATCCTTTGTTATCACCTTTTCTTAAAAGGCAAAGTCTAGATACAATTAACGATTACTGTTACAGGAACTAATTCTCATGAGTAGTCCTTAATTTTTTTATGTTTTTTACCATTTTGGACATTAACATGAAACATCAGATGCTGTTCTCCACCATCTCTACAGATGCCAAGTTTTTACTGTGGCATTCTAGATACAGAAACATAAGTAAGGAGGAATAACCTACAATTTAACAGCACCACGGCCCAGATTTTTGCCACGGTGGAGAGCCTTTCCGTTTTGGTGAAGATGGTGAATATGGCACTTCCTATTTTTGCGGGGGTGGGACTGGAGTCAGGCCAGGGTTTGTACGCATTTCATGGAGGCAGCTGGGCATTTAAATCACTTGCTACCTCCACCAAAGTGGGATTTTGGTAGGCCAGGAGTGTGAAACCTGAAGTGTGCAGATTTGACCAGGTAAGGGGAGGTCTGAACTTGGTAGATTTGTTTGGATAGCCAGAGTACCTCTTTGGAGAGGTAAGGTACACCTTTGGATATACACCCTTTGGGATAGGTAAAGCAGCCTTTGGGAGAGATAAGGCACCCTTTGGGATTCTTAAAATTAAACATGACTGTGTGTAAAAAGTGCATAAAACCATTGGAACTGTCAAAGGACAACAGGCGTGTTGGCATGGAGCAGTTAAGGGAAAAGAGTGGGGGTTGCATAGGTTGGCATGAGTTGGCCATGGGGATGTGGGGAGCATAGAGGGTATGAGGGGCTATAGAGTTGGGCAGAGGGGCATGGTTTGCATAGGGACTATGAAGGGCCATGGTGAGTGGGTAGAGGGGCATAAGTTGGCATGGGGTATGAGGCGTCATGGGAGAGTGGGTAGGGGGCATGGTTTGGCATAGGGGGTGTGTCGGGCCATGGGGGTGGTGGGGAGCATGAGGTGGCATAGGCTGGCATGGATGGGGCAGGGGGAGTGTGTGGATGGGTGAGGGGTGGAGGGCCTTTTTTGTTTTAATCATTGTTTTATTAAATTCTAAATCATTTTTACTGCAGTTTTATAAAGCTTTTTGGGGCATGAATTCAGCTTGGCTTGTGTTAATAATTAGTGTACAGTCTGATCTGGAGGCCTTAAACCAGGGAACTGTACCAAATGGCCTATTTGAAGGGCCTGTACAAGCTTAAATGAGGCCAGGGCCTTGAAATCATGAGGGCTTCTTTGCCACCATAATAGACAGTTGGCCAATGTACTCCACTGATTAGTCATCCAAAGAGTCCAAATTGACCACCTTGTGTTTATAAGTGTTTCAGTTCTGGTGCTACGAATATGACAGCAGGTAGGTGAGGTAACCTCGGGTGATTTGGTGAGGTCAGCTCAGTTGGGAGCAGAATTGATTTGTGGCTAGGATACTCGGTGAGCCAGCAACCCTTAAAAAGCTGTTGCACAAATTTAAAGGGATGAAGCCAGTTCAAGGTAAGTGGTCATATGTGGATTTAAAAAAAACACTCAATCCTCCCAAAAGTTGCAACTTGGCTGTAGGTATCCTTGACAGATATGTAAAGCTCTGTAAATAACTTCCTGTCATTTCTGAGAGAACTTGAGCCAGTTATCTTTGGTCACCAGCAGGTAGGTGTACCAATATCTACAGAAATAGTCTGGTGCCAGTTGACCTTCCTGTTGACATATTTTCAACCTTGCCTGTGGTGTTCAGTTGTTCTGTGTTTGATTATGTGTGTTTGTTTCCTATTTCTTGCTCACTGTGCTTGATTGGTTAAGCCTGGGTGTGGACTCAGAGAAAAATTTTTAAAAACTGTTGAAAGAGCTGGAAGCCAGCGCTGAGAGCATGGAGTAGACATTTTAAAGCACTGGGAATTACATCTGTTACACATACAGGGCAGAATCGTCTGCTCTGATCCTAAGTTCATGGTGGAGCGGGAAGTGAGAGTGTTTCCTGCCTTGGAGCCCAATGGGAAATCATGCCGAATTGTGTGATGCTGGGCTCATTAATTATGCAGCCAGGGTTTTCCTGTCATTCTGACAGTGGGGGTGGGCAGGATGTGGTACACCCTGCCATCATACCTGGACACCATATTTAAAAGGCCCATCCATCTTACCACCCCTGCATGAGAGGCAGTAGCCAGGGCACTGAGCGCCAGCCCTCATGGGAGGACCACCCTCCAGTGCAGAAAAAAGGATGAATGACCTCATCCGTGCCACCAGGGTAAAGGAACCCTTTACTGCCCATACTCACCTCACTGAATGTGAACTAACATGTGCCTCAATGGCAAGGCCACCATCTGCACTGCCCATGCATAAGAGCGAGTCTCTGCATGAGGTGATGCCTCATTACCCCACTGCAGCTCACGTAGTCTTCAGGTAGGGAGGCGATTGTGGGCCTCTGAACCTGCTGCACTGAGGAGAGCTCAAACTTTGGGCATGGTGTTGGGGGTTAGCATAGAAAGCAACAGCATAGCTGCTGATGCTATCCCTCATGGCCTTGTCCTTCTAGCTGTGGGAGCTTGCTGCTTTGGAGGGTGCTGCTGAAGAACCCTTGTGGATTAGCTGCAGTGCATCTTTCATACAGCACACAGTTGCCAGTAGTCTGGTGGTGAAGATTGGCAGCATCCCAGTTGCTCTAAAAGCATCTTTTCTCCCTGTGCAGGATAGGTTAATGCACAAGAGGCGTGAGAAAGGGAAGACAGGAGGGGGGCATGTCCAATCTCTGCCCTCTCACATTCAGAGAGCGGGCTCCGAGCTGGCAGGGAAGGGTTGAGACTGTGAATTGTGGAGACAGCAAGACTAGCCTCCCCGACCCACCCAGTGAGGAGCCGCGCTTAATGTCTTCCCACAGAAACCTAAGGGTTATGCTCAGTGCCATGTTGGACTCATTTTCTCCTCTTTCCATTACAGGTGCCAGGAAGAAGAGGGTTAGGCCAGATCCCAAACCCCAGCCTAGTTCCAGCTCCAGTCCACAAAGGAGCGAGGAGGATGATGACAACTATGACATAGCTCTGTTGAGCCACCACAGCAGTCACCTGCACCCTCCATCAGCCCAGAGACACACACCATGATGGGTACTGGAACTAGTTCAGGCAGGGCCTCACATTCTGGTGGTCACTGCACAGACACATGCCCACAGCAGGAGGAGGCAGGGACAGCCAAGGTCACTGGCACTTGGAGGATTGCTGGGGAAAAGGCCTCTGTGAGGTCTGAGTCAAATGACGAGCCTCAGGAAGTGGTCCTAGAAATTATGCTGGAAATGCAGCAAGAGGAAGGGGTTGTCAGAGGCCCCCAGCAGAGTGGTGTGTGGGGCAGAGGAGAAAGTGGTGAAGTAGTGCAGATCTGTGCATGCACGGAGGTATCCATGGGGAGGGTAGCAGATGCCGGAGATGCGCGCAGACCTGCATTCCATTGCTGTAGCCACGGGTGAGCTTTTGCAGTGGCTAAGCGAGAGGGAGACGAGGCATCTCGACCTCCCTCCAGGTGCCCCTTCTCTTCAAGGAGGCAGAGAGGGGCCCCCTGGGACTTCCTCTGGGTACCCAAACAGAGGGGGAGCATCAGAGGGACACCCCTGGGCTTCCACTGACGGTGTCCGGCCCTTCCGAAACTAGTTTGTCTGTGACCCCATCAGTTCTGGCCTCTGGGACTGCAGAGGGTTCACCTGCCCCAGAGCAGGAGGCTCAAAATAAGCTGGAGCCCTCCAGGCCTCAAGGTTCCAGAGGACACGGCCAGAGTCATCAACGACAACAGGGCCTAGTGGTCAGCAGGCTGCCTCCACCCTCACTATGGATGTTGGGGAAGCACCAAGACGCAGTGGCAGGCAATGAAAAATTAAGTTGTTCTGATTTCACGATGGTAGCATGGGTGCACTCTCATTCATTGTTGATGCACAGTTGTTAATATATGAAAACTCACACTTTAAAGAGGTCTGATATGCTTCAATTGCATCTGTTCTTTTTAAAGCCTGTGCACACCCTGTATATTCAAGGGTGGCTCTATGTCACCTGGAATCATGTGTGCGCAGGGAGGCATCAATCCTTGCCTGGGTCCCTGCAATTCATGGGCTAGAAGCCTCGCATACAAGTTTGTTCACGCCCTATTCGATGCAAACGCCTTTGCATAGTCAGAACTACATGTGGGAGCTCCCCTTCTGTTGTCTAGTTGAGATGACCTGCAGCTCTGTCTACCTGATGACCCAACTCCCATCCAGCATTTCCATATCTGGACTAGAGACACTGGATAGGTTTACAGCAGCCATGGTGCATGTGTCCTTTGAAACTTGCTCCAATCCCATCCATCCTCCACCCGTCACAGTCAACCTACCCATAGTCACCCTTGAACCTACCCCCCCACCCTCATTACCCTTTGGCCCATCACAGTCAATGTCCCCGTCCCCTCCCTCCCTGAAGAACCCACCCCCAGTCATTGTAGAAATGCTCACCGTTGTCCTTCCCACACCAAAGATCCGCTTTTCATTCCGTGTCCCCCCCAACAACGCTAACTGCCCCTTCACCCATCATTGCAGGACCCTGATCCTCCCCTCCTACCCCATACCATTAACCCCTTTAACAGTCACAATTCCATCCTATTACCTATTCCCTCACATTACTCCCCAGGATTCATCAATCGATTCCACAGAACTCTCCCTTTGAACCCTTTCCCCCTCTCAAGGTTCCATTCTGCACCTGCACCCCACTCCCTCAACTCATGGTCCTCCTCTACCCCGCACCCCCTCTCCCCCTAACTCACGGTTCCCTTCTCAATCTGCACCCCTCCTCCTGCTCACTGTCCCCATCTACACCTCCATCCCCCAACTCACGGTCCCCTTCTCTACCTATACCCCCTTCAACTGGGTCCCTTTCTAAACCTGCACCCACGGCCCTTCCCACTCTCCTGCCCCATTTCCCCCACAGCACCCATCCAAGACCCCAGCAAGATTTCAGTCCCTTCCCCCCACCGCCCTTACGGCCTCCATGCCCACCCCACCTCTTTGTGCCTCTCTTCGCCATCTACTTCAACCCCCACACCCCCACCACAAATCTCATCGACACCCTCCGTTACCTGCTGCAGTCATACACCTGCTGTTCAATGGCCCACCATGGCGAGACTCCACCATCAGCTCCAGGGCCCACCATAGCGAGACTCCACCATCAGCTCCAGGGCCCACCATAGCGAGACTCCACCATCAGCTCCAGGGCCCACCATGGCAAGACTCCACCATCTGCTTCGGGCCCATCATGGTGAGACTCCACCATCTGCTCCACACCCACCATAGCGAGACTCCACCATCAGCTCCAGGGCCCGCCATGGCGAGACTCCACCATCAGCTCCACGCCCACCATAGCGAGACTCCGCCATCTGCTCCAGGGCCCCATCCAAGTAAGTCCTGACATGTGCATACTTTGTTGGACCAGATGTGTTCTAGACCAGCGTGAAATCCCACTTGCAGGGCAGGTAATTGGATGAGGTGGGAGTGGGGGGAGTAGATGTTCATTTGAATCCCAACAATGAGATACAGAATAACTTCCTAATGTCCTCTGATGGGAATGGTGACTTGCCATTATCCCACCATGATGGTCAGGACTGCAAGTTCCTGCCCTCAGGAAGCCAGTCTTTCAGCTCCCACCGTATTGTCCACCTCTGCCCACCCTGAACACCACCACTGGCAGGAGGGGACGAATCCGCCCTTAGAAACTAATATCATCTCTACAAGGATCCAAGATATAAAATATTCAATATTACCCTTCAAAGCTTGCAATACTGTGAGGTACTTTGTAACAAACCATTGTCCCTCAAAAATTATTCCATAAATACATGCAGTAAATTTAAAAAGATCATGAAAATATGTAGCATAAAAACAGCATAGAATCAAAAAGGTACTTTAACCATCACAGCAAAAATAATTTTATTCCTTTTTAAAGAGTGCTGCCAAACATGAAGCTTTTTCTTCAAACTTGGCTTTGTGCAAAATTTGGAAATTATTCCATTTTTGAATGTGTTTCAAACACTCCGCGGTTAATATTGCATTAAATGCCCAGAAGTGATCCAACTCACAAAAGTGACAGGAGGAGGCAAATCTCCATGATTTGAGTTTGTGAAGGTTGGAGCTCTGGAGAGCAGCAAGGAGAGTCTCAGAGAAACTGGATTCAGCTGCAAGAAAACCGAGATGATGGTTCCAGTAATGATAGGATTGTACTCAGAATGGAGGCAGATGATGTGGAATCAAGAGGTCCTTGGTGAGGGATAGGATATGAGGTGTGAAGCACTGTGTTAAATCATACAGGACATCTCGTTCAGTTCGGATAAACGGTTATGGAAGGGGTGGAATTGGTGACAAATATCTGGAATTTTTGGTGCGAGCCCATAAAAACAATTTAAACAGAATGAGCAAATCCCCCCCCACGCACCCCCACCCCCCCCCCACCCCAGCCTCCCTAATATCAGGTGTTATTGAAAGTTTCTGAAGCTTTGCTTGTTGAAAGACTTGGATACAAAAAAAATTGTGTGGGGCATGGGTCTCCACTGATCTTATAAGCTTGCCCTATAATCTTGTTATTAGTCCAAGAAAATCCACAAAAGCTTAGAATAAGTCTGTCAACCTCTGCAAAGGGAAAAGACAGGCTTTGACATTCTGGGTGTGTACTCTTCACCAAAACTTGACAATATTTTGCTGCACAGTTTTCCTTGGAAAGAAAATGTGAAATGCCAATCAAAAAGCAATTGGGAACACCGCATATTTATGTATCTGATCCACCTGGAGCAAATATGCTTAGAATAAGAAATATCCCAGAAGGCTCAGGGCAGAGAATATTGCTTTGCCTACTTAGAGGATTCCAGAACAATCCAGGCAGACTTACAACTTGCTACCTCACATGGAATTAAATGTGAATGGGGTGATCTCTTTAACGGGCAGTTCCTATAATGGGAGGCTGAGGCTGATCCATGTTGCGAGTTTTATTTGGTGCGATATGTTGAAAATGTAATAACAGTTCATATAATTGAGATAAACGGCTTAGTAGTATTTTATATAAACGCTTGTCAATGTACTTCCTTGCACAAATGTATGAAGAGTCTATAACTGTGAAATGGCCTGGGGCATCTTATTTTACCCTTTGGCCATGTACTAGGGGAAGATTTCTATGTTCACCATGTGCAACAAATTGTAAATGCGTTCTTTCTAAGCAGGTTTACAATTTCACTTCATAAGACACAAAAAGGAAATATTCCCCTTGCAGCCTCTAAACCTGTCATTTGCTAATGGCACCAAGATGATTTTACAGCAGCACCTGAATGTAATGTGATCACAATTAGCTCTCCTATCAAGCATCAGAACAGTTTCGATATGCTTTCTCCTGTATTATTTAACTTTCTGATACCAATAGAAACACGCATTTTGCATCAACAGCTCCAGACAGTTTTCAATTAATGTTTTCAGTAAAATGGCATCAAGCAGTTTTTTTTTTTGTTTTGCTTGCTTATTTTTATAGATCTTCAGACTTGCTAAAACCAGCTTGTGAGAGGGGATTAAAGGTTCCTTGGAACACTTACGGCATATTTTTGTGTTTTTTTTAAATTGTGAGTTCTGTGATCTATTCCTGGCCACCTCTGCAGACCTGGACGTTTGATTCTGAAATTACAGGTTTATATGTGCTACTACGTAAACCAACATCTACTAGGAAGGACTGTAAGGCTGCAATTCATTCTTGGAAATTCGCATGCTATATGACAAACTGGAGAATCACTCTCATGGATTATGATAGGGCTGCTTTGATTAAATTACAGCCTTATGAATGTCTTCAGGGTAACTTTAACGATGAACATGTCAGCGATGGCTCAGTGGTAGTATTCCTGCCTTTGGGTCAGCAGTTTGTACAATCAAGTCCTGCTCCAGAGTAGACACACAAACAAGGCTAACACTCCAGTGCAGAATTTAGGGAGTGCTGCACTGTTGGAGGTGCTGTCTTTTGGATGCAGTAAAACTGAGGCCCTGTCTGCCTCCTTAGTTGGATGTAAAAATCCCACAGTACTATTTTTCATGGATGAGCAGGGGAGTTCTCCCTAGCTGATATCTATCCCTTAACCAATATCCTAACCATATTTTCAGGTCACTGTTACATGGCTGTTGTGGGATCTTGCTATGCACAAATTGAGTGCTATCTTTTCCCTACACTACAGTAGTGACTGCATTTCAAAAGTACTTTAGTGACTGTAAAGCACTTTGCAGCATCCTGGGGTTGTGACAAGCGGTATATCACTCCAAATCTTACTTTTTGTAACCAAATTAATTTGTGCGGAATTTGAGTGCAGTATGAACTGAACTGCCCCATGTGTACACTGGCAAACTCTGAAGTAAATATTCCCACTGTGATCAATTAAACAAGTAATTTTTCAAACCGTTGCTGTACATATCCCGTGTATGTGCCCAAATATGCAACATTCCTGGTCACTTGTTCAAATTCCATCCAGAACCTCATTAAAGCAGCTATCCAACTTCAAAAAAAATGTTCAAAGCTCGTGATGTCATTAATTGACACACTGAATTTTATCCTAAATCGCTCTGATTTTCATAAGTTGTAACTAGAGATCAGGCAATTCTATCTTACCTGTACAGGGATAGTATCTTATGTGATGAAGTGATGTCTTTGTACACACTCTATCCTTTACTGACTGAGTTATTGGTGACTCACTGCTGTTCCTGGGAGATGGGTTTCAGCTGTTGGTCTCTCCTCATACTCAGTAATTTTCAGTTCGCAAATATAGTTCATTTGGGCCACAACAGAAATTCATAATGTAATTATAAACATTAAAATGTTATCTGTTGAGACCTTTAAAAAGGGTAGTTATAACTCAGCAAAAAAGGGAATATGGCTAAACTTAGGGGGTTTTTTATGTAAAAATCAAAAAGGTGTAGGTGGAATAAAGAATTTTCTCAGTGAGCAAGTGGTCAACCTATGGAACAGACTCCCTAGGGAGGCACTGGAAGCAGTTAGCATTGATTAATTCAAACGTTAAATTAGATATTTTCTGAAAGAAATCTAACATTTTGGATTAACAGTATGTAAATAATTTGAGACATGTAATTTGGTTAAGTGTAGCATGCTTGGGAGGAAAAACATAGCTTGGACCCATGATTCCCAAAGCTTTTCACCATTGGAGTTGTCCTCATGTCTTGTGTTGTAGACTAATTGATAGGGACTGATTGCTATGATTGTCAAAACTCCTGCAAAGCAACTTCATGCACTGGCCATTATGTCCGCATGGCTGAAAATTGTCTTCTTCATCAGGCCCTGCTTTCTCAACTCTCAAATGGCCAATGTTCCAGGGGAGGACAAATAAAACACTTTAAAGACACTCCGAAACTCTCCTTGAAGTGCAGCAGCGTTGACGTTAATGACTAGGAGGAGTTTGCTACCAATCACTCAGAATGGTGACAACTTGTCCATCAAGCTGCATCACGCTTTGACCCCAAACACCTTAACCATGAGGCAGAGTGGCGGCAGAGAAGGAAAGAAAAAGAAGCAAGTCTTGCACTCCAGATCCCACTGTATCTATCTCGATGGGAGAAGGCACACTAGATGGACATTGTCTTTTTTAATTAGCAATTCCCATGTTCATTCATTATTTTGTTTCTATATATTATAAAATTATATATATATTCCCGCAAAGAAATCGATTTGGGTTCAGGATAAATGAAAAGCTTCAACCTATATTTTCTTCTTTTTGAATTTCATACTTGCCTATTCTTTTTGAACTCTTTTCTACCCTTTCTCCAGTAAGATTTCCCCACACCCCTGAACCTTCCAAGACTGAAAGGTCAGACAGCCAAAGTATTCCTTGCTCTCAGCCAGTGATATTCTGAAACCATTAAGTAGCAGATCTGCATGTTCTGCAGATGTCCTTCTGCCTGGTTCTCCTTCCTTCCTTGTGGGTAATACACAGCTTTCAAAGACACAATGGAGATTTGGAAGTCAGCAATATGGGAAAACTGCTAGTGTAAACTAATCAACACTGGTGCTTCCAATTGTGCCTTTTGTAAACTGCACCATCAAACTGTATCATATTTGACTACTGAGTTTATTGCTAGCTTTAATTTCTGAATCATAAAAATCAGAGAAGCAGTATATATTTTAAAGAAGCAGCTTCAGTTCTATTGCACGCCACCTCTTCAATCCTCAGGTATGACAACTAATGTACAGTTACGTCAATAAGAAATCATAGGAACCCAGGAACAGGAGTAAACTATTCAGCAATTTGAGCCTGTTCAGCATTTAATTAGACCCTGGTTGATCTGTTCTTCAGTTCCACCTAACTGTCTATTCTTGCTTCACAAAATCTTTTCAATCTTAATTTTGAAGTTTTCAATTGACCGCGCCCCCAGCCTTAACATTTTTTGGAAACAGTTCCAGATTTTCACTACCTTTGTGTGAAGATGTGCTTTTGACATCATTGTTGAACAGTCAAACTCTAACTTTAAGGTTCTGCATCGTTGTCTGCACTCTCCCATCAGATTACATTGTTTCTATTGACCTTATCAATTTCTTGAATCATCTTAAACAACTCATTTAGACCATTGCCTAATCTTCTGTAGTTAAAGAAATGCAAGCCTGGTTTATGTCCTTGTAAGTTAACCATTTTAACTCCGGTGTCATATTTCAGCAATGGTAACAGATCACCATGCTAGAGTTTATGATTGCCCTTTTGAAACCATTTACTTGAAATGAAAATAATGGCTTGGTATAAAAGCACTGAGGAGGAAGAATCATCATGTCACATCATTATTATAATGTTAATTATTGCAATTCTATTTAAAGCTACAGTATGTAATACAGTTACCTTTAAAAAAGATGTGATCAGAGAAATTTAGCTACGCATAATTTTCAAGAGAGGAAATGAAAGTACATTTTCTGAAAGTAATTTGCCTCAGGAACAGAAGTGATCTTTTCCATTGGACATTGTCTCCTTTCTATAATTTCTGATCTTTCAGAATCCGATTCTGGCTGGTCAATCAGGACAATGGATGCTATGTGCGTGGGTAAAATGAAACTACTTTTCTCATTGCTCTTTTCACCAATTATGGACAAAAAGGTATTGTGCTGTTAGTATAAATCACATTTACTTTGGTAATAATATTTACTGATCTAAAGCATGTTTTTATTCATTTGTCTTGTTGGTTAATGATGGCCCTGGGAATCTTGTTGCATGGATGTTGGCACTCATCTGTTAGTCTTCAGTTGTTGCTGATTTCCAGTATTTTGGCAGTGACCTTGCCTGTACTCAGGTCCTGCAGCGTTCACCATTTTGCTGAGAATATTGATTTTAGCCAAAACAATAACCTAAATACTCAACCGCATGAGAGCTGATGCGATCTAATTGAATACATGTTACTCCCTGTTGGAATTGGCAGGCTCAAGGTTGGTGCCATTTTCCACTCTCGCACAGAACTGGAATCCATCAACTTTGCTTCCAATTCCCACCCTATCTTCTCCTTCACATGGTCTACCTGCAACTCTGTGCTTCCCTTCCTCAACTTCACTGTCTCCATTTTAGGGTATGGCTCTCGACTGATTTACATTATAAACCCATGGGCTCCCATAGTTATCTTGACCATACTTACTGTCACCCTGCTTCCTGTAATGACTCTACTCTCCAGAATGGTTGACAGAGCTCCTGGGTTCCATTTCCCAGACTATTGCTTTCCCCTTCCCCTCCTTTCCAGAACTACAGCAGAGTTCCCCTTCCCATCTTCAACCCCAACAGCCTCCACATTCAGTGCATCATCCTCAGTTATTCCTACCGCCTCCAGCGCAATGACACCACCAGACACACCTTCCTCTCTTCTCCCTTTTCAGCATTCTAAAGGGACCCATTTCCTTTGCAACACTTTGGCCCATTCCTCAGTTACCCTAACAACCCCTCCCCTACCCACAGCACCTTCCCATGCAAGCACAGGAGATGCAACACCTGTCCTTTTACCTCCTTGTCCCAGATCTCAAACACTCCTTCCAGATGAAATCACAATTTACTTGCATTCCTTTCAATTTAGTATTCTCTAATCACTTCCGCTGTAGTCTCCTCATTATTGGGGAGATTAAACTAGGATTGGCTGACTTCATTAACAAACATCTCTGTTCAGTCCACAAGGGTGATCCTGAGAGTCTGGTTGCCTGTCAATTTAATTCTCTGTCCTGTTCCCACTCTGACTACTATGTCCTCAGCCTTCCAAATTGTTCCAATGAAACACAATGGAAGCTCGAGAAACAGCACCTCGTTTTTCAATTAGGCACCTTGTAGCCTTCCGGGTGAAACATTTATTTCAACAATTTCAGATCATAACCTCTTCCCTTTTTGTTTTGGGTGGCAGCAGTTGGTGATGATTCTGTTTTACCCATTTACTTCTTCTGGACCCAATTTTTATTTCTTTACCTGTCCCATTGCCATCTCATTTGTCTTCCATCATCAACCCTTTTGTCATTTCGACTCTCCCACCTTCCACCTATCACAGACCTTCTGTTCTTCCATCCACCCCACTCCCTTCCCTGTCTCTGCACTTGCTTAAAACACGCTATATTGAGTTCCTGAAAGGTTGACTCTTTCCACAGGTGCTGCCCTGCCCTGAGTATTTTCAACATTTTCTGGTTTTATTTCAGCTTTCCAACATATAAAGTATTTTTCTTGAATAGGTAAGAAATTAACCTAAATTATTTATGTGGCAATCAGTGGAAACATCCATCAATGATTCAATAATTGGTCCACCTGTAACTTGTTTACTGACAGAGATGCCTTTTTGTGTGCAGTCATTTATTAGAATAGCATGTCATCCAAAAATGTTATCAATGCTTCGACTCCAATTTTGCTATCATCTCCTTTGGCATCCAAATGATATTCCTAAATGCCCTCCATGGGGCTTGAGAATGAGAATTTCACTCGTCTAAACCTGTGTTGTTAGCAGTAGCTTTCCAAGTAAGTGATGGTTGAACATGGCAAATGGCAGCAGATGCCTGAAAATTGGGGATATGCATTTCACTCCACAGTTATGCTTATTGGGGTTTTCAGCCGCTTATTTCCCAATTTAATTTTCCATTTAGGTTTTATACAAGTGCTAGTAACACCTGGTTTGCAGTTAATTTTGCTAAAACCTGAACCTTAGCAGCCACAGTGCAATGCTACCAAACTGCAGGATCTTCCACAAACTTTTGCCAAAGTCAATCATTTGTGTAAGGAATTTGATTGTATATAGTTTCACACAGAATTGTCAACATTCATCAAATAAGAAGTCAGTAAACTTTGATAATTTAAGTCATTGATATTTATTTTTAGCTGTTCCAATACTGTTTGATAAATTAATCTGGTAGGATCTGGTGCAGTTTTAGTCTGTCGACAATCAGATGAAAGAGAACCAGTGAAACATGGGATAAAACTACAGTAGTAACTAAAACATTATAAAGAAGGCTTTTCTATTTTTGATCTTGGATATACTATCAAACATATCTAGATATCAGCAGGTGTAAACACACTTGGTGTAGGGAGAAGTGATGTGTCACCTATGAGACACTGAAACCAAAATATCTGGTCAACAGGGTTAAAAAAAATTAATCGGGAAACTACACAGTTGTCTAGGTTTTAACAAAATTAACTGCAAACCAGGTGTTACTAGCACTGGTATAAAACCGAAATGGAAAATTAAATTGGGAAATAAGCGGCTGAAAAGCGACCATAAAAAAATCTCTGCCAAGCTCTGTTGATTCATTACTCCCACTTTTTAGTTTTTAGTCAGCTATAACTGATCAGAAAAATGGTAGATAAAAGCAAAATACTGTGGATGCTGGAAATGTGAAACAAAAACAAAAATTGCTGGAAAAACTCAACGGGTCTGACAGCATCAGTGGAGGGAAAGAGAGTTAACATTTCGAATTTGTAAATAGCAATTTTTGTTTTTGTTTCAGAAAAATGGTAGATTGGTTTGGGTGATTACAAACTACATGTGACAACAACTTATTTGTAATTCATTTATGAGTAATCATTATGCTCCTTGTGATTTATAACTTTCTGGATTATTTATTGTGGTTCCATAACCAATCACACTTCAAAGCCTTTTGTTATAAGTTAATAACCTCTAACATCAGACGTACTATTGGCCTATCTGATTGTGCATAGATTAGTCGGGACTTTTGAAGCCTAAGTGCAAATGATAATGGTAACTCAAATAATTTTAATAATTTTCCAGGGTAAGACTAACTGGTACTGCACACTACTTACCTGAGGTTTTAAGATTTACATAGGCTCATCATTACCTTTTGCTTATATATTTTATTTAAGCGTCATGATTTTCACTTAATTATACTGAGATTTAATGTAACATTTAATGCTTCAGCCCAAAAAGAAATGACAGAGAAATGAATGCATACATAAGTGTGAGCTATATGACTGGAGTGGTCAGTGAATTTGCCTCCTGCCCCTTAGACAGATTATGCAGATAGCCTTCACTCGTGTAACTGATCTGTTCTGATCCAAGCATATTGTAGAATTTGGGGTGTTTGCAGAAGCTGGTAGTTTACAGGCACAGTGCAGATCATGTTCCATTTTGAGAAGTCTGAGAGTTGCTTTATTAGTGATTGAGACTTGCTGAGGATTGGAGGTGAAGACTTCAGCAACAGTCCATTCACAAATTGCAGTGCAGTCTGAGGGGTCATTTCAAATCCCATATTCCCAGAGGGGACCTTCTCTGGCAGAGGGGCATATCAGACATTGGCTACAACTTTATAAAAAAATTAAATAGCTTGCAGGACATTCCAAAGTGCTCTGCAGCCAATAGAGTACTTCTGAAATGTAGTCATTGCTGTTACATCCTTAATTACTTTCGCAGTCACAATCCAGCAAAATCATCCATGCAGTGTGGTCACCATGACAATTCCCATTATGTAGCTCTAAAATAAAGTTTAAAACATAATAAGCAAAACAATCCAACAATTCAAACAAAAATGACAAACTTGTCCATCCTATCTTCAACATCTCCCTGTATCCCACTCACACCCTACCTGGTGTCAAATACATCTCTAACCTCTGGTACTCCCTTCTCAATGCTTCACTGCATAAATAGAGGATAACATGCATATCCAAACAATAGCAGAGTAAGCTTAACAAGCTATTGTGTAGCAAAGTCTCTATACAATCCATGCATAAAGAATGCAATCAGTGTAATGAAACAATCATTCCCGAAAAACCAGGAAATGGTTGTAGATTCTGGACTTTCCTGTTCCCCTCTTTCCGTCTCCTGACTCCACATTTCATTGTTTCCTCCCAGCCTGAGCCTCCACTTGGCTCCCAAGCCAGCTGTCATGATTTTACTTGCTGCACTTGATGCCTTTGCTCTCCAAACAAGCCTGCTGTCTGCTGTTTTCCCTCTCTCTTCTACTGCTCTCCTTTTGCACTTCAGATCTCCCACTACCCCTACTTCATCAGCTTCAATCCGTATCCAATCCCAGTCTTTGCCACTTGCTCCCTTCCCACCCTCTCGTCCCGACAAGTCCTCTATACATGCCCGTCCCTCCCTTCCTTCTTTTATGGATCAAAATATAGCCGAGTGCTTTAACTGCAGTTTACTTACAATGTTTACTCATGGCCCACAAATTTGACATGTATCACCCAGGATTATCTGTCCATCAGTGAATAGGAAAGTATAGACATGCCTTGTCCAAATAGCCAACAGTTGCTCTCCAGCATATGAAGTTCTTGCTTGCACGTGCTGAAAATGAACATTATATATCAGTCTAACATTCAGTCTAAGTGAATGAAACACTCACGGCAACATAAACCTTCTCATTTAGATTTATGGAGCTGGTGAACTCAGATACTGGCTGCACACTATCCAGTGCCGTGTCACGTGAAGAACGATCTAACAATGTCATTGACTGCACCCCACGGTTGAATGGCTGACTCCTGTTCCTGCATTAAGGTGAAAATAATTTTTCACGAGCTAACAGATTTTCAAACAATGGAAGGATCACAAAAGGTTATACACTTGGAGTACAAAAGTAAATTAAGGTTTATGAGCCATATATTAGTAGAGAGGAAACCACCCAAGAAAGAGCTGTGGAAGTGTCTGATCAGGAGGAAGAGTGGAGCTCCTCTCTTAGCAGTTAAAATTCATACATTGAGAGCAAACTAAAGGCAGTGTCAGTGTTGTCTAACCATTCAAATCAGCATAAAATAAATGCAGAAAAGTATCCATGTGACACAAGGCAGCTGAGCACCTTTTGAACTTGGAGCTTTACTCCATGCAGTGTGCAGGTCAAGCGGTAAGAGATGGTCCTACTTCAGGAAGTCTTGCACTGCTTCCCTTCAGCTGGAGGTGATCGGGTAATGACTTTAGATTTGAATGGTCACTTTAGTATTTCTGTGAAGTGGGATATTGCTTTGCAGTGATGTCCAGATATTGCTATTTCACTTCTGCTATATTTGTGGCAACTCAGTACTTTCATATACCTTTGGTGGCAACTGTGATTCAGTGGTAGTGGTCATTTCCCACTCCAGACACTTGAGCCGGTGAATCAGGCTGACCCTCCAGTGGAGTACTATGGGAGTATGGCACTGTTGGAAGTGCTGTCCTTTGGATAAGATGTAAAACTGAGGGTCAGTCTGGCCTCTTGGGTATATGGGCAAAGATCCCATGGGCCTATTTCAGAGAAGAGTGGAGTAGGTTCTCGCCAGCATCCTGGGGAACATTTATTCTTCAACCAACAACAATCAACTGTGGAAAAAAAAATTAGGTGATTTTTTCCAATTTCTACCTGTGGGAACTTGCTATATGAAAACTGGTTGTCATGATTCCTACATCATAATGGCAACTATTCAAAACGACACCATCAGCTGAAAAGTCTCCTGAATTTATGAAATATAAATGCAATTTATTTCTTTTAACTGTGCATACCTAGAGAGAACGTCTGCATTGCAACAATGACACCTGGAGAGAGCTTATGTCTTTGGGGTAAGTGTCTAGAAGGCTGTACTTGAACAGGGATAGTGGGATTGGCCATGGTCATTCTGGGATCCCAGATTTATGTTTGTTTACTGAGTATCTTCACTGGTAAGTTTATAACTCTTGTTCCCAGGGCGGTTACCCAAGTAATTGATATAAAAAAAATACAAGTACTTCATACGGATTTGCCTCCCTCTTTGGAACCGTTAATCCTCCTGTTTAGTGGATATTAACGGGAGTAGAAGAATACTGTAAGTTCAAATTCCTTCCACTCGCGAAATCTCAACAAACACAAGTCAGGGGGCTGCACCTAAGTCAGTCACCAGTACCCACGGCGCGTAGTGCGGCTCCGGTTTGGGGGCTGAAAGGCGAGAGCAGACTGAAAAGGGTTAAACCGCTACTCGTGGAAGTTAGTGCAGCGCCAGTCTCTGGTTGTAGGGGCGGATTGGTTAGGTAGCAGGCAAAGAGGCGGGTCCCATGCGTTTGATGTCGGCTGACCGAAAGAATCAATGGAGCTGGAGGGAACAAGCACCATCCCCTTTCGGGCTCGTTTGCTGATTCTACAAGTGAGCGGAGAGATGCACTGAAGGCTGCACAGGAATGACTGGGTTGGCGAGCTCTTTCCCTAGCTGGAGCCTGATGAAATGAGTCCATGTGGGCAATGGGCGTTCGGGGGGTTTTGCAGCTGTGCTCTCTCTCTCTGGATGTTATTGCAAAGGACATTTACGTAACTCACAGTCTCCCCTCCTGCTTCTGTTCTTACTCCTGCTTCTGCTGCTGCTAAGTCTGAGCCGAGTGTGTTTCGTGTTACACGGGGAGAAGGTGGTGGCGATTTGAGTGCCTGCTTCGCTCGGGGGGAATCATGCAGTTGATGATTTGGGTAGAAGGGCTCCTGTGTCAACTGTTTGTATTTCTACCCCCCTCTCAGGAATTGCGTTTACATCCTAAACAAGGTGGTGTATATTTCTAATGGCAGATTAATAGTTTAAACTTGTCCAGGATCTGGATAGGGAGTGAATATACAAACAAGAATATGCGTGTATGTATATTCTATATCTAGAATACCATACATAGAGAATAAGTTTATATGTGCAAACAAATAGTGTGTGTTTGCATATATGTGTATAATGTAAGTTATATACACTGGATGTTCACAATATTGTTAAACTATAAAAGTGAATTATAGAATTATGACCTCATGAGAACATAGCCTTTGAAATTGCATTAAATTGTGAAATTAGCTTGCTTTAAGTTGTGAAATTACACAGCGTGCCTCACTGTTTCAGAGAATTTCATAAAACAGCTGAGATCTTATGAAATAATCACGCCGACGCGGGTGAACGATTTCGGAGAGATCTTCCCTCACACTCATCACTTCAGGAGGAAGCGAAGCTCCGACTCGGAGCGTTGGGCTTCAAGGACTCACTATCAGATCAGCGCCTTCGGTCAGTTTTACCGGCTCAATCTGAGCGCCCACTCGGACTTTATTGCGCCCACCTACCGAGTCAGTCACTTTGGGAAGACGGGGGATCCCCGAAAGCTGCACTCGGACCTGAAGCACTGTTTCTACGTCGGGCATGTCAATTCTGAGATGGAGCACACCGCCGTTGTCAGCCTGTGCACTGGCCTTGTGAGTATATATATATATATATATATACACATCAATCTGCAGTAGGATGGTGAGAGTGGAGGAGGCTGGGGTTGAGGGAGTTACTCTGGTATCATCCTCACTGGCAGTTGAGCAGACAGCAATGTAAAAGGGAATTTGTAGAGCTGGTGGGGTGGGAAGTTTTAACACAGAGCTTGTCATTCAGAGCCAGGTGGTCATCATTTCCAGATCTCCAGGAATTTTGGTATCACCTCGATTTAGAATTACCCAGTGTGGTCCCTTTTTAAGGACGGGGTGAAGTTTTTTTTCTCCCGCTTAGAGCCATGGCTGTTTTATTGATTTCCAACACCCTTTGAGGAGTTTGACATCTTGTTGCGCTGCCACTTGATCTGAACGGATTTTGTTCTGTAGAGAGCGTCCGGCAGGAGGACCCTGGTAACTTGCGGGGAGGGAGGGTAGTGAACAGTTCGGAATTAAAGCGAGTGAATTGTGTTCAGTTAATGGACCAAGCAGATACCGAGGACAGCACTTAGGAAGTGCAACCCCTCTGGGAATCAGGGTAGTTTTGTGGCTAATTAGGAAGATCGCCCAGAACATATGTACAATCTGACGTCCAGCAGAGAGAGAATCGGTGACAGGCAAAGGGAATATTTAAGAGGGACAGTTGTCTTTTTTACTCTAGCCGGCCTATCGGTGCTGTTTATAATAGCTAGAAATCACATTTACTCGGCAATTTACCCAGCAATGACAGCAGTCAGATTCTCAGCCTTCTCAAATGACTCATTGCCTGTTCTGAATTAAACATGCTACACGCTTTGAAAGTATGCACCACACTCGCTCTGCAGCACGCTCAACAAATGGGAAGTTCAGGACACTGGCCAAGTCCCAAGAGCCAAGTCTGGCAGTGGCCTTGACCCAGTAAATTTCTGTCCAATGGTCATGGCCAATTCTAAGGATCAATCGAATAGGGGTTCTCAAACTGCCAAAAGTGTGTTTGGAATAAAGCTTCAATTAAGGCTTATTTCTAATCACATTTATATTTTTCGTTTGTTAGGAAAGTCATAACTGGTAGGAAGTAAACTGAAAGAAACTTTCCTGTAAATGTTACCAAGAAGTTTATATATTCTCTATTCAAAACTTTGGTTGCATTTGGGACATGAGCTGTTTCCATTCTGCAGAGGAACATTTAAAAGTTCATATTTATCCAGATGTGCATCTCAGAATTTGTAAAACTAAGAACCTTTAGCCCACAAATGGTCATAGTTTATAATTAGTGATAGAGTTTAGATACTTAGAATCATAAAAAGAGAATTTTACATTGCAGAAGAAGGCTATTCATTCCATCATGTCCATTCTGTCAAAAAGTATCCTTCCAGTCTAATCCCACTTTCCAGCTCTTGGTCTTCAGCCCTGTACAGCATCTCAAGTACATACCTGAGTACTTTTTGAATGCAATGAGTGTTTCTGTCTCTAGCGCCCTTTCAGGCAGTGAGTGTTTCTGTCTCTAGCGCCCTTTCAGGCAGTGAGTTCTAGACTCCCATTATACTCTGGGTGACAAAACATTTTCTCCACTCCCCTTCTAATCCTTTTACGAATGACTTTAATCGGCCCTCCTGGTTATTGACCTCTCCGTTAAAGGAAATAGGACCTTCCTATCCACTCTGTGTAGACCCCTCAATATTTTATACACCTCCATCAAATCTCTATTTGACCCCCGTTGTTCCAGTGTGTCCGATCCTTCCTCATTGTTAATGTTTATATTTTCCTGGCAATATACATGACCCTCTTTGGAGGGCGAATCAGTTTTGTTTCCTACTTCAGTATTGGGGGGAGGGTGAGGTGGGGAGTAACCTCCACAGGAGTGGGTTTAATCGGAAGTGGTTTGTGTGAGCTGGTCCACCCACCACCTTGTTCCTCCATGCATGTGCTGACAGCAAGAGAAGGCAGGATAACTGGTGAATTACACAATGTTATTCATCAGCATTGACAGTGTCAGAGCATTCTTCATGTGGCATGAAACTGGACAGTGTGTAGCCAGCATCTGGGAGTTTGCCACCCCATAAATCTAAATGAGAATTTTATGTGGGCACTAGCATCTTATTCACTTTGAGTGAGTGCTAGAGAGATGCATATCTTTTCATCTTCAGCATCTGGAAGCAAGAACTTCATCTGGGGAGCAACTGTTGGATATTTGTGTATGCGATGTCTACACTTGCTTGTCCATTAATGGATAGATAATCCTGGGAAATGCATGTCAAATTTGTGAACCATATGAGTGAAGCTCTTGCACCTGTAAGCTAAACATGAAAATTTAAACCATAAGTTGCAGTACTAATTGTATACAGTGTAGTTTGGGAATTTTATTGCTGCTACAGTCTGTTAACCAACAGTGGATTTGGGAACAGAGGGACAGGAATAGACCCTTGAACCTCCCCCCACTGCCCCTCTCCCCCATTCTTTTACTTCGTGGCTGATCTGAACTTCAATTTACCCCATTTTACTCATCTTTGTTCTGGATCCCTGACACCATTATCTGAGAAAAAAAAATCAATCTTGAGACTTGAAAATGTGTGTACCCAGCATCTACAGCTTTTAGGTGTAAGAGTTCCAGAATTCAGAACCCTTTGTGTGAGAAGTGCTACCTAAGTCCACCCCCTAAAATGCTTAGCTCTAATTTTAAGATTATGATCCTTTTTCTGGATCCCCCCTATCAGAGGAAATAGTTTCTCCCTATTTACCCTATCAAATCCATTAATTATTTTTAAACAGCTCAAGTAGATCAACATTCTCAACTCAAGAACATGTAAACCAACTTTATGCAGCCTGACCTCATTCATAATCCTTTAAGCTCCAGTATAATTCTGGTGAATAGTGAAAAGTTGGAAGTGTCCTGAATATGCCTGAATGTTTCAGGTTGTTATGAATGGTTAACTAGCAGCTAACTATAAAGGATTGTGCACATAAATATAAAAGCTCACTTGCACAATCCATCTTATGATGGAAAATATCTTTTGCTACTTAGTATTTTTTAAATGAATTTGCTCTTTGTAGTTGAATCCTCTTGCATTACTTTTCTAAGCCGACAGGATCGTGGCAAAATCCAAGTTTCCACGAACAGGCATGTTCCTTTACCGGCTGAATATGTCCCAGACACATTTTATTTGCAGTTGCAAGTACTGCACAATAGTTGCAAAAGCTTTGCTGAAGTCAAGGGCATAACACAAATTGCAGCTTTGCTTTGCTTCTACACCTTGTGCTTCTGATTGTGATAATATGTCCATTCTTTCACTGCAGCATTTGCTTCCCAAATGCACAATCAGAAAGCGACCTTGTGCTTTCCAACACTGCCATTCATTCTTGTCGTTATGGCTAAGTTAAAAGACCAACTTTGCCAAGTACGTTAAACCCTTTACAGCTTCCTAGACAAAACACATTGCAAGTTCAACTCCTCTAGCCTAGAGATCATTACTGTTCGCAACTAAGTAGTTTTGAAGTAACTTTATTATTTTTCAACTTGCCACTTGTTTGCCCCACCTTGTCCTTGAGAGCCATTTGTCACTGTACATCCTCCTTCATTTGGAAGGCATAATTCTAGGCTGTGAACTATTCCCAAGCCTTCTATTAATGTTAACCTCTGATTGTTAGGCAGGAGGTGTAGTGCAGTGAAGTGCCATAGTTCCTCAACATGGCTGCAAGGTGTGAACTGACTGAGGAATTGCAATGAGTTTTTTTGCCTCAATATCACTTGAGATATATTCTGTAGCTTTGTCATTTAAAAAAAATTCTGTTCTTTTCTGCCTTCTCCTCTTTGCCTTCTTGAGGCATGGACCTTTGCTGCAGTATGGTACCACAGTATGGTTGTTCTCCAGCATCTAATCCTAGTAGAGTGGTAATTCTTCCTGTATGACCCTGAATCATGATTTCCAGTAGGCTGTTTTAACATGGGTGACTTCACAATAAGTTTGATCATGACCTTATGTACATACACTTCCAACAGGCATAATGACCAGGAGAACAAGGGCCTAACAGATCATCACACCAGCTTAATAAGGAGACTTGCAGTTTTTTTAAAAGTATCTTATCAAGTTTTTATTAAATCTCTTGTTGCATGTAAGATACGGTGAAGTACTTTGAAATGCAGTGACAGTTGTTAGATAGACAAGCAACCATTTTGTACATGGCAAGCTTACACAAACAGAAATTAGATGAATGAGCTTTTGTTGTAGTTTTAGTGTTGGTTGAAGGAGACATATTGACCTGAAGAACTTGCATTCCCTGAGAAACTACCAAGGGATCTTTAACATCCACCTGAATCCATCAAATGGGCAGAATCTGGCTTGGTTAATGTCTCATCCAAATGATAAAAGCAGCTGATTTGCCACAGGCTGGTTACTGGAGCTCGACTATCTGGATATGGACCATGACTCTGTTTTAACCAGCTTAGTCATCAGGGAAGCTGTAGCATCACATTCAGATTACAATGCCAATTTTTTAATTGAGAAAATCGCAGGCAAGTTTGTGAACATCATGTACATTTTTTAAAATTTGGAGGGCCTGCATAACTTTGAATAAACTATTGACCACACATGTGAGAATATCTCATTTTTACTTTTACTCTTCAAGTAATAATTAGTTCACAAGAATTCAGGATGGAAACAACATTTGGTCCATTCTAACTGATCCATCAAGAAACATGCTAATGTTCCCCTATTGTATCTGCAGCTTCTTAAATGATCTGGGATTTTGGCCTCCATTGCTTTATGTATAAGTTTATTCCACATGTTGATCATGAATTGTGTAAAATAAGAATGTATAATATCTGTTATGAAATTACTTACATTTTACTTAGTATGGACATGTAATATTCTGATTTACCTTTGTAATTCTCCTAACAAAAGAGAATTAACTGTAACTAAGACCTCCACTCTAAAGTCTCTATTATAAACTAAAAAGTAGAAGTTTCTCCAGCTTTTTTTCCCTTATAGCTCAGAGCTTTGACATTAGCTTTACTCTGTCGCTCCTTCCTGCACTGTCTCCACTGCTTGAGTCTCTCTTGTTTCTTGGTGACTCTGATTAGAACACTTACTCCTTTGGCTCAATGGTCTATTAGCTTTGGTGATTTTCTCTACATTGGTGTCTTTCAGCTTCAACACCATTCCTGAAGTATGCATGTTACCCATTTACCCTTCCAATGTGCAGCCATTGTTATGTCCATCTGAATATATTGTTCAATTCATTCTGTAGTTTGAGTTGCCTCTTCTTTTTCCACGGTTTTTCCTTGTTTGGTATCATCATCAAATTTGACTGCTTTGCACTGTGTTTCAGAATCCAGGTCAGCTATGTAATTGAGATGCTATAGTAGTCCCAGCACTGAACTTTAAAACACCCATTCAGTACTCACCCTCCTACCCTCCCCAGCTCGTCATACTTCTCATGTTAACAATTAATAACCATTTATGTGAAACTGTTCCAAACATCTTTGGAAAGTTGAGGTATATTACAGCGTAGGGATTTCCACAGTCTGCTTAGGTTGTCAATTCCTCAAAAAAGACGAGGAGGTTGGTCAGGCAGTATTTTTCCCTTCTGAATCCCCGATGCTTCTGTTCATTAGACTATTAACTGCTAATTGATTCTGTTATCTTTCATGGAATGGAAGTAAGATAA
This sequence comes from Carcharodon carcharias, assembly GCF_017639515.1. NCBI lineage: Eukaryota > Metazoa > Chordata > Chondrichthyes > Lamniformes > Lamnidae > Carcharodon > Carcharodon carcharias. Next base: position 6,864,743 of record NC_054487.1, read on the forward strand.
ATGGGCCTTTACTTGCCTTTGTTTGTTTTGCATCTCTTACAGGAAGTATTTCCACTGTAGTTCACATGTGGTTGTTGTAATGATTCTTAGTGCCTCTTGTCTTTCCAAGTATCTCTCAGCGCTCTTGGAAAATACCATCTATTACCTGGGGATTTATTTGTTTTGAACCCTTTTAGCTATATTTCAATTTCTATCTGTTTTATTAAAAGATTTTTATTTATATAGTGCTTTTCATGACCACAGGACATCCCAAAGCACTTTACAGCCAATGAAGTGTAGTTACTATCATAATGTAGGAAACACGACAGGTAATTTGCACACAGCAAACTCCCACAAACAGTGATGTGATGTGATAATGATCAGGTAAACTGTTTTAGCAGTGTTGGCTAGTACATCAGGGATAACAACCCTGTGCTTCCTCAAAATAGTGTCATGAGATCTCCTACATCCACCTGAGAGGACAGACAGGGCCTTGGTTTAATGCCTCATCTGAAAGATAGCACAATGATCATGCAGTATCCCCTCAGTACTGCACTGGAGTATCAGCCTTGATTTTTTGCGCTCAAGTCCTAGAGCAGAACTTGAAGCCACCGCCACAAAATTGAAGCCATTGATTGGACAATCTGTTTGTGGAGGACATATTGCTCAGTCCTTCATTCTGAATATTTGGAGGAAGTAATCATTCAGATTAGTTACTGTTTTGTACTGTCCTGACATCTCCTTTGATCTTGAGTTCATTTTTGATTGGTTACACACTTGCGAAGCACCTTGGGACATCTAACCATGTTAAATGCAAGTTATTGTTGATTTTCAGTATATATTTATCCTTCACACTTACATTATACTTTCAAACTTGCTTTTAAATGGAGTGATGTTGAATAACTTCCTGAAATCCATTTGATTTAGTTGTTCTTTCATCTCATTGAGCTTAGCCTTTTGAAGCTATGTACCTGGCACTTGGTCTTCAGCCTTACTCAAGTCGGGTTTAACTTTCTGCCTGTTGTCCCCAGCAATGCTACAATTCCCATTTCATGTCCAGACTGCCTAATTTAAAATCTATTTTGTTAATTTATATAATGCAATAATTACACTGTGGGGAAAAATAACAGTGGCAGCAGGATGAGGCACTTGGGGCCTCAATAGGGTGCCTCCTCCTCCCACTGTAAAATAGGAGACAGGTGGGGGGTGGTGGGTGGCAAGATGCTGGGCAGACCTGCATTTTGTAAGCTTTCCACCTTCAAACATGCCAGTGGAGGACTGTAAAATCCAGCCCCTTGATCGAATTTGCAGCGGTTTTTCACAATTTGTTTTTACAAATATAAAGTTTATAAGATTGCTGTTTTGGGACTGTCCTAATTTAAGGTAAAATGGAGAAATGAAGGGTCTGCTCTGAATTCTCCAACAATAAGCCTGGGTGACTTGATTGCTATAGCAACATGAGGGGTCAACTTGCTGAGAAGCTGTAAGATGTTCACCTCTGTGGATAATAGCAAGAGCATCTGTGCTGATTGTGGGTAGCTTGTTAGTCTCCAAGCCTTATAGGGAGGTGTTAGGCTTGTCAGATTTTATAATAGTTGCACTTTAAACTATCTATTTCATTCCCAGCTTGAATGGATTGGGGGTCTAGAAGATAGCTAATTGGCATTTCTACCTGGATACAAGTCCTGTCTGTGTGATTCATGTTGTCATGGAGATGGACTTTGAGAGGGGAAGAACTATTGTAATATCAAGTTATAGGGTTTCCTAAGCTATCACTGAACCTCAGACTCCAAAGAGTCTGCAGGAATCTGGGAGAGAGAGAGAGAGAGAGAGAGAGACAACAAGAGATATGGGCAGCTGGTCCTGCACCTGAAACAGAGAAAATGCTGAACTTATGGTTCACCACCGGAAAATGCAGGTGGGAGCTCATGCTCAAGTTGGAGATTGAGTGAGGGGAGACTGGAAGATTCACCTATCCTGGGCTAGATTGGGAGAATCTCCAGTGTAACTCTGACAGTGAAAGTCAGTTTTGGAATTAGAAGTTACCTGTCTGGGAAAGGAAAAAGAAAGCAAGCCATTGGGAGCAGAGAATAGCTTTGGGCGGGTTCTGGAAGAATCAAGTGACCATTTAAAGGACAGTGTAAAGTATAACCATGGTGGGAGATTGTCAATCATGTTAAAACTCACATGGGGGTAGTTTAAAGTTTAAGTTGCCTGCTTAATAATGATTAGTTAAATGTTGCTTTGAATTTGTATGTTACAGTAAAAAAATTGAAATACTGTTGTGATCCTTTCAGCCACTGGAAATTCAGATATCTTTGTCAAAACGTTAGCAGTCTCTACAGGGATGATAACATAGTGTAGAGTTTAGGACTAGTTAGGTATCTGTGTGTTTATGGTTTTTGTCTTGCATTCAAGAGATCTACATGATACCATTCTCCATAGTTTAGTTTTAACAAAGGTGTGACTGTATGGTTTGAGGTTGTTAAATACCAACACTCAGAAGAAAACTTCAAGATCAGTTTTCAACCCCCTAAGGATGAGAGGTACATTTTGAGTTAATGTAAGATAGAAACCATAAACGCTGGAAACTCTCTGTAAGTCAGGCATCATGTGTAGAGAAAGAAACAGGAGCTACCAGGCCTGATTTTAACTACCCCCTCACCTGGTAGAAATGTGAAAAGAGGTGGGGGGGTGGGGAACAGTTTAAAAAAACACGTCATTTCTGCTGCAGAAAGGAAGCAGAGTCCAGTTGTGAAATATACAGATGGGGCCCAATGATGCCACCTGGATCTGTGGGGGGGGGGTGGGGGGGGGTGGGGGGGGGGGGGGGGGGGTGTGGAGAGAGAGAGAGAGAGAGAGAGAGAGAGTAATGTCGGCTCTCTGAGACAAAACCTGTTGAAAGCTGGACTCTGACCCTGACCCTGACCCAGAATTAGTTTATTTCTCGGGTTTTCTTGTGGGCCAAGAGGCACAGGAGTCCCTCAACTTTGGAGGGACCTGAATTTTGCTTTGGGCCTTGCTTGTACTGAGTTATATTCTTTCTCCATTGTGACAAGACTCCCTGACTGTGGCCAAACATCCCCTAGTGACCACTGCAGACCGTTCCTACAGGTCCTTGGCTGTGGCTTCCTTCTGCAAATTTCCTGTCCTGCCATTGCCCTGGCTGTGAATTTAGTCAGTTGTCAGCTGGGCTACTGCACCAGCTTTTTGAATGAGGCGCTGCTGTTAAGATTGTCCTTTTCTGGGTTTACCACCATGATCTTCCCACACCCTGTCTTCCTGCTAGTTAATACTGGAGCTAACCTTTCTGGTCTGTGGTCTTGCCTGGGAGCTGAAAGATGCTATTATAGACAAGCAGTTATCAAGAAAATGGAGCTGTGGAAAAGGGTTAAGCAGGATATGCTTAAAATGGAAGGATATCTAACAGGATGGAGGGCAGGAATGATTAAATGACAAAGTGATGCAAAAGGAGATTGATGATGATAAACTTTTTATTTCAGGTTCCCAGCATTATCAGAATATTGTTTTTGAGTTCATATAAAATGACTTTCAAGTTAACCAAATCATCTTAAGTAAAAAGGAAAGTGTAGGTTACTGAACCCCAGCAAAATGTTCCAACTAACTGTGTTTCAGCATCTTTGCAGTGAATGGTTTCTGTGTTACTATCATCCCAGAAATTTGGCTGAATGTCCACATATGCGTCACTACGGCATAATGTCAAACTCTCCACCAGTTAATCCAAATGTCACCACCCTGATGTACTAGAAGGTGGAAATGGCATTTTGGACTCTCAGCTGTTCTAAATTTATTACCAAATTCAATGTGATGAAGGAAAAAATACAGTTATGTTGCACTATAACGCATTTGGATTCGGCTCGTAGGTGGAAATGCATATAATTGTGTACTGAATGACTCTTATCATAAAAATCATGGAACAAGGGACTTTCACAACATAATGTATGGGGGTGTTCCATCTGAAGGAGGCTGCTAAAAGTTTTTTTTTCCCAGAATAAGGCAAGCTTAAGTAAGTAATGAATACACTGATATACTGATAGCACAGCTGTACTGAAGGAGGCAGGGATAAATAGTGGATATGCCAGCTGTGTGTTAAGGTTGAATGAGAGTTGAAATAAATCAGTTTGGAATGAACTTGATATATCAAGTAATCAATTAAAATTTGGCAGATAGCCATCATTTTTGGTAGGGCAACAGTCCAAAAGCTGAGCTTTGTGAAGAATTCAGTAATATGCTGCCTCTCTGTAATGTTGGATAGCAAAGTCAGTAGCATGGAAACACTCCAACCATTTTCTTTTTCTTTGTTGTAAATAATTATGAACTCTGCCCAAATCAGCCTTAAAAGAACATGTTCATTAATAGCAATAAAAAAGAGAATTTGTCTGAGTGCCACAACACAGTAAAGTTATTCAGTGTGATATGTTGATGTTACGAGGGAGCCACCGAACATTGGAAAGATATCAGTAGATTGGGAATTGGTTAACTTCTGAATGTGTAGTGAATGAGTGGTGTAGTAATACTGGCTACCAACTCTGGTAGGAAGTGTTCCTGGAGGTTTGATCACGTGACATCCTGATCACATCACACTTACTACAGCATTTATATGATGACTCTATGGAGCAGACAGGTTTTGTCCAGAAAGTTAATTTATTACAGAGACATTTTCAGTACTTGCACGCTTGACCTGGTCTCATTAGAAAGCCCTGCCCCACGGATTGCCCGGGCTAAGAGCTCACTAGTTGGAGCCCCCGCAGTTTATCACATAACCCGTGTTTGACAGGAGAGAGTGAATATACATCCAGTTACTGCATTTCCTCCCCCTGTAGTTTTTTTTACAATTACTCTTTTCAGAAATACACTTAAACAATCCAAAAAACATAAATACAGTTTCAGGTAATTATAAATCAAGTCACTGAAGTGCTCTTCTTACACGGCTGGAGCAGTGTAGCTCTACCACTGGAGGTTCCTGAACAGGCCCGGCAGGATCTGGAGTTGCACCGTGAGACACATCATCAGAACTGGGCAGTTCAGGATTTGGCAGCTCTTCTAAAACATCTGGAATGTCTGTTCTAGGTTGATCTCACACTTCAGAAGTCGACGGTTCAACGTTAATCACGGGTTGACCAGTTAATTGTTGGAATGTCTCTCTAGCATGGATGTGATCTATGTGTTTATGGATGATTCTCTCCCACTTGTACTTGGAAAGATAATAGACCAGTCTCTGAAACAATGGCTCCCAGAGACCAGCAGGATCCCTGCCAAAATTTCAGACATATACTGTGTCACCTACACTGTGCGAACCATATTGTGCATGTCATAGTTAAAGTTCTGATTACTCTGGTTCTGCGATACCTTTCCCTCTAAATTTGGAAATACCAAGTATAAACATGTACGTGTGTGCTGTTTCATTAATAACTCCGACAGTGTTGAACCAGTAGTTGAAAACGGCATTGTACAATAACTGAAGAGAAAACGGGAAAGTTGAGATTCCAGGGTGCCTTCCCATAATGTTTTCATACCAAACTGCCCTCTCAGCTAGACCATTCAATGAGGGATGCCAAGGGGATTTTAATATGTCTGATTCCATTCAGATCCATAATTCTCTGAAACTCAGTGCTGGTAAAGGCTGTACCATTATCAGAAATGACAATTTCAGGTAGGTCATATATGGTGAAACAGTGACGTAGCTTCTCATTAGTTGTGTTCAATGTTGGCAATTTGGCTTTGTACACATCCATCCATTTTGAATGTGCATCTACAATTAACAAGAGCATAGTAGCTAAGAATGGTCCTACATAATCAATATGTAGTCGAACCCAGAATCGACCAGGCCACTCCCATGGATGCTGGGGAGCTGAAACAGATGATTTGTTGTTGCTGTTAGTGGAGACAGTGCTTGACCGTGTTTCAATGTCACTGTCAATACCTGGCCATCATCCATAGCTTCGCGCAAGCACCTTCATCTTTGATATGCCTGGATGCTCTGTCAAGAGTGGTTCTCTACCTTTTGATAGTAGGACAACTCTTGAACCCCACAACACAATTCCAGCTTGACAGCTTAATTCCATGTTTCTAACATGGAATGGTTTCAATTGTTCAGATACAGGTGAGTTTGGCCACCCTTGGAAAACGAAGGCTCTGACTTTCAACAATATTAGATCTCTGTTTGACCCAGCCGCCTGGGTCGTACATTTCTAGAACTGTTAGCCTTCCATTATAAATGCCTGCAGACTCAAAACTCGAAGGAGGTCTTGCCATAATGGTCCCTTTAGGCTTCATGTAAAAGTGATTCTTTCCTAGTGAGTGGAGTTTTTTTTCTTGTTTAACTTTCTGGGTTGCTATTATGCTTCCAGTATATAAACCAAAAAGAAGAGTACAGTATATGTGAAGCAAAGGTCATGTTTACATATTCCAACACCCAATTTCTGTACTCGTTTAGTGGTATTTTTCTGCTTCAGCTTATCTTGACCAAGTAAACAAAAGACTAAATTTTCCTTAGCTTGCACTTTTATTTTTCTAACAATTTCAATGCTGTTTCACAACAGTATTTGCCAGCATTAATTTAATCCTAAAATCCTGATTTTAAGATCTTGAGGAAGGATGGGCCAGTTTAAGCAAGCAGTCCATGACCAAATGCAGCAAGACCTGGACAATATCCAGGCTTGGGCTGACAAATGACAAGTAACATTCACACCAGCTAAGTGCCAGGCAATGACCATCAACAAGAGAGAATCCAAGCATCACCTCTTGACATTCAATAGCATTACCATTACTGATACTCCCACAGTCAACATCCTGGAGGTTGCCATTGACCAGAAACTGAACTTGTCTAGCCACATAAATATTGTGGCTACAACAGCAGGTCAGAGGCTAGGAATCCTGTGGCGAGTAACTCACCTCCTGACTCTCCAAATCCTGTCCACCATCTACAAGGCACAAGTCAGGGGTGTGATGGAATACTCCCCACTTGCCTGGATGAGTGCAGCTCCCACAACACTCAAGAAGCTTGACACTATCCAGGACAAATCAATCTGCTTGATTGGCACCCCATCCACAAACATTCACTCCCTCCACCCCTGGCGTACAGTGGCAGCAGCGTGTACCACCTACAAGATGCAATGCAGGAACTCACCAAGCCTCCATCAGTAGCACCTTCCAAACCCATGACCACTACCATCCAGAAGTGCAAGGCAGCAGGCAGATGGTGTAAGGTTGTACTATAAATGATGGAGTTGATCTTCAGGTACTTCTTGGGTGGAAACAATAAGTCTATTTACAATATACTCAACTACAGCAACTGCATGTGTGCTTTCAATTTCAACTCTATCTCTACACTGACTGCTGAGGTAGCCCACGCTACTCTCCTATTGGTTACTACAGATCAACAGAACAAGTATTATTCTTAAAGGTACATTACACATTAAATAAAACCATAATTACTACATTCCTCCCCCTTTAAGTCGGCTATACATATATTTACAAGGCCATAGTTTTCAAGACAACATAATATTTACACTGGGTAAGGAGTTTACAAGTTCATTCTTTCAGGTGGTTTCCTGGTACATGTGGAATGTTGCAGCTCCACAACTTCAGATTCTTTGTCAAGAACCTCCTGTTCCGGAGTTGCCTGAACATCAGGTGCTTCGATGGGCACTTGCAGTTCTGTATCCTCAACTCTTACAGGAACATCAGACATGTCAGTCCTGGATTCAGTATCCTCTACAGGAAACGCAGACCCGGTCATGGTCACTAGTGGAACCAAATCTTGATGAATTGTTTGTCTTTCTTCCTTGAATGGGCCGTATGTTTACAGATTATCCAGCCTTCCACCTCTACATGGTAAGACAGAGAGAGGTCCAGTCACCAAACTTATTTTAACCTGTAACCACTTTGACTCTTCCCGAAGTTTTTCACATATACCGACCCTCCCACGGTAAATTTCCTCTTGCGACTGTGCCAGTCGTGTCTAGTTTTCTGGCTTCCCTGACTCCTTTCCACCTTTCCCTATAAATTCGGCATCATTAAGCTCAATCTCGTCCTGAGATGGCGTTTCAATAATAACTCGGCAGGTGTAACACCTGTTGTTGTGTGAGGGGTGATCCTGTAATGAGAAAGAAAGCGTGCTAGCTTGGTTGCCAAGGAATCGCCAGTTAGCTTTCTCATGTCTGCCTAGAACATTTGAACCGCTCTCATGGCCAGTCCTTTTAAGGAAGGGTGATATGGTGCAGTTTTCACATGAACGACACTTTTGGGGCTGATAAACCGTTGAAACTCAGCACTTGTAAATGCCGTGCTGTTATCGGAAACGACTACTTCTGGTAGTCCGTGAATGGCAAAACTCTGACGTAGTTTCCTCATTGTAGTGCCCGACGTTGGTGACTTCACCACCTCATATATGTCCAACCGTTTAGAATGGGCATTGACAATGAGGAGAAACATTGACTACACTGGACCTTTCCTGGAAGCAATGTGTAACCGCACCCAAGGTCTACCTGGCCACCCCCATGGGTGTAATGGAGCTGTCACTGGCAACTTTTGCAGTTGCTGACATTACACACAGTGCTTTACCAAACACTCTCTTTTGCCATCCATCCCAGGCCACCATAGATAGCTGCGTGCTATGATCTTCATTCAGGAAATTCCTGGATGGGCACTGTATAGTTCAATTAAAAGTGGCCCCCTTCCCTTTGGAGGAACTATCCCTCGTGCTCCCCACAATAAGATGCCATCCTGACTGGTTGTTTCATGTCTTCTGTTGAAGTACAGCTTCATTTCATCAGATGCGGGCTCCTGTGACCAACCATGTAGCACTTGTTCTCGTACTTGAGATAGGACTGGGTCCCGACTTGTCCAGTCTCTGATCTGTCAAGAACACACTGGTGCGGAATGTAAGAAATTTAACAGTAAAACAAATCCCTGTGGAACTGGGACTTACTCATTATTTTCTTGTAAAGGCAAATTACTAAGGACATCAGTGTTTGCAATTTGATTTCCAGGCTTATGGAAGAAAGTGTATTTGTTTGCCGCCAGAATTGAGGCTCACCATTGTATTCTTGCGGAGGCTATGGGTGGTTTAGCCTTTTCCTCACTAAATAATCCTAGCAATGGTTTATGGTCTGAAATGATTGTAAAATGGCGGCCGTGTACGTCCTGGTGAAATTTCTTGACACCAAAGATGATGGACAGGCCTTTTTCTATCTGTGAGTATCCCCTTTCCGCTGTGGTGAGCGTCCTTGATGTGTAACCTATTGGCCGTTCTGTGCCATCGTCCATCCGATGATAGACCACTGCTCCCACTCCTTAGGGTGATGTGTCACATGTCAGCACCAATTCTTTCCTCTGGTCGTAATGCATTAATCGATTGGATGAGTGCAACAATTACTTCACCTTTATGAAAGCTTCTTTCTGGGGCGCCTCCCAACACCAACATTTGGTTCTTTTTGAGTCAAGAATGCAAGAGGGCCAGTGCTGTAGACAAATTGGGTTCATCATTCCTAGGAATGATTTGAGCTGTGAGGTGTTCTTTGGCACAGGTGCCTCTCTTATGGCCCTCACTTTCTCCTCACTGGGTGGGAGGCCTGTGAATCTACCCGGTGACCCAAGTAAATTACCTCTCTTGCTTGGAAGGTTTTTCAGATGCAGCCCAGCTTGCAAAAAATGATTTAAGACTTCTTCCAAGTTTGCCAAATGTTCTTTTTCAATGAATCCTGTCACCAATACATTGTCTAAATAGACCACAACTTGGGGCAGTCCCTTTCCATTGTTCTCTGAAAGATGGCGCAAGCTGAGGAGACACCAAGAGGCAAGAGTGTACATTGGCACAACCCTTATGGTATTACTTATGACAAATTCCCAGGAGACATTATCCAATTCTAGTTGGTGATAAGCATGACTCATGTCAAGCTTTGTGTACATCGTCCCTCCTATCAACTTGACATAGAGGTCTTCAATTTTTGGAATGGGGTGCTTTTGACTCTCTTACTACACTGCCCATGGCCATGCCTATCCCCAGCGCCTTCTTCAATCCAGATTCACTTTGAACAATAATCTCTTCTGAATAGTGTCCTCTTTCACACCACACACTAAATGATCTCTGAGCATATTGTTCAGAGTTGTACCGAACCCTCAATGTTCCGTTAACTGCTTCACATTTGGCACGTAGAAAGTCTCACCCGGGGCTCTGCATCATGGCTTGGGTTGAAAGTGACTCTTCATGAGGCCCACCAATTCATCAAAATTCTTTTGGTTTTGCTCCCACAAGTACTCAAGAGGGCCGCTAGCTTCTTCTCTCTCCACCCTCACCCCCCACCGTTATCTCGGTCGTGTGAAAAAAGAACATGAGGTGTTCTATGTAATGAGACCAATCATCTGTAGCAGGTTCAGAAGGATCAATTTTCCCAAAATGTTGCATTTTTAGAGGGGATAAGTTCTTCAATGCTAACGGAGCTTGCAACTTATAATCGCTGAGTGAGGTACAGTGCCGATTTCTTTTTAACTTGATTTCTTCTTTCCTGTTTTATCCTCGTCTCCAGTTTGTTGTAAGGTGGCCCAGTTGTACCATTAATGGTTGCATTGACCTGCAGACACTTCTTTAGTGGAAAGATTAAGTTTATTTACAATATACACAGCATCAACTACACGTGTGCTTTCAACTCCAACTCTATCTCCACACTGACTGCTGAGGCAGCCCATTGCTACTCTCCATCTTGGTTGTTACAGATCATGTGACCTTCCTTAAGTATTATTCTTCAAGGTACGTTGCACACTAATAACTACAGTTGGGAACACCGCCACCTGCAAGTTCCCTTCCAAGTCACTCACCATCCTGCCTTGGAAATATGTCGCCGTTTCTTCACTGTCACTGGGTCAAAATCCTGGAACTCCCTTCCTAACAGCACTGTGGATGTACCTACACCACATAGACTGCAGTGGTCCAAGAAGGCAGCTCACCACCACCTTCTCAAGGGCAAATTGTGCTCAGCAATAAATGTTGGCCTAGCCAGCGATGTCCACATCCCATGAATAAATAAACTAAAATGGTGAGAGGACATGTTGCATGTTTGAGGCTAATCAAACATAATAGTCAATTAATATGTTTTCATCCAGTGCCAAACTGATTGGGGAAAAAACCTGAGGATGTGAAGCAGTGTGTCCCTACAGTCACTGCATATCATTTGGCTGATTTACTTATGTGCACTAAATGGAAAACACTTTGAAAAATTTGTATTTGTAGGTACTGATATGATTTAATAAAGGAAGGTTAAATAGATATGAAATGGATTAAGTGATTTATCAAGTGCCAAATTGAATGACCTCCAGAATGTTGTTTGTAAATTAATTACATTTAATTGTATGCAGATGATGGACATTAACTGTGAATTCACTTGCACTCTTAGACACTGACTTAATTGTGGTTGCTGAGGTGGTCCATGTTTGTATTTTGCACCTGTGTAAATAAATGCTTATAAAATTGTTTAAGGATTGATTTGCAAGATCCTTCACCACCTGGTTTTCTGGATTAAAACTCCGGTCAGGTTGCAAAGAGCATATCTCATGTTGTCAGTAGTTCTTAGCAACCTTGTTATATTGTGAAGTGACAGGCGTTTTACAAAGTAAATTAATCTGTCGAAGGGTCATGAGGACTCGAAACGTCAACTCTTTTCTTCTCCGCCGATGCTGCCAGACCTGCTGAGTTTTTCCAGGTAATTCTGTTTTTGTTTTAAATTAATCTGTGTTCAGTTCATTCGATCAGTAGCTACTAGATTCAGAAAAATTGTCATCATCGTGTAGAATGGAGTGCAGCAGTTCCTTTACACATAGTTGCCTTGTATCTCTTCATACGTTGAGAAAAGAAACATTGAATTGCATGAATTATGAGATGTAGGTCACAGTGAATCGTAGCTCTGTGTTTGGTCTAAGGCTGAGATTTTCCATGCCCGCTGGCATCGGGTGTGTTTGGTGATGTGAGTGGGCAAAATGGGGCAATCAGTTTTATGATGGCTTGAAACCAGTTTGCGACTGTCCGCTCAGCCCACCCACGGTGGGCTGCATTTCCTGCTATCGAATGTCGGAAACCTCACTGTAATGTATTTGCATGTCATTATTAGTCCAGCCCGCCAGATTAGTTTCTCCCACCACCCCCCCCAACCCATGTTGGATCATCCACCCACACCAGTACACCAACGTGTTTCACAGCACATTAGTGATGTGTACCTGGCAGGCTGCACTTTGTTCAGGACATCTTCGGTCAGCACTCGCAGTGATGAGCTCCAGGCTTCGCAGACAGCACCACATCACTCTTAAGGGGGCTCACGGGCAGGTCTGTACCCACCGGATCAGCCATATGTGGGTGGCTTTTCAATGGCTACAGGGCTAGAGCTTGCTTGATGAAGGGGGAGAAGTGGCCTCAGACAAGGGAAGAGGCTGCAGGGCGAGGGCTGTACTGGTGAAGGAGGGTATCCCAGGGCGTGTGTGGGGGCTCATGTTGATCTGTGCAAGTGGCCTCAAGATGGTGAGGGCTGAGGAGGCAGTCTCCAGAGGAGATGAGGCCAGATGGAGATGTGAGGGTGTATGTGAGAGAGTGGGTGGTGATGTCCCTTGAACTGGCAGTGAGTGAGATGCCAGTGAATGTGTGATTGCCTTGAGTGTCTGAGTTTAGAGTGATGAGATGGTTGCCTTACCATGGCTACACGAATGAGATCATTCATCCTCTATCAATGTTGGATGGCCGACCTCTTCTGTGCAGCATTGGCTGTTGTTTCTCGGGAATGATGACTAATGTGGCTGGCTTGGGGAGATGCGGTGTGAAAACTCACTACTGCAGTCAGTGGGTAAAATGTCATTTTACCTGTCCACTACCGCATTTAGTGCAAATCTCCAGTGATTCTGTCCTAAGAATCTAATTGGAACTTATCACAAATGATCAATCCCATTGCAGAGTAATTGATAACATGGAACAAACTCCATCAAAAGCAGTTGATGCTATATTTATTGACCCTTTCGGAAGAAATTGCTGATGAATATCTAGTTAAGAATTTAATTGAATGTAGTGTGTACTGATGTGTCCGTATACAGACAGCAGGGCATCGGGCTCTCGAGTTCAGTCAAATATATCTGAGTTAACTGGTCTCCGGTGGGGCAATGTTGAAGGTCAGATTCTTCATGCATATCCAGTGTCTCACTGCCACCATGTGCTGACCTTGAGGCAGCTCCGCCAGGGAAGAGACCTTCTCCCACCTCCTTAAGGAATATGCATTTGCAAAAAGAAGTCTGCAAAGAGAAGCAGTGGCCTTTGTTGAGCTTCATCCTGAGCAGTACCATAATGCAGAACTTTGTGCTCAATGACTGTTCCCAGGGATATTCACCAAGACAAACATTGACTGCTGCTGGAAGCCAACAACTTGGTGGAAGACACTTTGTCTGCCCATAACTTGTTGGTTTTCTAATGCAAGGAGCTGTCCTTGACCAAGTGTTTCAGACTAGCATATTTCAAGGTCCAGGAGTACATGCTGAGGGATGTACTGAAGCTTGGTGCAGATGCTGGAATCAGTGTAAAACCTCTTTGGCTATTATGTATCAGGAAATCTTTAATATAATGTAAATGTTGCTGCATCCTGCACTGTAAGTAGAATGAAGCACCCTGGAGTACCCTGTAAATGAGGAGGAATTTCTTCTCCTGAGGGTTGTTAGTTTTTGGAATTCTCTTGCATAGGCAGCAGTGGAGAAGAGGCCATTGTCTGATTCAGCCTTGAACATATTCAGATTTTTGATCTACAAGGGAATAGAGGGCTTTGGGGGGCAGGCAAGTGGCATTAAAGCCACAGTCAGATGAACCATGATTTCCATTGAATGGCAGAGCAGGATGGATGACCTACTCTTCCTTATGATCATATGATCTATTGTATTTAGCTAATTGATCTGTATTGCATTATGTGAACTGTGACATTCGGATTGCACGGTAATGTACCTTTTCAAATTTTATGAATAAAGTATATTTTTGAATCAAAAAATGGGAAAGCCGTTACATTTTGCCTGGACTAGGAAGTGAGTAATCAGAATTAGCAAGTCCCCAGAGAAAAAGGAGAGGTACAGGTGAGGTGGAAGCATCTGAATAGATCGTCTCAGCTTTGCTGATGGAGGAATCCATTAGCTCAAACTTGTTGGGGTTGAAAGTGGAAGGGAAGGGGATTGTGTTTTTGAGGAGTTGTGGAACCAGTGGATTGTTTTGACAGAAGAAAGCAGAGTCTTGTGGTGCTTGATGCAGTCCAGCCAGATCAATGGCAGATGGCTAGAGCAACTGAGAATTCCTGTCAGCGCTGTGGGTGTACCTATACCACAGGGACTGCAGCGGTTCAAGAAGGCAGCTCACCACCACCTTCTCAAGGGCAATTAAGGATGGGAAATAAATGCTGGCCTAGCCAGTTACGCCTGCATCTCGTGAATGAATAAAAAAAACACTCAAGTCTGAGTCCATTTGGCTTGGGAGAGTGAAAATGGAAACTATACTGAGGGAACAACCGAGATGGGGGAGGGTATGAGTTTTGCTCAGGATGAAGGCATCAAAATTGATGGTGAGGAAGTGAGAAAATTAACAGCTGTAGAAATACGGTGGTGAGTGAAGGCCAAAGGTGAGGCAGTCAGAAGTTTGAAACTGTAGCTGTGAATAATTTGTGGGAGAGCTTTTTTCCAGTAAAGGCTGCAGAATGAAGTGTGGTTGGAAGGGGAGTGTGGCTGGTTGAGGGATAGTTGGACGCAGTCAGCGATGGCCTTATCATTGATTGAGGACATGGGATACGGCAAGGTCAAGGGGGGTTGCTGTGGATATGGTAAATAGTAATGTTTATCCCTGTACTTTTGGAAAATAATTTCCTTGTAGTTTTTGTATCTAATTACAGATCAGTTCTAGATTCCCTTGCAGTGTTTTGCTCTGACTTTGTGAAGCCATGCTCTGTTCTTTTATATTGTCAGTGGCTGCCTGATGCACCCAACTAACTGACTCCATTGCAACCTTGGCTATTTTCCCCACCTGTACAAGGGGAGGAAAAATAAACTCCTGGTGTGTATCAGAATGAGAAACAGTCAGGGAGAAGCATGGCTGTGCATAAAGTCCCTTGGTGGTTTTATTGTGCACTTGTACCACGTAGTGACATAAAACTAATGCAACATCATGCCTTCTCTACTCTGGCATACTTATAACTTTGTGCAGGGATATTTTGACAATGCAAAGAGAATTGAGAACAGGAAAAAGGGACTTTTTGGGCGGACTGAATCTCAAATCTTCTAACTCTTGTGTGGTTCATATGGTCTTGCTGAGGAGGGATGTTTGGGATCAGAAGAATAATATTTGTCAACATCCTATTTTAGGCCTGAACAATAGTTTCTTCTAACGTTATCCAAGCCTCTGATACAGTTCAATTGATATCTGACCGGTGCGGTTATTCCCAGAGTTTTCTTTACCTCATACACTGTACTACATTTGAGAAAGGTTTCTGAGAGTGTGGACTTGGAATATATTAGTAATTCCTGTGTCAATGTATTTCTTTTTAACTGAAATACACTTTAACCTGTTTAAATGCTGCCTTTTAGATTTTTAGGCAGTTTAGCATTGATCTTGATTTGTTTTGGTAGGCTTTAACTTAGACAAAGGCATGACTGAGCAATTTAGTCTTTACATTGTTTCTTGCCAGTTTGACAAAAGCAACGAGGGAGAAAGCAGAACAATATCTAACTTAGCACTGAACACAAAGGAATACAATGTCATGGTTTGTTTGAAAACTTGCAGTATAATTGGAGTGACTGTACCAGTGCCTTTGTATTGAGAACTGACATATGGGTATGACTATGATGACTACCTACCAAGACACCTGGGTGATAGTGGGAGTGGAAGCAAAATATTGTGAAACTCAAGTGACAGGCTGGCAGATGGAAAGGCTGATGTCAGTTCTACCTACATCATCACAAGCTTACCTTTGAAGCCTGCTGAAGAACTCTTCAGAACAAAATGCTGTCCCAGCTGTAACTAAAGGTTGAGGTTTTGGATTTTAAGTGGTGTCAAACTCATTTTCACTTTGCCTGGAGCTTGTGCAACAATTAACTTTATCAAGAAAATATTAGGATTAATCAATACTTGCCATTTTTTCCAATTAGTTATGAGAACCTGATAAAGTTTGCTCTGAATTGAGTTTGATAAAATTTGAATTTTGCTCAAATCTGATGTCTTTCCCTCTAATATGAAGTCCAGCAGACGTTTACCAGACTGATTCCCGGAATGGCGGGACTGATATATGAGGAGAGATTGAGTTGGTTAGGATTGTATTCGCTGGAGTTCAGAAGAATGAGGGGGGATCTCATAGAAATCTATAAAATTCTAACATGACTAGACAGGGTGGATGGAGGAAGGATGTTCCCGATGGTGGGGGAGTCCAGAACAAGGGATCATAGTCTGAGGATATGGGGTAGACCATTTAGGACTGGGTTGAGGAGAAATTTCTTCACCCAGAGAGTGGTGAGCCTGTGGAATTCATTACCACAGAAAGTAGTTGAGGCCAAAACATTGTATGTTTTCAAGAAGGAGTTAGATATAGCTCTTGGGGCGAAAGGGATCAAAGGATCTGGGGAGAAAGCGGGAGCAGGCTATTGAGTTGGATGATCAGCCATGACCATATTGAATGATGGAGCAGGCTCAAAGGGCCAAATGGCCTACTCCTGCTCCTAGTTTCTATGTTTCTATCACTCCCTCGCAGATAGAAAATCTGTCTAACTCAGCCTTGAATATATTCAATGATCTGCCCTCTGTGGAAGAGAATTCCAAAGACTAATGACTCCCTGAGAGAAGAAATTCTTCCTCAACCCTGTCTTAAATGGGAGACCCCTTATTTTGAAACTGTGCCCCCAGCTCTAAATTTCCCTCATGAGAGGAAACATCCTTTCAGCATCTGGCCCCTTAGAATCTTTTATGTTTCAATGCGATCACCTCTCATTCTTCTAAACTCCAATGAGCATGGACCCACTTGCTCAACCTCTCCTCATAAGGCAATCCCTTCATCCCAAGTGTTAGCCTAGTGAACCTTCTCTAAGTTGCTTCCGTCACAAGGATCATTCATGAATCCATGCAGTAACACGCTAGATTTCTAACTGTCTTTCTGACTGAAAATCCAATCCAGAGCATAACCCTGAGCAAGACTTTTTCTCGTATTCATTGTAGAATCTTAAGCGTGAGTACAGGATCATAAAATCCTGGAACAATTACAGCACCGAAGGAGGTCATTCAGCCATTCTGTCCATGCCATTACAGCACCGAAGGAGGTCATTCAGCCATTCTGTCCATGCCAGCTCTCTGTAAAAGTGACTCAACTAGCCCCAGCACCCAACCTTTTCCCTGTAGCCCTGCAAGTACATCTGCATCTTTTCTTACATGTTGCCAATGGAGACACATCTTCTCATAGAATGTGTTCGAATGTTTTATGACTAAAATGCATGTTAAACATCTGCAACAGAAGCACCATGTTTCTCTCTTTCACAACCAATTATGTTCTGTAAACCTATGTTTGAAAAACAAAAGTAGGTTCTCTATGGGTCACAGGAGATTTCAGTTTTGGAGTATGGTGTGCAGTGCTTATCACCATATTTCAACATACATTTGTACAAATTGCCTTGTTACACATTATTTGTAGTTCATTTTCTAATAAAGATTGTATTAAGAAATCAGTAGAAACAGCCATGGAATTTTCCAATGTAGCAATCCCTTTTTAAAGTGGCATTTTACCGCAGTGTTTGTGGGAAGATCTCTATCTGCGGTGATAGCATTTGTTATATTTTTATTTACAGTTTTGCTACCAGCAGTAAATAGAGGAGATCTTCCACAATTGTTTGCTTCAAGCGCAGATTGTTGTTTTGTTTACATTTACTTGTTCCACATCTACATGATGCTAAAAGCTACTGTACTCAACCTCTTTGGGATGAAAAGGAATCTGGTATTGATAGTGATCTGTAAACTCTCTAGCCATCTACTGTTTTTAAAATCGTTATCCATTTACAACTTTTCAGTATACTTTTACCGGGGTGAGATTCTATTTTTAAGATATTTGGTAATAGGTTGGATACAGCAAGTAGTAAGAACAATTGTTAAATATTAATTTAGAACTTTTGTTTTAATATAATTGTTAACTGCAATAATTTAAAAAAAAATTGAGCCCAATATCCGGTCCAATGCAAATAGTCAACTGCTCAAAACTTTTACAGACTCATGTGTATCATGCCAAGTGTTTGGTATTCTTTTACCTTCTTTATGGTGATTGGAGCTAAGTGTTAGTTGGGGTGATAAGAGTTTTATATAGTGTAATGTAACATCTTTTGCTGCTTTATCCATAGTGGAGTTTATAAGTACAAGGCTGGGCACCTGATGTACTTCAGATGCAATGAGTGAGCTGTGATCCAGGTTCACTGACCTACACCATGTCCTATTTTCTGACTTGCGTTCCTGTCAGGTTGGCCTGTGCCCAGGAGTGCAGCTTTTCTAAGGTTACCCAATAAAGTCTTTTAGTTATTTGATTTCCCATCAGTCACAATCCCATTGCGGTAAATATTTTGCGTAATCTGTTAATGTTTCCTCCATTGTGATGGAGAAAAATTATTTGCTTCTTTTACAGAATTATTCATCATTTTGAATGAACAACATGTTTGGTATTAAATGCTCATTTTTAATTACCTGTGACAGGTGGGCACTTTTCAAACACGTGATGGACAATATTTTTTGGAGCCTCTCCTGAAACCAGACGGAGGGCAATATGAAGACGAGCACAATAAACTGCACCTCATATACCAGCATGGAGCACTGAATGATAATCGCTTGGAGAAAACTACTTATCCATGTGCAACTTCTGGTAGGTGGGAAGACTTGACTTTTCTTTTAAGCATTCATCTGGTATAGTTTGCTTTAAAAAGAAATGTGTACACTTTTTTTTTCTTCAGTATTGGTGCACTGACACAGAGATGGTTATATTAGTCAACTGTGTCTTTTAGAGCTGTGATAGTAAAGTCTGGTTGTGTCTTCACCATGCGTCCGCACATGTGCACAACCGGTGGGAATTGCTTAATAGTGATTAGGAGTAGAAACTCTGGCAAATATTCTGCTAGCTGACTCTGGAACATTAAAGCTAGCTGTACTTGATCTAGTTATTCCCTCTCCCCCACCCACCACCCACCACCCCCCAGCTACTGGAGCACAGACCGGCGACTTGAAACCTTCTCAGATAATGTGGCTTAGCTACTCACTGCCTTAACTATCATTGAAAAAACCTGCACCTCACTTTAAATTTGTATTACCCAACAGCTTTAGATAGCTCTATCCTGCATGGAGACGAGACTAGGCCTATGATAACTATAAAGAAAAACTGGCCCATCCATGGAGACCTATCTGAATGACACAACAGTCTGAAACTTCTTGGTTATTAAGCATTTGATCCTGTGTTCCAATCTGTGCCTTGGCACAAGAAAAAGAATTTTTAAGCTAAAGACATTAGTTATCACCAATAGATTTACAGGTAATTTGGATGCGAGTTAATTTCCTCTCCAGAGAAAGATCATAAGACTACTGTTGTATTTGAACGGCCTTTCAAGTTGTAATCAACCGACAGATTAAACTGAACAAATATAGATTATTTATATAGGTTATTTGTTGACTTTGGATTTAGAATCATGTTTCAAATGATGTATTATGGATTTTAATACATGTACTCTTTTGACAACAAACAAACATTTACCAGCAAAACCTGAACATGTAACCTGAAAAAGTGTTTGAAGCTCCACGTCTTTGAAACTACAAAGGAATGTAACTTTTACTTTAATACAGGGAGGTTAAAAAGAAAACTTTTTGGTGGAAACATTTTGATGTGGAAGATTACTAATTTTGCATTGCCAACTGTTGTGTTTTAGTTATGAGTCTCTCAAACAATCCTCTTTATGTTTGACACAAGTTTAAGCCCCTTACATCAGGTGCATGGATAAGAAAATAAATATCTGCAATTGATTGACACAAAAATATTTTTGTGATTATTTTCCAAGTTGGGCAGGAAAAACATTTTTGATGGATTTTAGACATTTCCTTGGGGATAAAACTTCTCACAGTTTTGATGCAACTGCATGTAGAAAATCCAGCATAGACACGATGGGCCAAATGGCCCCCTTCTGTGCTGTAAGAATCTGTGAGCCTTTGTGACTAGCAAGAAATGGCGCATTTGACATCTGTGAGATACAGTGCAAAGATGCCAACAGCCACACTGACGAAAAGCGTGGATGGGAAACCTGAGTGTCCTCGGTCAACCTAAACTGAGACTTCTGGTGGATGAGGCGATGACAGAAGTGTCTGCAATTTTTTGGAGATCACCAAAGCCCCTTCAACTGTCAGGAAAAGAGGAAGACATGGAAAGTGGGGGTGCAGTGGTTGAATACAATTGGAAGAAACTGGCAAGGAACCTGGAAAAGGATTAATGGCACTGACTGAGTTGCCAAGTAAACAATTGTATTTAATCACTGAGCTGGAGGTGCAACTGGAGCAGGATCAAAGACTTAGATTTTTAAGTGCAGCTAAGGAGAAAGTCCTGCAAAGTTTCCTCCCGGGCACAACAGTGTGGGAAAATAGTGTAACAGACTCTGGTAAGTGTCTCATTTTTGATATTGTGGAATAACATTACTTTATCAAATTCAAAAGATACAGTACATATAAGTGTTTGCTATTTTCTATATAAACCGTTACTATGTTTAGCAATATACAATTCTGTTCATCTCTAAAGGATACAAAAATTTAACAAAACGGTACAATGCCTTCCTAATGCAGTTATTTTCTTCAATTTAGAAAGACTTCTGACCCTTCTGGTTGAGCCACAACTCACTGAATTGTATGCAGCTCGAATTGCAAGAACCACATTCATCACCAACACTGGTTAACTTCCTACATATAAGCTCAGAGAAATCGACAAAACCAACCGTACCAATCTAACTGGAGAAGCCCATTGCAGAGACCAAACCTCCGAATAGGAAAATGTCTGTTTAGCTTTCAGGCCAAGAGATATTACTGCAGCTATAGTGTATTTATTGTGTGACAGAACACTTCAAGTCCCATGTATCAAAGGACTCTGAACAATCAGCCTTTGATTTGCATGGGTGCTGGGTTCCAGTATCATTCAAATATCGAAGTGTCTGTTGCAGATTACTTTGGTGACCTGTAGATAAAGCAACATGCGGATTTGCATGTTCCAGAACCGGATTGCACCCACCTGGTATACCAAATCTGAGGGGAGTCGGACTGCATGGTTTCAGCTTAAGAGCCAGGTTGGAATATCTGAGTTGAGATACAGAAAGTACAGTGATGTAGTGATTGTGTTACTGGACTGGTAATTCAGAGGTTGGGCTAATGATGCTGAAAGCGTGAGTTCAAAACTGACTATTGCAGTTCGATGATTTAAGCTCCATTTAAATAAAACTTGGAAATATTAAATTGAAGCCATGAATGTGTTGGATTGTCATTAAAAACTAGTAATATGTGACTCCAATCCTGCACCAAAATGGTTGACTCTTATGTGCCCTTGAAGTGGCCTAGATGACCACGCAATTGTACTAAAGAAGGCACTAAATAATGGCCTAGCCAGCATGCCCAGGTTCCAAGATAGAATATTTTTATAAATGTGCTGATACTTATGCCAACCATTCCCTTTGTCAAGTCAATGAACAAATCAAACACGAACAGAACCACATGGAATCTGACTGTGGATGATACAAGATGGATGTCCTGATGCACAATCAATGCTTCTGCTCAAGAATTAAACATTTTTTCCCTTGGTAGAATTATGACCCCAATTGGAAAGGGCACTGTTCATAAGAAATAGGGGCAGGAGTCTGCACCATCATTCAGTAAGATTGTAACTGACCTTCAACCTCAATGCACTTTCCCAGGTGATCTCCATATTCATCGATACCCTTCCAGAGTAAAAAAAAAATTGCTCTTAACGTTGAATATATTCAATGACTGAGCATTCACAGTCCATCCGGAGTAGTGAATTCCAAGATTTGGAATCCTCTGAGTGAATTGCTCCTCAACTCGGTCCTAAATGAATCCTAAGCTGAGACTGTGCTTCCTAGTTCGAGGTTTGCAGCCATAGGAAACAGCCTTTCAACATCTACTTTGTCAAGTTCTCTTAGAATCTTTACATGTTACAATGCGATCACCTTCCATTCTTCTAAACTTCAGAGAGTATAGGCTTGTCCTACTCGATCTCTCCTCATGAGGGCCAACCCTTTCATCCTTGGAATCAATCTATCTATCAAGGAACTATCATGGTGAGACATTATTCTAAGGGAGAATAGGAACGCTCACATGGAGCAACACATTATAAATTTGCAAATAAATAAATTGGTAGTCTATATCTTGTATTTGCTTCAGTTATTTTTAAGATCCGTAGAAGGCTGCACCAAGCAAAGCAAATGAAATTATTTATTTTCATACAAGTCATTTGAATGGGGTATTCCTATTTAAGGTTTTAAAGTATTTGTTGATTTACAAACTTAAGTCTGCTGCAAACCCCATTTGTTAAACATGATCATAAATGAACACACAACAGTAACAAGTCAATACGCAGTAGAATAGTTAATAAAGTTTGCCCAATGAAAACATTCAATTGCCACAGTGGTGGCAGAAATTGGGTGAGTGGGAAATTAAAATAGAGTGGGTGAAATACATAGACTTCTCCCCCCCAACCCCCCACCCCAACTTCCAACTTCTGCCTTAACAGCTGTCCTTGCAGTTGGTTATAAGCTCAATAATTGATGTGTTGCAGCATTTAAATAGCCTTGTGAAATCCTGGGAATTCAGCTGAATCAACAAGATTACGCAATGTGCATGGAAAATTCCTCGGGTATTTAGGAGCAGGGCCCATGTCAAGCGATGTACATCTATAGATTTTTAGAGGAGGTCCCTATTTCAATATGTATGTCATTAATCACACTCACTCCTTTGGGAAATTGAACTAGTGTGTAGAACTTCTGTTGTCTTCAAGTTTCGAGAACCTGCCAATAAAGCTTTGCTAACTTTGTATACAATGTGACATTGAACTTTGTGCAGTCCAGCCTAATCTTTCCCAGGAGTTTGGAAGGATGACATGAAATTTGCAGTTCCCTGAACTCTCACGGCACAGAAAATGTGTTGGGGTGAATTGATCCACTGATGAGATGTGGAGCAGATATCACTGACTAGTCAAATCTCTTATTGACTTGGTTGAGAGGAATGGAGAATATAATTGGATGGGGTATGTGACAAGTGACTGCACCACCCATTTTATGCCATAATTAATATTGAAAGATTTACCCTCTGAGTTAAGGGCAGTTTCTCAGAGTAGTTGCAAATGGCTAACTCTTGTTCTGGCACTGCCCCTGTTCATTGTGTACATCAATGCATTGGCTATAATTCCATGGGGACCTGTAGTCAACTAACACCTCATCCAATGTGAGCCAAAATGGATGAGCTTTGCCATCCTATTTAGACCTGGGTTTACATGGCCTGATGAATTTCCATCAGAATTAACATTGGGTCAAAATGTTACCTAATAACACTCCTGTGAGTACCTAGAGATATTTTGCTATATTGTGTTTAATAAATGTAAGTTGTTGAAAATAACAGGCAGGAGTGTGAATCCTGGTTGATATTGTTTTCCGGTTGCTTAGATCACAGTAATTTGACACCTCTGCTGCCACCTCAACAGATTTGTCCAGTAGAGCCAGATTAGTGAATTTACCACAGACTGGGCATTGAATCTAGGCCTTTACTGATCTATCAGTTCCTTATTGGGTGATGTATTTTCCTGCCGGACCGTTATTGTCCCAATGATTTGTTTCTGTCCCACGTGCCCACAGTCCACATTGTTTCTGCGGGTTAACTTTGAATCTGTGTGTTGATAGGGGGCTTGTCTACATCCAGGCTCATCAAACTGCCCTGTTTGGATTTGCAGACCCCTGTATTTATGCGAACGCCTGTAATGTGATAGTGTGGAACTGATGTAACTGGGGAAAGAAATGCAGAAATGATATATGGTGCCATTGAAATCTCTGAACAAGAAGAGAGTTATTTTCGTTCTAAAAGTAATTTTATTTATTAGCCCATTTCAATTAAAAGAATACTTGCAGGTAAGTTATATAATGGTAAATTTTGCAAGGTATCTTGATGCAAGTACATATTGGAAACTTGTGGGCAGCATGCTGATATTTCTTTGCAAAGAGCAAGTCTTCTAGTTATTCATTTAGTTAGGCATTGCTGGCAGGGCCAGCATTTATTGCCCACCCCTGATAGCCCTTGAGAAGGTGGTGGTGAGCAGCCTTCTTGAACCATTGCAGTCCATGTGGTGTATGTGCTGTTAGGAAGGGAATTCCAGCATTTTGACCCAGCAACAATGAAGGAATGGTGACATATTTCCAAGTCAAGATGGGGTGTGACTTGGAAGGGAACTTGAAGGTGGCAGTGCTCCCATACGCCTTCTAACCTTGTTCTTCTAGGTGGTGTATTATTATCACGACCGGGCTCTGGGTGCCTTTGATGGAAGAGAGCTGGAAACCATACTGTTGCAAATTGATGAACATTTATGGACTATTTACAGGGATGGACTTTAGTAGGACTCCATTAGAACCACCTTACCTCAGGTTCCAGTTAGATGATCTGACATCACTGATGATGCACTCTAGCTATTTAATGGCTATTAACCCTTTATACTATGCCTTCCCCCAAGTCATTCTTTCTACTCATTAACTATTTACCCATCCTATTTCCCTCCCCCGCACCAACCCTCCTCTCTCCACGTCCCCACAGTTTCTTGCGCCAGTGCCATCAATCTCTGACTATGTTCTTGGCTCTCTTTGGGGATGTGTAATCTCTCCATAATCTTCTCCTTGGAAAGCATCAACCTCCACAGACCGAGATTTCTGCTTTTGGTCCGCAGTATGAAGGCAATGAACAGAGATTTTAATTTGCTTCTCTTTTTTTTCCCTTGTTCTTGGTACTTTGGGGCAAGGTTAGACTGCTGTCTGCTCTCACTTGAAAGAATGAAGCTGGTTCAGCTGTTGTGATGATCTGTACAGCTGCAGAGAGTCTACAAACTTCTGCTGCACTGAACAATGTATTATGTAATGCCTCATCCATGAACAAATCAGATGGCTGAAGAATATTCTGAAGAAAATATGATTGTCCTGCTAATACTGCAGGAATTTCTTTTTCTGTAGGTAGTGGTTCAATTTGCGTGCACACTTTAGTGTGAGTTTGCTTCTCAGGGCCTGACTATCTCTGGAACTTCCTCAGAATATATGCTGTCACCAGTATCAACAGTGAAAGAAACATGCAGAGACAGAGAAATTATACTTGTCCACCTAAGATCTGTAATAAGCACCTCTGTAGTTTTTTAATCTCCAGATTTAACTTCAGATTCAAACAATAGCAGGGATTTGTTCTATGATTGTTAGTGACAATAGTAAGAACTTCTGGTCTCGGTTCTTCATTGTACAAAAGAGTTGCTCCCTCAGGTTGTTGTTGTATGTCATTGGTGCCTTCAGCAGAATGAACAGACAGATTTTCCTCTTTATTACTTTCTCCACTAAATGCTGATGCCCCTCAGCAGAGGTATCTGGGCTGTTATCGTTGTCATTGACACTGTCCTCAAAATGTAAAGCAACGTTGAGATCTCCTCCTGTAACAAATAATCAATATCAGTGGTAGCTTGGTTATTGTCCTCTTTCCACCCTTTCCCGAAAGAGCAAATTAAGGTCTAGGATGTCATTTTGCTGCTTGTCACCTTGATTGTTGGTGCACCTGTCTCCTGCTTCATCTAGCCTCTGCTCTAAGAGAAATGAAAGATCTACGATGACCTCCTGTGGTTGTAGGGATGGAGTTTTGTCTATGAAGACTGATTCGCAGTTTTCTGAGTCAACTTGAGTTTCTTCTGCAACTGGTGAATAAAGATGTAAAGCTGTACAAACTTCTCTACTCAGCAAAAAACAATTAAGAATGACGTAGCATTATATTGAAGTGTAGCAATCATCTCTCCTCAAATGAAATACCTCCATAGAATACCTCCTGTGCAATGAAGTTGAATTGGGGACAGCTGGAGAAATCCACACTTCAGCCAATGTGTGGTATTGGAAAGAATGGACACTCCTGCTTCTGTGTCCAGTTTAAAATTTGTCTTCCGGTCATTAACCATGATATCTACATACATGCGGCTCTGCCACTTCACTTAAGAAGAATACATCCTGTTTTTCACTATCAGCTATTTCTTAGACACTTGCCGATTGGAATGGTCTGTCTTGGAAGTTTTGATCTGTAAATGGAGTTTTCCCACGGCATACTGTTTTAAAATGCCCCCACTTGTGGCAGGAGTGGCACTCGGCACTAATGGCTGGGCAGACCTCATGCTGATGAGGTTTTTCCCTGCCACAATGTGGACATGGAACAATGGCGCTGACCACACCCTCTCCACACTGGTTCTGCTTCCTTGCAAGGGGGCTGATAGCCCTATGGTTCATGAATTGGACTGAGTCGGTGGCTTGCCCCCAGGAAGGCTCCCTATCACCCTGGATGAATAACCTATTTCACTTGTGAAATTCAGCCTGTCTGGCTAACTTCACTGCCAGTGGACTTCTGGAACAGGCTTGTGCAATTAACGTCAGTTTACTAAATTCCTTTGTACATGAGCTGGACCTGTTAATGACTGGGTAGGAGATTACCTCTTACAATAGAAAAATACTGCAGGGAATTTGGGGCCAGAATGATCGCTTGAGTAAATTGTTGATTGTCTAGATGGGTTAGAGAAGAATTTCCCAGACTTTTTTTTAATCTGGATTTTTCAGCCTTTTTTATCGCCCACCCCAGGAGATCAGATGGGGTGGAGGGTGTATATATTGTGTGACCCAAAATATCAAAATTGTATGGGATATGTTGTGTGGATCAGAGCGTCTTTACCTGCCGGTCATTGTTTGAATGTTTGTAAAGCCTCCCAACTTAAATCCCTTCACAGCCTTATCACTCGCTACCTTTGTAAGCTCCCCAGTCCTTTAACCTCTTACCTCCTGCCACCCCCACAACAGCAGAAGGCTTAGTCTTGTGCATCTCGCTGTACCTGTGGTCCACCAACAATTGTCAAGCCATCAACTGTCAATTCCCTGAGCTCTGGAATCCCCTCTCTAGACTCTCTACCTTTCCTCCTTTTAAGATGTTCCTTAAAACCTACCTCTTTGACCAAGCTTTTGGCCATCCCTCTTGAATCATTTCTTTGCTCAGTGTCCATTTTGCCTAAATGAAGCACTTTGGAATGTTTTTCTAAGGTAGGCAATGCTGTAGAAATGGAAATGGTTTTTGTTTCAAATTCTGTTTTTACTATTTGCTACACTGTCCATTTAAGTTTCTGTGCAGCAAGTTTCTAAAAGCAGACCAATTAGCTACAGACTCAGTTTCCATCTAGGCAGCACCTTGGAGTTGATTTTAACCCTTATTACTCATGTTTAAAACTTAGCTGTTCTTTTATTTGCTTGGAACTCAACCTCTGCGCCAATTCCAATTTTAACTTGCAGGGTACTGACTGGGGTGAGGTGTTCAACAAAGAAAATGGAACAATGCAAGTTGGGACATAAGAGGACCTCGTACCAGAGCAGGGAGGTTACAGTTTTCCACCTGCCAAGGTGAAGCAGGCAAGAGAGACCTTGTCACTTACCAGCAAGTTGGATGATTGCCAAGGACCTTCTAATCTCTCCCCGTTGACAGCTGCTGCACCTCTTTCTGTCCGATTTTTGCTTTGTCGAAAGGGATATTTTCAAACTTAAGCTTAAGTCATTCAAAAAATTAACTGCAGGCCCATTAATTATTTCCCTACTCAGTGCAGAACAGTGACACATCTGGTTGTTACATTTATGTTACTAAATATTTGCATAGTGGGAAAAAAAAATTGACTTGCTGCAATTTCTGATTTATGTTGGCATATAAATCATAGCAATCTTTCTGTCAAGTGAGTCATAGAACAAGGATACTGCTTAATGGATTGAAGGAAGGATAAGTGGATAGATAGATAGATGGATAAAGGCAATTGTATTATTGACACAGAGATAAAAACAAAAAAACTGCGGATGCTGGAAATCCAAAACAAAAACAGAATTACCTGGAAAAACTCAGCAGGTCTGGCAGCATTCCTTATATTTCACCCCTCTCCTTGGATTCACCTAGTTCTGTCGAAGGGTCATGAGGACTCGAAACGTCAACTCTTTTCTTCTCCGCCGATGCTGCCAGACCTGCTGAGTTTTTCCAGGTAATTCTGTTTTTGTTTTGTATTATTGACAGCTTGGCCGACTTTTGAATAGTGGTTGATAACAGAGTGACAGATTAGACACCTGCAGCCACCGTAAACGAACAAAATTTACTCAGTGAAGTACTCCGGTTGGAGCTATAGATGTCCAGTGTCAATGGCCTCAGACCTTTTCTAAAAGATAGCATCTGTTTTAAGATGAAATGGTAAGATGGCTTTGAAGAATGAAGAACTCTACCCCGTCATTGCCAGCATAAGACTACTTTCTAACCATTGTTTCATAGAATGTGATTGAGGCTATAGTCCTGACCTTTTGACTTGCTGTTTGCACAGTGATCCTTATCTGAACATGAGGGTTCCTCTTTTTTTCTTTTCTCAACAGGCATAACAAAACATGGAAATGATAGGAAATTGGCTCACACCTACCTAAATACAAAATACTTCAGTGAAACAAATTTGTGACTCGCCATGCTCCAAGATGAGTAAAAAATGTCATCGTTGTTAGACTAGCAATTTGTAAAATAATCACCAATTTCATTTAACAGCTTAGAGAATCCTTACAATAATTACGTAATTTGCAGTGATATAGATTTCCAAAATATTCATTTACATAAATGTACAGGCTCACGATTCCTAATGGTTCAGTAACGCTGGAAAGCTAACCCAGAATTTTCTGGAACTTTACAGTGTAAGTGGGGAGTAGCGCTATTTTGCTTCCATGGAAATCTGGGGATATACTGGTTTCATGCTGAAATATCTCTGCACACAATATTCCTCAATCGTTTGCTTTGCTTCTGAGATGCTTCTGCTGAAACCTTCTGCTACTCCTTTACAAAAATCCATCATCCATGAAAAATGCAGGTCACATGAATTTCCTGAGATCACATCAGCGAAGTGCAACATTGCCAAAAGTTTACTTGATACAGCCTGATGGGCAGAATTCTTGTGCCCTCCCCTCCCCCATGGCACGTTTGGTGGCAAGGAGTTGGCATTTAATCAGATGGGAAGGAGGCAGGGGGGGACCCTGTCATCTCCCTGCCACCGGCCTGATTAAGTCCGGAGGGGAAGCCATTCAAAAAATTAACCACAGGCTCATTAATTATTTCCCTACTCAGTGCAGAACAGCGACACGTCTGGTTGTTACATTTATGTTACTAAATATTTGCATAAAGGGGAAAAAATTTTGACTTACTGCAATTTCTGATTTATGTTGGCATATAAATCATAGCGATCTTTCTGTCAAGTGACCCCAAAGGGGAAGAGAGAGAGTTGCCGGTCACAAACTCTGCCTACTCCTGAGGCAACAATGATGACTGTGTATAGAAAACTCTGGCAGACAACCCTGGATCCACAGGCTACATGCCTGCAAACAGCCAAGGATAAACGGTGAGCCTAAGTGCTCTTCAACCTCAAAAAATACTCCTAGCGGTGAGTGCCAAATGGGCCCAGGATGTTTGTGTGTGAATTAGGGCAGGCAGAGGCAGACAAGTGTAACTCGTTGACTGTGTGTGAGGAAAAACTAGGCAGCTTAGTGGTGGCTTGAAACTTTACTGTGCTTCTGCTCCTGTTGTACAGGCTCCGGTGAGAAGGCTCGTGGACAGCCTTCCTGCTCTGTCTCCAGTTGAGCTCTTTAAGTGGGCAATTTTAGCCCAATTAAGGGCCTCGTCACATTGCTGCTCGTATTAACCCAGCTGGGGAGCGGGGTAGGTGGCTTGCTGTGTGGGGAGTAGGACAAGAAAACCCACGTGGCTTTCATTCAGAGGCACTCGGTGCCTGATTGAGGGACCTAACGTCAGGAAGGAGGGGCCCACTGAGAGCCACTCCTTACCTTTGCTACTGAACCCCCCCCTCAACTGTGACCCTCAACCCACAACAACCCCCATCCCTCACCGGCGGCCTGGGATTCAGCACGATTCTCTGCCTTGGGGTGGCTGCTGTTCAATAGAGCTGCTGACCTCTGATCGACTAGCAGCTGTTGGTGGGCGGGACTTCCACCCCCCCAGGGTCCTTGACCTGAGTGGAGCAGGATGTGGTAGGCCTTCCCAAAATGAGGGGACATCGGGCTCCCAGCAGTTCTACAGCTGGTGGCTGAGACCCTTGTCGCCACCACAGGACTTTTCTGGAGTTTGGCAATTTTCTTTTCCGATTTTTCTTGCTAACTTAACCCTACGTT
The DNA here is from genome assembly GCF_017639515.1 of Carcharodon carcharias. Classification (NCBI taxonomy): domain Eukaryota; kingdom Metazoa; phylum Chordata; class Chondrichthyes; order Lamniformes; family Lamnidae; genus Carcharodon; species Carcharodon carcharias. The sequence continues at coordinate 6,895,235 of NC_054487.1, forward strand.
CGCCCAGTCTCAGTACATCTGAAACTTTTTAGACCCCGACTCCTCCCCATACCTTCAGAAGGACTTTGCAACTGCAGTGCTCTTGCCAATGGGCATGTTCCTCTTCCTCTATGTAGAATCGATGCAACAGAAGCAGGAGTCTCCAAGAATGAGGCATGAGGCACCAAGGCAGAGGACAGCAGCCCTCTTGCCGCTACCTCTATTGATGGAGCTGTATCAGCACTTGTTTTACATTTAAATGTATTTAGGTAAGCTGCACAGGAAATTGCTGAGTGTGTTACTATTGGCGATTCAAAACCAGTGAGAGTTCTGCAGTTCAGTAAACTCCAGAATACTGATCAGTGTCTCAGGCAAGGAAACATTAATGATGGTTTTGATTTGGGTCCCTATATCGTGACCCCCTGCTGAAAAGGGGTACTCGTGGACAGATTCGGAATATCTCGTTCATTGAAATAGAGGTTTTACAATTCCTGCTGTTATGGTTGGAGGCTATATAACCAATTGCCTCTAATGGAGAGAGATGCCTATGATCCTTTGTGGGCTGTAACTCATCATACGTCAGTATGACTTCGTGTCTACTGATCTCCCTGGCATTTTACTTTTCATTTTGTGCTTGAACTACTAAATGGCATATACGAGATGTTTCATCACCAGCTCCCAGCATTAATGTTACCGTCTCCTGCTGCCTTCGTCTCCAGGCTCACTTCTTTGGGCAGGAGTCCTCTCCCTGTTCAACGGATCCTTTTACCCACCTCCAATATTCTCCCTACACCTGGACCCCTCCCTCTGGATTCTTACCTTCTCTTGATCTTTTCATTGAGAACTGTCGACGCGACATCAGTCGTCTCAATTTCTCTGCTCCTCTCACCCATTCTAATCTCTCTCTTTCTGAACTTGCTGCACTCCGTTCTCTCAGGTCCAACCCCAACATTGTCATCAAACCGGCTGACAAGGGTGGTGCTGTTGTTGTCTGGCGCACTGACCTCTCGCGGAGGCTGAGTGTCAACTCGCAGACACTTCCTCCTACCTCCCCCGGACCATGACCCCACCACTGAACATCAAGCCATTGTTTCCAGGACTGTTACTGACCTCATCTCCTCTGGAGATCTTCCGTCCACAGCTTCCAACCTCATAGTCTTCCAACCTCAGACGGACAGCTTCTACCTCCCACCCAAAATCCACAAACAGGACTGTTCCGGCAGACTGATTGTGTCAGCCTGTTCCATGAGCCCCATGGAACTCATTTCTTGCTATCTTGACTCAATTTTCTCTCCCCTTGTCCAGTCTCTTCCCACCTACATCCATGATTCCTCTGACACCTTATGTCATATCAACAATCTCCAGTTCCCTGGCCCCATCCGCCTCCTCTTCACCATGGACGTCCAATCCCTCTACACCTCCATCCCCCACCAGGATGGTCTGAGGGCCCTTAGCTTCTTCCTCGAACAGAGGCCCGAACAATCCCCATCCACCACTACTCTCCTCCGCCTGGCTGAACTTGTTCTCACACTGAACAATTTCTCCTTAAACTCCTCTCACTTCCTCCAAATAAAAGGTGTGGCTATGGGTACCCGCATGGGCCCCAGTTATGCCTGTCTCTTTATGGGGTATGTGGAACATTCCTTGTTCCAACCCTACTCAGGTCCCCTCCCACAACTCTTTCTCCGGTACATCGATGACTGCTTCGGTGCTGGTTCATGCTCTCGTCTGGATCTGGAAAAATTTATTAATTTTGCTTCCAATTTCCAACATTCCATCATTTTCACGTGGTCCATCTCTGACACTTCCCTTCCCTTCCTTGACCCCTCTGTCTCAATCTCTGGTGATAGACTGTCCACCAATATCCATTACAAGCCTACCAACTCCCACAACTACCTCGACTACAGCTCCTCACACCCCGCTTCCTGTAAGGACTCCATCCCATTCTCTCAGTTCCTTCGCCTCCGTCGCATCTGTTCTGATGATGCCACTTTCAAAAACAGTTCCTCTGACATGTCTTCCTTCTTCCTGAACCGAGGTTTTCCACCCACGGTGGTTGACAGGGCCTTCAACCGTGTCCGGCCCATCTCCCGTGCATCCGCCCTCACGCCTTCTCCTCCCTCCCAGATACATGATAGGGTCCCCCTTGTCCTCACTTATCACCCCACCAGCCTCCACATTCAAAGGATCATCCTCCGCCATTTCTGCCAACTCCAGCATGATGCCACCACCAAACACATCTTCCCTTCACCCCCCCGGCGGCATTCCACAGGGATCATTCCCTCTGGGACACTCTGGTCCACTCCTCCATCACCCCCTACACCTCAACCTCCTCCCACAGCACCTTCCCATGCAACTGCAGAAGGTGCAACACCTGCCCCTTTACTTCCCCTCTCCTCACCGTCCAAGGGCCCAAACACTCCTTTCAAGTGAAGCAGCATTTCACTTGCACTTCCCTCAACTTAGTCTACTGCATTCACTGCTCCCAATGCGGTTTCCTCTACATTGGAGAGACCAAACGCAGACTGGGTGACCGCTTTGCGGAACACCTTCAGTCTGTATGTAAGCTTGACCCAGACCTCCCTGTCGCTTGCTATTTCAACACTCCACCCTGCTCTCATGCCCACATGTCTGTCCTTGGCCTGCTGCATTGTTCCAGTGAAGCTCAACGCAAACTGGAGGAACAGCACCTCATCTTCCAATTAGGTACTTTACAGCCTTCCAGACTTAATGTTGAGTTCAACAATTTCAGATCATGAACTGTCTCTCCTCCATTCCCACCCCCTTTCCGATCCCCCTTTTTCTAATAATTTATAATTTTTTTACAACTATATATTTTTTCCCTCCTATTCTAAAATTTATTTCGACCTATTGTTTCATCTCCACCTTCTAGCCCATTTTAATCCCTTCCCCCCACCCCACCCACACTAGGGCCATCTGCCACTAGCTTGCTTCCCTTAATGTCCCCATTAGCACATCATTTAGATAATATCACCACCGTCAACACCCCTTTGTCCTTTTGTCTCTGACATCTTTGGCAGTCTCTTCATGGCCTCCACCTATCACTGGCCCCCTATCAAGCTGTCCTGTCCCACTCCCTTCTACCAGCTTATATTTCATCTCATTTCCATATGTCTTAGTTCTGATGAAGGGTCATATGGACTCGAAATGTCAACTGTATCCCTCTCCACAGATGCTGTCAGACCTGCTGAGTTTTTGTTAATGTTACCTTGATTTGCTGACTGACACAGATTCAGTAGTTGGTACTTCGGTGTCATGTCACTCCCTGACTTCTTGCAAATGTGTTCATTGGAAGAGCTCTTTTCACATCTGCCTGTTTTTTTAAAAAAAAAATCCATATTTTCCTCTTCTGTTGAAGTCTTATCTTGTACATGCTTTTGGTGACTTGGTGGCAAATAATAAGGTTTTCTTCTTAGAGTTGGCTATAAAATTATAGGCTGCAATGACCAAATTAAAATGGTGCTGGAAAAAGAAGTATGTAAAATGATAATAGCAAAAAAAGAAACTTATTTTTACATAGCATCTTTTAATGTTGCAAAATGTTCCAAGATCCTTTCCAGTTAGTAGTCAGATATGAACCAGGATAGATGGGGTGCTAGGAGATGTGTGTTCCAAGTGAAAAGTTTTAAAGAGGATTTGGAAGCTCAAGAGGTCTTGCAGTATGAGGGCTTCAGGGAAGGAGTTGTACTGTGGTGAACAGGAAGGCCATGTCAACAATGATACAGTGAGGGAAAAGATGATGTCCATTTGAACAGGAGTTGGGAGAGTGGAAGGTACATTCTGGGACATAGATTGAGCAAGGTTGCAATGGTGAGGAAGGGGCATCATTGAATGAATGAATGAGGATTTTGAACTCAATGCTTTGGGGCATTGGGGAACCAATAGTGATTGTAAGTGTTGTATGATGAGTGAGCGGAATACAGAGCTGGACAAGATTTTTCTTTTATACAGGGAATGTGGGCATCATTGCGAGGCCAGTACTTATTGCCCATCTTTAAATGTCCCTGAGAAAGTGTTGGTGAGCTGCTGCCTTGAATACGACTGAGAGACTTGCCATGAAAGTTAAGAGAAATTAGGTTGCTATGGGTCTGAAGTTACATATAGGTGAAATTGGGTCAGGATGAACAGATTTCCTTCCCTCTAGGACACTAGATAGAATCATAGAATGGTTACAGCACAGAAGGAGGCATTTGGCCTGCTGTGTCTGTGCTGGCTCTAGTCCCACTCCTCCTACAAGCTCTTTCTCTTCCGGTGCTTATCCAATTCCCTTTTGAAAGCCCCAATTGTATCTGTGTCCACCACACTCTCAGGCAATGCATTATAGATCCCAAACACTTGCTGCGTTAAAGAAATAGAAAAGATTTTCCTCATGTCGGTGTCGGATCTTTTGCCAGTTGGTGCCCACTGGTTTTTCACCCTCTCGCTAGCAGGAAAGCTTTCACCTTCCAGGCCCCTCTATCAAATCTCCTCAAGCTTCCCTTCTCTGTCCATCATTCTTTCCACCGCTCTGTCCATGTCCTAACAAAGTCTATCACCATCAACGAAACAGATTTTTTTCGTAAAAAAAGCCCTGTCACCATTAGTCGCCATTACTGTTACTGTGGTGGGAGTCTGGAACTCACTGCCTGACAGGGTGGTAGAGGCAGAAACCCTCAGAACCCTCAGAAAATACACTTGGATGTACCATAAATTCCAGACCAAAAGCTGAAAGGTGGGGTTAGACTGGATAGCACTTTTTCAGCTGGCACCCATACAGTGGGTGAAAATCTTTCTTCTTGCTTTTTATTCAGATTTATTAAATTTAAACTTCCCAGCTGCCGTGGTGGGTTTGAGCTCATGCTTTCGGATTCTTGGCTGAGGCTACTGGATTACTGGTCTAGAACCATAACCACTATCCTACTGTTCACTGTGCAGCCAGTGAAGTTCTGGCTTAGAAGAATGTGACTTGGATGGATCTTGGTAAGATATATTGCAAAAATCAAGTTTGGTGCTGAAAATGTGTGCGTGAGAATTAAAAGGGCAGTGAAAATGAGAGTTGGAGATTACCAAAAAAACAAAGGAAATAATTCCTTCAACCTATTTAAACATGTTTGCATAATTTTGTGGCCCTCAGTGAGACACATTTTGTGTCAAAGCACCATTTAATGTGAAATGGTGGCAGATGGAAAATAGTTCTTCCTTAGAATTAGGTGACAGTCATAATGCCTGCATGACCAGTTTCATGACACGCCCCCCCCCCCCTCCACCACCCCCCACCAAACCTGTCATCTATGCTGCTAAAATCAATAGAGCACATTTGAAAATGCACCTCTGTTATTTTCACCCATCTATCTTATTACATCAAAAGAAAGGGTTGACAGCTTAGTTTGAGATTTATTTCAGTGATAGTTTATAACTTACCGCTATAGGAAGTGCATGAGGGCTTCTGACTTTATTAATTTTTGGGGGGGGAATACGTTTGCCCTTTACTCTAGGTCTACCTATAACAGGCGGCCAAGACTGGGAAACTCGCCACAAGACGAATTGGCAAAGTCTCCTGTTCCCCCACTAGGCAATGTGAATCCCTGAGCTCCAATGTACTGTGCAGTGTTGGTGAATATTAGCTTTTGATTGGGGCCGAAGAGAGTTGCAAAAAGCAGTGTTGGTTCAATTAGATAACAGAGATGTCACGAAAGTTTGCAATAGGCTTTGAGTACTGAATTAATATTTCCCCTGGAGGGGAGTGGGTGTTGCAGGAAACCATAAACCTGTCTGCTTCCTTCACTCAAACAGTTCTTGATTAGAGGCCTATAGACTATGATTATAATGCAGAGGTGTGTTTACACCCTGAGGTGCTCTCTGTAAGTGACTAACGTTACTTCATCCCCAGATCTATTTTTGAAAGCTGAATGCAGTTTGAGACTTTGCAGCTAACTCATACATTTCACGGCAGTGTTCGTCATCCTTTCTTTAACATTATCAGTTTAACCCTATTAATAATTCCTTAACTATTGTCTTTTGTAAGATGATGAATATATTAACATATGAAAGTCCTTGTACTCAGTATTTTCATAGCAATATCCAAACTCCACTTCAGAAAGTAAACAAAATCAAACTGCTGCAAATAGCTAACACATTGAAGGAAACAATTTGTAGCCATAATCACTATTCACCCATTAGGTTCTTTAAGAGCAGGACCCTCAGTAATTAGATCTGACAGGACAACATTACAAGGAAATTATTTGCAATATGAACATCATCTTTTAAAAAAATTTTCCCTTCTTTCCTAAATGTTCTTCATAGAGTCTTTCTGGCATTTTGCCAATTAGAATTAATCTGAGATTCTGAGATTGGTAACCCTCCCATCCCTGAAACCTCCTCCAGACATGCAACCTCCTGAGAAATCTGCATTTCTCCAATTCTCTCTTCTTTTTGTTTAGCATTGGTACCTATCTCAACCCTAAGCTCTGGAATTCCCAGCGTTAACTTCTCCAGCTCTCTCTCTCCTCGTGTTAGGGCTGGGAAGCAGTCGTAGTTGGATATCAAGTTTAATAATTCAATGGCTTCAGCTAATGCAGTGCGAATAGAACACAGGACAGAAAGGTCCTATTCCCCTTGGTTGAGGGGTCCATAACAGTGATTTAGAGTAAAAGGTAGGAGGTTTAGAGGGCTTCCAAGGGGATTTTTTTTACTGGAAGGGTGATGGGGATCTCGAATCAGTGCCTGAAAGGATAATAAGGCAGAAAACCTCAAAACATTTAAAAACAACTTAGATATGCACTTGAAGTGCCTTAACCCCAAGGATATGGATTAAGAGCTGGCGAGCAGGATTAAGTTGAATGTCTACTTGTCAGCTGGCACAGACACTATGGGCCAAATGGCCTCCATCTGTGCTGTAAATTTTAATAATTCAATGACAACTTGCACTCATATATCACTTTTAATACAGTAAAATGTCTTGGTGCTTAGAGAAGTGCTGTCAAATGGCAGACCCAAAGAAGGAGCTATTTGGACATGTGACCAAATGACTGGTCAAAGAGGTCGATTTTAAGCAGCAATTTAAACTATGGAAAACTCTCATCATCTGCTTTTTGAAAACCCTACAACTAATCAACTCCATGAGCAGAAACTGACAGTTCTGTGTGCACCTTGGAGATCAAATTAGTCACCCAGGTATAACCAACAACGGACTCCCACAGGGATCGGTCCATGCACCGGCTCTCTCTCCCCCAAGTCACGGCTCTTTTGAGACGCTGATGACTTGGCCCTGGCTTTCCAGGCTAAAAGATTTCAGGGCATTGAGAAAACACTCACTGAAGATCCGTGTTTTCTGGAAACTGACCTCAGAAAATGGAGACTTTGACCGAACACAGCCAAGACTGTTGTTTCAGCCTTCTACCGGAACAATTCAAAGGCCAGGGAAGAACTTCTTGTCCAATACTATGGTCGACCACTCACTCATGATCCAATGCCAAAATTTCTTGGCATCATTCTTGACCAAACATTGATTGACTGGCAACACCTCCAGAAAAATGGAGCAAAGTCAAGGCAAGTGTGAATCTCTTATAGAAACTGGCAGGTACCACCTGGGGCAGCAGAGCTCAGAGAGTATTCACTGCTTCACTCACCCCTGTCCACCCAACAGCGGAGTACTGCTGCTTAATCTGGCTCAGGAGCTGCTACACAAACATAGTAGATATCCACCTCCAGGAAGTCATGAGGCTTATTTCTGGGATGGTGAGATCAACACAGCTCAAGTGGCTTCCTGTGCTAGAACATATTGAACCTCCTGATCTCCTCAAAGAACACCACTGGCTGCCAGCTAATGAAGCACTCCTGTTACCACAGGACCTCAAAAAAAGCCCATGCATTCATCGATAATCCTGTAGCACCTGGTGGAACACACTCCACACCCTACAAACTAATGACAGCCCCAATTCTTGATGACTTACCTCCTAGTTGACTGCAAACATCACCAACCCCAATGTGGTAACTGCCCAGAGTGGTGATGCCTCAGGCTTCAACCTTCCATGGAAAATCTGGACCACTCTCAACAGTTTGAGGACAGGCTGGGGAAGATGCAGCCACTTGCTCCACAAGTGGAACATGAAGAACAGCTCAAATTATGACGGGCTATCAAAGTCAGATCATCACCCACATACTGCCCTGAGAGATCCATTCCAGATCCCCTCTACCCCCTGAGTAACAAAAAAAGTTCCCCTTGGAAACCCTCGAAACCTCTTGTCTTTTACCCTAAATTATGGTTATGGACCCCTCAACCAAGGGGAATAGGACCTTTCTACCCATTCTCTCTAGACCCCTCATAATTTTATACACTCCTCCTATTAGGTTGCTTCTCTTCTAAAGAAAACAGCCCTAGCATATCCAATCTTCCCCCATAACTAAAATTCTCCCATCTAGGCAATATCCTTCTAAATCTCCTCTATGTCCTCTCTAGTGAAGTCACATCTTTCTTATAGTATGGTGAGCAGAACTGCATGCAGTACTGTAACTGTGGCCTAATCAGTGTTTCATAGCAAAAGGTCCATTGGGAAATAGTGATCCTAATACAGTTGAATTCTTCATTAAGATTGAAAATGACATACCTCAATCACAAACAAGAAGCTTCTACTTAAACATAACAAATTACAAGGCATGAGAGGAGAGCTGGCTAAGGTTGATTGGGTAAATAGTCTAAATGATATGGTGCTAAATAAACAGGGGAAACATTTAAAGAAACAATTCACACTGTTCAACCAAAATTAATTCTGTTGAAAAACAGAAACCCAGTGAGAAAGAGCCATCTGTGGCTTACTAAGGAGGTTAAGAATAACGTTAGATTAAAAGAAGAGGCTTATAATGTTACAAAAAATAGTAGTAAGCCTGAGGATTGAGATTGGTTTAGAAATCAGCAAAGGGCCACCAAAAAGTTGCAAAAATTTGAAAAAAAAGAATATAAAAATAGAACATAAAAAATATTTTAAAAAATATAAGAAACTAGCCAGGAATATAAAAACAGACTCTAAGAACTTATACAAGTTTATAGAAAGGAAGAGAGTAGCTAAAGTAAATGTTGGTCCCTTAGAAGCCGAGGCAGGAAAAATTATCATGGGGAATGGGAAAATGACAAAAACGTTGAACAAATATTTTGCATCTGTCTTCACAGTAAAAGACACAAGTTGCATACCAGAGATGAAACCAGGTAGAGTCGACCTAAGGGAGAATAAGAGTGGAGAAATTAAGATATAATATCAGCAGAGAAAAAGTTCTGGAGAAACTCAACGGATTAAAAACCAACAAATCCCCAGGATCTGATGGCCTATGTCCTAGGGTTTGCAAAAAGATAGCTGCAGAGATAGTGGATGCGCTGGCTGTGATTTTCCAAAATTCCCTAGATTCTGGAACAGCCCCAGAAGATTGGAAGTTAGCAAATGTAACACGGCTATTTGAGAAAACAGGGAACCCTAGGTTCCCCTCTAACATCCTAAAGACACAAGAAATCTGAGCAGAACTGGGCTATTTGGTCCATCAAGTCTGTTCCACCATTCAGTAACATCATGATGGATCTGATTGTGGCCTTAACTCCACTTTCCTCTCTGTCCACATAACCCTTGACTCCCTTGTCAATCAAAAATCTGGCCAATTCAGCCTACAATATACACACTGACCCAGTCTCCACTGTTCTCTGGGGAAGAGAATTTTCCAAACAACCCTTTGAGAGAAGAAGTTCGTCATCTTCATCTTAAATGGTAGACCCCTTATTTTTAAACTGTGTTCCAGTTCTAGTTCTAAATTCGCCCATGAGACTAATCATCCTCTCATCATCTACCCACCCTGTCAAGCCCCCTCAGAATCTTCTGTTTCAATAAGATCAGGCCAGTTAACCTGACAGCAGTCATTGGGAAAGTGCTGGAATATATTATTGAGGAAGTCTTAACGATGCACTTAGAAAAGCACAGTATGAGTAGAACAAGTCAACATGGTTTTACGAAAGGGAAAGTGAGTGGATTTTGATGTTGTATCGAGTCGGGGAATCAATAGATGTAGTATACTTGGATTTCCAAAAGGCATTCAAAAGCCACACAAAAAGTTAATACATAAGATAATGGCTCATGGAGTTAAGGGTGATATATTAAATGGATAGAGGATTGGCTAGTGGACAGGAAGTGGAGAATAGGGATAAATGAGGCATTTTCAAGCTGACCAATGGAATGCCACAAGGAGGAGTGCAGGGATCTCAGCTTTTTACAATCTATATTACTGACATAGCAGGGACCAAGAGTAATGTATCTATGTTTGCTGATGATACAAAGCTAGGTGGGAATGCAAGCTGTGAAGAGGCCACAGAGAGGCTGCATAGAGATAGAGACAGGTTCAGTGATTGGACAACAAGATGGCAGATGGAGTATAATGTGGGGAAGTGTGAAGTTATTCATTTTTGTTGTAAGGATAAAGAAACGGTATTTTTTAAAAGGTGTGAAACTTGTAAATGTTCATGTTCAGAGAGATCTGGGAGTGCTCGTACAAGGAATCCAAAAAGTTAGCATGCAGGCATAGCGAGCAATTAGGAAAGCAAACGGCTGTTGGCTTTTATTGCAAGAGAATTGGAATACAAGAATAAAGAAGTCTTGCTACAATTGCACAGGGCTTCAGTGAGACCACACCTGGAGTGCTGTACAGTTCTGGTCTCCATATTTAAGGAAAGATATTCTTCCATGGGAGGCAAGTACAATGAAAGTTCACTAGATTGGTCCCTGGGATAAGAGGGTTGGGTCTGTATTCTCTAAAGTATAGATGAATGAGAGGTGATCTCATTGAAACATTCAAGATTATGAAGGTGTTTGACAGGGTAGGTACTGCTTGAGTTCTGTGGAAGGGTCATGAAGACTCGAAACGTCAACTCTTTTCTTCTCCGCCGATGCTGCCAGACCTGCTGAGTTTTTCCAGGTAATTCTGTTTTTGTTTTGGATTTCCAGCATCCGCAGTTTTTTGTTTTTATCTAGGTACTGATCCTGGTTGGGGAATCTAGAACAGTGGGGCACAGTTTCAGGATAAGGGACTGATCAAATCGGACTGAGATGAGAAATTTCTTCAAGAGTTGTCAATTTCTAGATTTTCTACCCCAGAGAGCTGTGAATGTGCCATTGTTGAATATTTTTAAGACTGAGATAGACAGACAGATTTTTGGTTTCTCAGGGAATCAAGGAGTTTGGTGAACAGGCAAGAAAGTACAGGTGAAGAGCAAGATCAGCCATGATCATGCTGAATGGTGGACCAGGGTGCTGCTTCTCGTTCTTATGTTCTTAATACAGTTCCAGCATAACCACCATGCTCTCATCTTCTGTGCCTCAGCTAATAAAGGCAAGTGTCACGTATGCCTTTTTGACCACACTAGCTACCTGGCCAGCCATCTTCAGGAATCTGTGGACATGCAACTCCAGGCTCCCTGTATTCTGATTGTTGTTGTTGTGCTGCAATCTGGTCTCATTGGCATTGTGCTGGGAGTGGATAACTGGCCCTATAACGTTTACATTGTCTAACGCTCTTTTTCAAGTGGCCTAATCGGAAAATGCTGAAAATGCTGTAAATTTGAAATAAAAACAGAAAAGGCTGGGAAGACTCAACAGGTCAGGCAGCATCTGTGGAGAGAAAATCAGAATTAATGGCAGGGATTTTCCGGTCTCTCCTGCTGTGGGACTGGAAATTCCTGCCCGAAGTCAAAGTGCCTTTGCCTGGTCCATCAAATTTTCCATCCCACCTGAGGCGATTCTGGCCACAGGCGGGACTAGAAATTCCTGGCCAATGTTTTATGTTGATGACCTTTCATCAGAACTGGAAATAGTTAGAGTTACAACAAGTTTTCAGCAAATACAAAGGGCGGACCTGTCCCAGATTTGCATCGAGTGTGGTAGCAGGTGGGAAAAAGGACATTTTCCGCCTCCCCACCCCCCTCCCGGCTGTAATGGCATATTTTCATGCCACATTGTCCACTTCCCGCCTCATGAATTATGCAGCCACAAGAAATACTCCGTGTTGCTGGCGGGTGGCCTCTGCCTCGCCCGCCTTGCCATTACTTCACTGTTCCCTCGCTCTGGGTGCTATATCTAAACCGCAGCCACCACATAGTTCTCGATACTTTCAGCCCAGGACTGCTGCAGTGAAGGCATAGCTCTGAAAGCCAAGAGGAGGTCAGTGACCCATCACCGGGATGCCTTTCAGAGGCCTGCAGTGATGTCCTCCATCCTGCTCTGGCCGCTCTGGCTTGGGAGTGATGGGTCAGTGGTAACACTGCACAGAAGAAGTTGACCACCCAGTGCAGAAAGAGGATGAATGATGTCATCGGGCTGCCAGGGTAAACGAACTCTCTCATCATTTTAAACATACTCACTCGCAAGGCCATCACACATTCACTGGCACCTCACTCACTGCCAGCTTAAAGGGGGACATCATTCTCCCTCTCTCACATCTCCATCTGGCCTCATCTCCTCTGGAAACTGCCTCCTCAGCCCTCACCATCTTGAGGCCACTTGCACCGATCAACATGTATCCCCCCCATCCACCCTGGGATACCCCCCTTCCCCAGTACAGCCCTCGCCCTGCAGCCTCTTCCCTTGGCCTGAGGCCACTTATCCCCCTTCCCCAATCTAGCCATAGCCCTGCAGCGATTGAAAAGCTGCCCCTGCCTTATGGCTGGTCTGGTAAGTAGAGAGCTGCCCATGAGTCCCCCTATAGGTGATCTGGGGGCTGCCTGCGAGGCCTGACATTGATGACCCGTGAGTGCTGCCTGAAGCAAGGTAAGAAAACAAACCTTGAAGTTCCAAGCAAAGTGCAGCCTGCCAGGTGCAGGCTGCTTATCTACCGCTGTAAAATACACGCCGACGTGCTCAGATGATCCACCGTGGAGGGCGGATTCCAGCGAGCAGGGCTTATAATTATATTCAGATGTATTAACATGACGTTCCCAATGTCCGGTGGCGGGAAACACAGCCCGCCATTGATGGGTGGAGTGGACCAGCAAACTGGCTTCACGATGGCATGACACAGATTTTTGGCCCTTCCACCATGTTGTCCGCTCACTCCTGTCATGATGCCTGACTCCAACGGGAATGGAAAATTCCACCCACGGGCAGAGGAAGTGGCTGGGGTGAAAGAATAAAAGGGAAGTTTGACGATGGGATGGAAGGAAGGAGAGACTAAGTGACAAAAGGGGTGATGGTGCAAGGTAAAATGAGATGGTAATGGGACAAGCAAAGTAGCAAAACATTCTTCTTGAGGAAGTGTAGGTGGGACGACCTGAATCATCACCAACAACCACAGTCCAAAAACAACAAATCAAAGAAAAAAATGAGGTGCAGAGTTTATGATGTGAATTTGTTGAGCTCAGTGTTGAGTCCTGAAGGCTGTAAAGTGCCACATCAAGTGGCCTGTATAGATTTTAACTTCTGTCATGTCCAGTACTGGCATGAAAATATTAAAATCTTAAAGCTATATTTTAAAAAGTGAGCTCACAAGCTGTTATGTTGCAGCCACCTTATCATATGACTTTTGACATTTGAACTGTGGAGAGAGTAGAGTCTGCATCCAATACCTGATTAAATATGGACCTGAATGAGGGAATCTCATAGCCACTTATGAAATTCGCAGATCTCATTGTAGGTTTTTGGCCCATCCTGAAACAGGGTTTGCAGACAACTCATCTCCATGTTTCACCAGGGACAATAGAAACATTGAATTTCAGTGGGTGTTAGACGAAAGTGAAGTGGATCCCATTGACTTTTCATTGTATCGTGATGTTCCCTCATCCAATCACAATGACCTTGGCTGTCTCAAATTCTCAAAGTGTGAAAAGCTGCAACACGGAGGCTTATTGGCCTAACACATTACCTTATTTGGAAAAAGGACTTTGGACTTGTTACAGGTCATGTGGATGAGGCAGCTACATTTGTTGCCTGTTTTTAAAACAGGAAGAATCAGCTCCTTAGGTACAGAGTGACCAGCAGAAAGCCATCTAACCAGTTGTAGTCAACTAAGCAGCCAAGGTAATAAACAGCTATACCATGAAAGTGGGAGAAGGACTATCTAACCTGTTCCAACCTTCAAGTTCACCTGGGAACCAACCTCCCGGCAATTCATCTACAAACGTTTTGCAGCTTACTGAGAATCATCTGCTTTTCAAAACCTTCACTCCAGCCAAAGCATCAGCTCATCTAAGACATTGCAGGCCTGCTATGAAAGAGACTGAAATAATCCCAAGTTGTAACTATATTGTTTTTTCCCTTCGCCTGTATATAATCATTGGGTGAGAGATGTCATGTTTTTAAAACATCTGGGGAAAGTGTGTGATAATAAATAACCTTCCTTATTTTAAAACTCTCCAAAATAGCTTGCTGCTTGAATTATTTAAATTGGGACAACCACACTAAAAATGAGGGAACACACACCTCACATACAAATGCTTTGATTACAGGCAATAATAAACTCCATAAATTCTGTCCATGACACTTATTTTATTTGGTGTATATGAAACAGTTGTTTGAAGGAACAAATGGCAAAATGCTCCCAATTCAGCATTCTGTTTCACGCATAAGTATCTGTAAAGGCTGTTCTATTTTAGTGGAAAATCCTTTAGGGGGCTTACCACATCAAAACACCAGCAGTGTTCATTCCACACCATTCCTTGGCAACGGTTTGTCTGGGCACTAACCCAGACTGCACACTCAATCTGGAGCATTTAAAAGAGCAAGTTATATCAGTAACAATAATGTCTAATTAGAGAAACACCAATTTGTAATATATTTAGGTTCTTTACGAACACTTCCAAAATGCTATTAAGTGCAGCAATGCCTTAAATATTAAAGGAATTTTTAGAGTTTTAAAAATTAGGCTGGAAATTATTGGGTTTCTGCTGAGCTGGATCTGTAAGTTATTTGAAATGAAATGCAAAAGATAATGCTGGCAATGCCCAGCAGGACTGTCAGCGTCTGAAAAGATAAATTAACATTTTGGCTCATAACTGCTTTATCTATTTTATGTTGCAAGTTGTTTTGATGGTTCCAACTTTACTCTGAGTTTAAAATGGTGACATAACTCCCAACACTTGTCTTTGTTTTAAATGATTTAATATTGCCCTGCCCTGTGATATGTGATGGAGGCTATGCCTATACTATGTTGGAAGAGTTATCCAAATGCAGGAGACCTAGAATGGGTCTCGTATTGAATTATTATAACTCTAAAGGATTCTTTAATTTTTCTTGAAATATTGCCTTGGCTGAGAATCTAGGCATTAGCGAATGGCATTTTGTACCTAACCACCAGAACTTTATTTTCTCTCTGAAGGTGCTCCCTTCCCCCTTTCCAATGGGAAAGTGTAGCATCTTAGGACAATTCTTCTACAGTAACACAAATTGTTGTTGCTTTTCCTCAGCTCAGTTGGTATTCAGTAGAAGAATATGAAGGTAATTGTGAGGTCAGATCACTACGGGTTGGTGGTGCCAGTAATTGCTTACCATGTTGCTTTATTGCTACATACAAATCCTGTGGGTACGGCCTTGTTCATGAGAAAAGTTGAAGTGAACTGAACAAATTATCTTTTGATGTTTTGTTTGGGGAAAATGCCAGGACCAATGCACAGTGGGCAGTACCAATTAAATGAACATTTGCGAATACAGGCGAATACTTTCATTTGGAGAGGGGAACATAAAGAGTGACTCTGACTACACCTCTCAACCATGCATTTACAAGTAAAAGAAATGGCAAGGCAAGTTTTCTGATCGCACAACAAAAGCAAATAAAACTTTAAGGACCATGATACCTTTTGCAACAGCAGCAGGTGATTGCAAGCTCCTAGCTTGAGCTGGCCTGTCCCTGCAGGGCTTATCACCTGGGCTGAGAAATAGGACACAGCTTGCAACTCAGAGGTTGCAATTGCTACTTAAAGGGGCTGCAGCTGTTGCTGGGTTTGAAAATAGAAATGGCTGCAGAACTTGTCCATGAGGCATTTGGAGGTGCTCGTAGGATTAGCGCAACCAAGAAAGACTGCCCTGTTTACCATCTCAGGACACCTGCATCACAAAAGCGATGTTTACATTTCTTGTAGGTTGTTGCCACCAGGGTTGATGCAGTATCCAGAAGATGTGGGATCAGAGGAGGGAGATGTTTATTAGCCACAATATGTCCTCTAAGATAAGGCCAATGAAAAGTGAACCCTATCAAAAAGATAGACAACATAAAGCAAGGAAAAAAAGACTTGCATTTATATAGCACCTTTCATGAACGCAGGATATCCCAATATGCTTTAGAGCCAATGAAATGGTTTGTAAGTGCAGCCACTGTCATAACGTAGGAAATGCAGCAAGCAAGTTGCGCACAGCAAGATCCCGCAAGCAGCAATAAGATACCCAGCCAATCTACTTTTGTGATGTTAGTTGGGAGATAAATATTGGTCAAGGCACGAGGGAGAATTCGTCTGCTCTTCAAAATATTGCTGTGGGATCTTTTACATTCTCCAGAGAGGGCAGGCAGGGCCTCGGTTTAAGGTTTCCATCTGAAAGACGGCACTTCTGATAGTGCAACACTCCCTCAGTACTGCACTGGAATGTTTGCCTGCAATCTGTGCCCAACCTGAGACTAATACTTTCTAACCACTTTGCCCACTTGGACTGAGGCTGCATGCCAAGCCCTCACAGAACAACTCCTTCTAAACTATACATTTATGTCCCTACTGCAGGAAAACACACTTCACTATAAAAACACACAACCCTGGAAATACTCAGCTTAGGCAGCATCTGTGGGAGAGAAATGGAGTTAACAAACATTTTAGGTTTGTCATCATTTATCAGAATTCAATTCTACCACATCATTTTGAAAGCTCATTCCCACAAAGTACACAGTTAACCTACATGATACACGGGGAAGAGTTGAGACTAATTGGATAGTCCTTTCAAAGAGCTGCCTCAGACACAAAGACCTGAATAGCCTCTTTCTGCGCTGTTAGGTTCTGTGAGGAATTAAACTCAGGTAGTTGCTCTTGGTAATAGGCTTTACTGGATTATTGAAAAAGCTATTTGCAAGGCAAATGTTCTCTCAGGAGTGTAATCTCAATAGTTGTCGCTCATCTTTTATGAACTGGACTATAAATCAATTAAGAAAACAAATTAAGAGTACTCAGTACAGATTAGCATTAAAGTTTTATTGCTGCAATTAGTTCTGATAGTGGAATTTCTTCTCTCTCCCCCTGCCATGAATCACAGAATGTCCCCTATTTAGTGCCTAATTTGTAAGTTCTGAGCTCTGGAGGAGTGCTAATTTGGCAATTTGTGCATGAGTGTATGAGATAGCTGTTTAAAAAATATATTGTCTCTGTTATTCCCAGCAAGCAATGCTTAAATGCTGTAAAGTCCCAGTGTACCTATCAGATCGAATTACGAAGTCATAGAGGACAATAAAATGTGTATGGATTTCAGGCAGCTGAAGCACACTTATCCTGCCACACTCATGACTGTGAAGTGTATGCATCACCATAAAGCATCAATTCAGCTTAATTCTATGTAGAGTGGCAGTGTAATTCAGATGATTGCTAAACTGGTAAAGTGAGGCCTTCCCCAGGACAGCATCTGAGAGTGGCTCTCATTTCATGCCAAGTGCTGTATAAGTGCACCCT